>NW_028270143.1:125155139-125470972 GCF_037043375.1 Chiloscyllium plagiosum
TTAAATATGCTTGAGGTGAATTCAAGCTTTGTTTGAAAACTCAAACTTTGTTTAAACTAATTCAGCTGGGGGATGGGAACAGAAATTGTAGTTCGTGTATACAGGAAGATGAGAGTAGTGAAGTCAGAACTAAGGTTTCAAGATCGCAAGAAGGCACCAGCAAGCAAGAAGTTGGTTTGGTGTGTCTACCTCAACACCAGGAGCATCCGGAATAAGGTGGGTGAACTTGCAGCGTGGGTTGGTACCAAGGATTTCAATGTTGTGGCCATTTCAGAGACATGGATAGAGCAAGGACAGGAATGGTTATTGCAGGTTCCAGGATTTAGATGCTTCAGTAAGAACAGAGAAATTGGTAAAAGAGGGGGTGGTATGGAACTGTTAGCCAAGGACAGTATTAAGGTTGCAGAAAGGGTCGACTGAGGTAGTATGGGCTGAGATTAGAAACAGGAAAGGAGGGGTTACCCCGGTGGGAGTTTTCTATAGGCCTCCAAATAGTTCCAGAGATGTAGAGGATAGGATAGCAAAGATGATCCTCGATAGGAGAGAGAGTAGTTGTTATGGGGGACTTTAAATTTCCAAATATTGACTGGGAATACTATAGTTCAAGTACTTTAGATGGGTCAGTTTAAGTCCAATGTGTGCAGGAGGGATTCCTGACACAGTATGTGGACAGACCAACAAGGGGCGAGGCCACATTAGATTTGGTACTGGGTAATGAACCCGAACAGGCGTTAGATTTGAAGGTCGGTGAGCACTTTGGTGATAGTGACCACAGTTCAGGTATATTTACTTTAGTGAAGGGAAGGGATAGGTATATACCGCACTGCAAGAGTTATCGCTGGGGGGAGAAAGGCAATTATGATATGATTCAGGATGCATAGGATGGGGAAGGAAACTGCAGGGGATGGGCACAATAGAAATGTGGAGTTTATTCAAGGACCAGCTACTGCGGGTTCTTGTTAAGTATGTACCTGCCAGGCAGGGAAGAAGTTGTCGAACGCGGGAGCCGTAGAAATTGAATCTCTTGTCAAAAGGAAGACTACTTATGTTAGGATGAGATGTGGTGGCTCAGTTAGGGTGCTTGAGAGTTACAAGTTAGCCAGGAAAGACCTAAAGAGAGACCTAAGAAGAGTCAAGAGGGAACATGAGAAGTCAATGGCAGATAGGATCAGGGAATACCTTGAGACTTTCTATAGCTATATCAGGAATTAAAGAATGACTAGAGTACGATTAGGGCCCATCAGACATAGTAGTGGGAATTTGTGGCTGGAGTGTGAGGAGATAGGCGAGGCGCTAAATGAATACTTTTCGTTAGTATTCACACTGGAAAAAGACAATGTGATCGAGGAGAACACTGAGATACAGGCTACTAGACTAGATGGGATTGAGGTGCATAAGGAGGAGGTGTTTGCAATTCTGGAAAGTGTAAAAATAGCTAAGTCCGATGGGCCGGATGGGATTTATCCTAAGATTCTTTGATAGGCCCGGGAGGAGATTGCTGAGCCTTTGGCTTTGATCTTTAGGTCGTCATTGTCTACAAGAATAGTGCCAGAAGACTGGAGGATAACAAATGTTGTCCCCTTGTTCAAGAAGAGGAGTAGAGATAACCTGGAAATTAAATACCTGTGAGCGTTACTTCAGTTGTGGGTAAAGTGTTGGAAAGGGTTCTAAGAGATAGTCATCTCTAGATGATTATAAATCCTAAATTGATTAGGGATAGTCAAGATGGCTTTGTGAAGCGTAGGTCGTGTCTTACAAACCTTATTGAGTTCTTTGAGAAGGTGACCAAACAGGTCGATGAGGGAAAAAACGGTTGATGTAGGGTATATGGATATCAGTAAGGCATTTGATAAGGTTCCCCACAGGAGGCTATCGCAGAAAATATGGAGGCATGGGATTAAGTATGATTTGGTGGTTTGGATCAGAAATTGGCTAGCTGAAAGAAGAGGGTGGTGGTTGATGGGAAAAATTCAACCTAGATTTCAATTACGAATAGAGTACCGCAAGGACCTGTCTTGGGTCCACTGCTGTTTGATATTTATATTAATGACCTGGATGAGGCATAGAAGGATGGGTTAATAAATTTGCAGACGACATTAAGGTTGGTAGAGTTGTGGATAGTTACACAGGATGCTGCAGGTTACAGAGAGACACTGATAAGCTGCAGAGCTGGGCTGCTAGGTGGCAAATGGAGTTTAATGTGGAAAAGTGTGAGGTGATTCATTTTGGAAGGAGTAACAGGAATGCAGAGTACTGGGCTAATGATAAGACTCTTGGTAGTGTAGATGAGCAGAGAGATCTCAGTGTCGAGGTACATAGATCTTTGGAAGTTGCAAGGATTGTTAAGGCGGCATATGGTGTGTTAGCTTTTATTGGTAGGAGAATTGACTTTTGGAACCATGAGATCATGCTGCCGCTGTACAAAACTCTGGTGCGGCCACATTAGGAGTATTGTGTACAGTTCTGGTCACCACATTATAGGAAGGATGTGGAAGCTTTGGAAAGTGCTCAAAGGAGATTTACTTGGATGTTACCTGGTATGGAGGGAAGGTCTTATAAGGCACGGCTGAGGGACTTGAGACTGTTTTCATTAGGGAGAAGAAGGTTGAGAGGCAACTTAATTGAGACAGGAGATAATTAGAAGGTTAGATAGGTTGGACAGTAAGAGCCTTTTTCCTCAGATGGCAATGGCTAGCATAAGAGGACATAGCTTTAAATTGAGGGGTAATAGATGTCAGAGGTAGTTTTTTTACTCAGAGATTAGCAGAGGCATGGAATGCACTGCCTGTAACAGTAGTAGACTTGCTAACTTTAAGGTCATTTAAATGATCATTGGATAGGCATATGGACAAGAACGGAATAGTGTAGGTTAAATGGACTTCAGATTGATTCCACAGGTTGGCGCAACCTCGAGAGCCAAAGGGCCTGTACTGCACTGTAATGTTCTATATTCTATGAACACATCAATTCTTCAGAAAATATGGATAGTAGAGAAAAAATTGCATTGCTGCCTAGCAATATGCCCTATGATATAGTGAGGCAGAGACAGAAACAAGTTACCTTTAAGACAGACAGACAGAGCCATCTACAAGAGGATCAGTGAGTAAGTAAGGTTCTTTCTGTAGAAGAAACTGGTCAGACAAAAGAGAAAACAAAATACACATTAGCAGTCTGCAAAACAGTCATGAAGAAGGAAAGCCCCAAGTGGCTTCGATAAAAAGAAAAATTCCAGAAGCAGAAGGCTTTATGGTATCAAAGTGGATGAGTATTTCAGCAGCAAGTAAGATGAAGTAGGACAAAGTCAGACAATGTTAAGAGGTGAAAATAGGAGGTCTATGTCATGGTATAGATACATGGTTGGAAGTTCACCTGAATGTTTGACATGACAAAAAAAATTGTTAACAGTCCAGTTTAACATCAAGCACTAAGACTGAATGTGTGTGGATAGTGAAAGTTCAAGTCTGGGCTCACTTGAGTGAAGCCTGCCCACAGAGTTTTATTTGATGTAACAGCAAATTACATAAGTGGTCAGAAGATTCCAAGTGCATTTCTCAAGAAGGGTTTGTCAAATTGGTGGGGTGGTAAGGCAAGAAAAACATTGGCGAGGGGAAACAAATACTCCAAGTACTTGCTGCACTGCTGCTACATTTTTCTTTGTTCAAAAAGGTCAGCATGAAACTGAATCATACCAGTGTTAAGAAAAAGTATACAGTTAATGGCAGGACCCTGCAAAGCAGTCATGTAGAGAGGGATCTTGAGGTTCATGTGCATAGCTCCCTAAAAATGGCCACATAAGTAGATAGGGTGGTGAAGGTGGCATATGGCATGCTTGCCTTTGTTGGTCGGAACACTGGGTACAAGAGTCAAGAGGCCATGTTGCAACTTTATAAAACTTTGGTTAGTCCACACTTTGAGTATTGCGATCAATTCTGGTCACTATGTTACAGGAAGGATGCAGAGGCTTTGGAGAGGACACAGAAGTAGTTTACCAGGATGCTGCCTGGATTAAAGGATACGAGCTAGAAAATCTTAGCTTGTTTTCTCTGGAGTGGTGGAGGCTGAGGGGAGACTTGATGGAAGTCTATAATATTATGAGGGGTTTGGATAGGGCTGACAGTCAGAATCCTTCCCCCCCCCAAAAGAGTTGAAATGTCTCATACTGGGGGGCATGCACTTCAGGTGTGTGTGTGTGTGTGTGTGTGGGGCGGGGGGATTCAAAATAGATGGAAGGGCAATTTTCTTTTACACAGATGGGTAGGTGTTTGGAATGTGTCGTCGTGGTGGAGATGGAGGCACATTGAAGTGTTTAAGGGGCTTTTGGATAAGCAAATGAATATGCAAGGAATGGAGGGATATGGATTAAAGGCAGGCAGCAGGGATTAGTTTAATTTGGCACCGTGTTCGGCAGAAAAAACAGTGGGCTAAAAGGCCCATTCCTGTGCTGTACTGTTCTATGTACCGCCTACAAGAAAAACTTTATTTTCCTACAGATCAAGATGTGGATTCACAATAATGAAGGTTCAAGCAATAAGCAACCCCAGGAGGTATGTCCCAGCTAAACAATAGCTGCTGGAAACACAATCTAACATTTAACCCATGGAGAACTTAAAAATTCTGCTTGATTTTAACTAAACATAATGAACAGAGGCAAGGAGGTATAGACATGTAGGGTTTCACTTGGATCTTGAACAGACATCTTGAAAAGCAAAATTACCAACATGATCAACTAACTGGTCTAGTAAACAGTAATATGTGCAAACACCCTTCTGCCTCTGCTGTCAGGCAGGTTATCAGTTCCAACAGCTGTAAGGCATGTTTAATTACATTTCAGGGAAAACTCTTAGGCAAGAATGCTTTTGTGACTGCTACAGTCTGGCATCAATTTTTGGCCCTGGTGGAATGCAGTATTTGGAATATTTAGGCAGATCTGCCTACAGACATCTCAAACTAGGAGTCAGCAATTAGAGAAAAAGGGACAGCCAGGTCCTTGAAGTTCAGCATTTTGCCACTGAGACTGAATTCAGTTTTCAGCTGGGGTGTGGTCAGATGATGAATGAAACATTGCTGTTTTTGTTTGCACATGCTAAACATTTGAAACAGATTAATGTTGTTGAGGTTGATGCTTTTACACAAGGTTATTTAAAGATAACATTCTGGGGTATTCTTCCCACATCACAATAACGCTACCACAACCTTGTTCACATTAAACTTGGCATAACAGATACTGGTTGTCATACGTCACAGGATGTAGCCTCTGCCAAGTATTTGAAAAAAGAAACTAGCCAATTAATTCCACTCCCCAAGTTCCTTCTCCACAGCCTTTCAATTTATTTCTCTTCATGTATTTATCCAATTCTCACTTGAAAGCGATTATTCACCATCCTTTCAGGCACTCAAAATCATAACTTCAAGTGAACAAAAAGAAACCACGTCTCTCCTCTTGTGCTCTAGCCAATTATCATAGAATCCCTGCAGTACAGAATCCCTGCAGGCCATTCAGTCCACATCAACCCTCTGAAGAATATCCCACCGAGACCCATTCCCCCACCCTACTACTCTACATTGCCCCTGACTAATGCACCTAGCCTACATATCCCTGAATAATGTGGGCAATTTAGCATGGCCAATTCACCTAACTTGCACATCTTTGCACTGTGGAAGGAAACTGGAGCACCCAGAGGAAACCCATGCAGACATGGGCAAACTCCACACAGACAGTTGCCGAGGCTAGAATCGAATCCAGGTCCCTGGCATTGTGAGGGAGCAGTGCTAACCACTGAACCACCGTGCCGCCCAAATGATTTTAAATTGGTAATCTTTGGTAGCTATCCCTCCTGCCAATGGAAACAGTTTCACCACAATTACTGCATCAAAGCCCTTCATAATTTGGTCCATCTGCCATACTTCTCATGAACAAAGTAGGAGAAAAGTTTACAGCACAGGAGATCATTCAGCTCATAGTGGCCATGCCAGCTGAAAAAAGATCATCCATTCTATTTTCACCTTACATTTATTTTGAAAAGCATCTCAAGTGCATATCCAAAGGAATATTGCCTTCTCCATAAAGGACAATCTCAACTTCCCTCGGCTTTCTGCATAACTGAAATCCATTATCCTTGGAGCCATTCAATAATCTCTCTGCCTTACCAGGCCACCCTTTCTAAAGCTCAGAACTGAATACAATATAGATTCATTTATTTCAGTCGGAGACGTTAATGAGATCTGTAAGTATGAAAGTTTAGCTATGCAAATAAGTTAGGCCGCTTCATCCTATTAATTAAAATTTGCAGGAATTCCACGAAACCACAACAGATATCCAGCACAGGAATACTCTAACCTCTCCAGTCCAGAATTCTTGATATCCATAAACGTCAGCTGTCCTGAATTTCTTCTCCCCCTGCCGCCTCATCTTGTGCATGAATGAATAAATAAATAGAGACCCTACAAATCTAAGACTTTTGATTAGATTTATTATTGTCACATTGAGTCATCATACAGCATGGAAACAGACCCTTCAATTCCAACTCGTCCATGCCAAACAGATAAATTAATCTCATTCCATTTGCTTGCATTTGGCGCATATTCCTCAAAATCCTTCCTAGTCATATACCCATCCAGGTGTCTTTCAAATGCTGCAATTTTACCAGCCTCCACCACTTCCTCTGGCAGCTCAGTCCATACATCCACCACCCTCTGTGATGACATGTTGCCCCTTCGGTCCCTTTTAAATCTTTCCCCTGAAACTATGCCCTCTAGTCTTGGACTCTCCTTACTTCAGGGAAAAGACCTTGTCTATTCTCCCTATCCATGCTCATGATTTTATAAACCTCTATAAGGTCGCCCCTCAGCCTCCAACACTCCAGGGAATATAGCCCCAGCCTATTCAGTCTCTCCCGAAAGTTCAAACCCTACAACACTGGCAAACTCCTTGTAAATCCTTTCTGAATCCTTTCAAGTTTCACAACATCCTTCCTACAGCAGGGAGACCAGAACTGCACACAGTATTCCAAAAATGACCTAACCAATGTCCTGTATAGACACATTACCTCTAAAGCCCTATACTCCATGCATTGACCAATAAAAGGAAATCATACCAAACGCCTCCTTCACTATCCTGTTTACCTGCATCTGAACCTGAGGGGCACCAGTATCCTTGGTGGGAGGTTTGCTAGTGCTCTTGGGAGGGGTTTAAAATAACTCTGCAGGGGCATGGGAACCCAGACTGTAGCTTTAGGGTGCAGGACCTGGAGTGGAGGGAGGTTAGGAACATGGCATCAATTTCAAAGGAGGGTGCCTGTAAACAGGAAAGTGGCTTGAAGTGTGTATACTTCAATGCAAGAAGTATACGAAATAAAGTAGGTGAACTTGCAGCGTGGGTTGGTACCTGGGACTTCGATGTTGTGGCTATTACGGAGACATGGGTAGAACAGGGACAGGATTGGCTGTTGCAGGTTCCAGGGTTTAAATGTTTTAGTAGGGTCAGAGGTGAGGGTAAAAGAGGGGGAGGTGTGGCATTGCTTGTCAAAGATAGTATTACAGCTGTGGAAAGGACGATGGATGAAGACTCGCCATCTGAGGTAGTTTGGGCTGAGGTTAGGAACAGGAAAGGTGAGCTCACCCTGTTAGGAGTTTTTTTACAGGCCTCCTAATAGTCCTAGAAACGTAGAAGAAAGGATTGCGAGGATGATACAAGAGAAGAGTGAAAGTAATAGGGTGGTTGTTATGGGGGACTTTAACTTTCCTGATATTGATTGGGAAAGCTATAGCTCAAGTTCGTTAGATGGGTCAGTGTTTGTCCAATGTGTGCAGGAGGGTTTCCTGACACAATATGTAGATAGGCCAACAAGAGGTGAGGCCATACTGGATTTGGTTCTGGGTAATGAACCAGGCCAAGTGTTAGAATTAGAGGTAGGTGAGCACTTTGGGGACAGTGACCACAATTCGGTGACCTTTACTCTAGTGATGGAGAGGGATAAGTGTGCACTACAGGTCAAGAGTTATAGATGGGGGCAGGGAAATTATGATGCTGTGAGGCATGACTTAGGATGCGTGGCCTGGAAAAGTAAGCCTAAAGGCAAGGGCGCAATTGATATGTGGAGCTTGTTCAAGGAGCAACTATTGAGTGTCCTTGATAAGTATGTGCCCGTCAGGCAGGGAGGAAAGGGTCGTGTGAGGGAGCCGTGGTTTAATAAGGAATTGGAATCCCTTGTTAAATGGAAGAGGGCGGCCTATGTAAAGATGAGGCGTGAAGGTTCAATTGGGGCGATTGAGAGTTATAAGGTAGCCAGGAAGGACCTGAAGAGAGAGCTAAGAGCAGCAAGGAGAGGACATGAAAGGTCCTTAGTTGGTAAGATTAGGGAAAACCCTAAGGCTTTCTATAGGTATGTCAGGAATAAAAGAATGACTAGGGTAGGAATAGGTCCAGTCAAGGATCGTAGTGGGAAAATGCGTGTGGAGGCTGAAGAGATTGGGGAGACACTGAATGAATACTTTTCGTCAGTATTCAATCAGGAACAGGACATTGTTGTCAATGTGAATACTGAGTCACAATTAAGTAGAATGGATGGCTTTGAGGTATGTAGAGAAGAGGTGTTGGAAATTCTGGAAAGGGTGAAAATAGATACGTCCCCTGGGCCTGATGGCATTTATCCTAGGATTCTCAGGGAAGCAAGGGAGGAGATTGCAGAGCAATTGGCCTTGATTTTTATGTCCTCGTTGTCTACAGGAGTAGTGCCAGAAGATTGGAGGCTAGCAAATGTGGTTCCCTTGTTCAAGAAGGGGAGTAGGGATAACCCTAGTAACTATAGGCCGGTGAGTCTCACTTCTGTTGTGGGCAAAGTCTTAGAGAGAATTGTAAGGGATAGGATTTATGAACATCTGGATAGGAATAATGTGATCAAGGATAGTCAGCAGGGTTTTGTGAAGAGCAGGTCGTGCCTCACTAACCTTATTGAATTCTTTGAGAAGGTGACTAAGGAGGTGGACGAGGGGAAAGCGGTAGATGTGGTGTATATGGATTTTAGTAAGGCGTTTGATAAGGTTCCCCATGGTAGACTACTGCAAAAAATACGGAGGTATGGCATTGAGGGTGAGTTGGAGGTTTGGATTAGGAGTTGGCTGGCTGGAAGAAGACAGAGGGTAGTAGTTGATGGCAAAGGTTCATCTTGGAGTGCCGTCACTAGCGGTGTTCCGCAAGGATCTGTTTTGGGACCATTGCTGTTTGTCATTTTTATAAATGACCTGGAGGAGGGGTTAGAAGGTTGGGTGAGCAAGTTTGCGGATGATACGAAAGTCGGAGGAGTTGTAGACAGTGAGGAAGGATGTGGCAGGTTACAGTGGGATATAGATAAGCTGCAGAACTGGGCAGAAAGGTGGCAAATGGAGTTCAATGTAGCTAAGTGAGAGGTGATTCACTTTGGTAAGAGTAATAAAAAGATGGGGTACTGGGCTAATGGTCGGATACTTGGTAGTGTGGATGAGCAGAGGGATCTTGGTGTCCATGTACACAAATCTCTGAAAGTTGCCACCCAGGTAAATAGTGCGGTGAAGAAGGCATATGGCGTACTGGCTTTTATTGGTAGAGGAATTGAGTTCCGGAGTACTGAGGTCATGTTGCAGTTGTATAAGACTCTGGTGCGGCCACATCTGGAGTATTGTGTGCAGTTTTGGTCGCCATACAATAGGAAGGATGTGGAGGCACTGGAACGGGTGCAGAGGAGGTTTCATAGGATGTTGCCTGGTATGGTAGAAAGATCGTATGAGGAAAGGCTGCGGCACTTGGGGTTGTTTTCATTGGAGAAAAGAAGGTTTAGGGGTGACTTGATAGAGGTGTATAAGATGATTCGGTGTTTAGATAGGGTTGACCATGAGAACCTTTTTCCACGTATGGAGTCAGCTATTATGAGGGGGCATAGCTTTAAATTAAAGGGTGGTAGGTATAGGACAGATGTTAGGGGTAGGTTCTTTACTCAGCGAGTCGTGAGTTCATGGAATGCCCTGCCAGTAGCAGTGGTGGACTCTCCCTCATTATGGGCATTTAAGCGGGCATTGGATAGGCATATGGAGGATAGTGGGCTAGTGTAGGTTAGGTGGGCTTGGATCGGCACAACATCGAGGGTCGAAGGGCCTGTACTGCGCTGTATTCTTCTATGTTCTATGTTCTATGTACTTTTAAGGATATGTAAACCTGCACTCCAAGGTCGCTTTGTTCAGCTACATGCCCTAAGACTTATACACTTAATGTTAAAGTCCTGCCCTGATTTGCCTTTCCAAAATGCAGCACCTCACATTTATCTAAATGAAATTCCGCCTGCCACTACTTGACCCACTGACCCATCTAATCAAGGTCCCGTTGATCTTGGCAGGAACCTTCTTCGCTGACCACTATACCTCCAATTTCTTTTTGTCATCTGCAAGCTTACTACGTATACCTCCTATGTTCACATCCAAATCATCTATATAAATAAAAAGCAGTGGACCCAGCACCAATACTTGTGGCACACCGCTGGTCACAGGCCTGACGAGGTAGTTGCGGAGGGAATGGTCTTTACAGAAAGCGGATGGGATGGGGGAGGGGAGGGGAATATATCTCTGGTAGTGGAAATGGCAGAGGATGATGTGATATATACGGAGGTTGGTGGGGTGGAAGGTGAGGACCAGGGGGGTTCTGTCCTTGTTGCAGTTGGAGGGGTAGGGTTCGAGGCGTAGGTGCAGGAAGTGGATGAGATGTGCTGGAGAGCATCAACAACCACGTGGGAGGGGAAATTATGGTCTTTAAAGGAGGCGGCCATCTCGTGTGTGCACCACCAGATATATTTCCCTCCACACCCCTATCTGCTTTCCTTAAAGACCATTCCCTCCATGACTACCATGTCAGGTCCACATGCCCCTCCAACATTCCACCCTCCCCTCCTGGCATCTTCCCCTGCCAAAGGAGCCTTCCACATCCATCAAAGTTTCACCTGCACTTCCACACGTCATTTATTGTATCTATTGCTCCTGATGCAGTCTCCTCTACATTGGGGAGACAGGGTGCCTATTCGCAGAGCACTTCAGAGAACATCTCCGGGACCAACCAACTCCACTGCCCCGTGGCCAAACACTTAAAATCCCCCTCCCACTCAGTCAAGGACATGCAATTTCTGGGCCTCCTCCACTGCCACTCCCTTACCATCCAACGCCAGGAGGAATAACGGCTCATCTTCCACCTCATGACCCTCTAACTCATGGCATCAAGTGGATTTCACCAGTTTAATTTCCCCTACCCCCACCTTGTCCCAGTTCCAATCTAACTCAGCCAAATACGGGGAGTCTTTAGCATGCACAGTGTTAAAGAACTTATTGGAGGGAAATTTGAGCAAAGCTAATTTCCGGTTTTCCACAAGTTAAATTCTGATATCCACCTGCACAAAGTTGTTGTACTATTAACTAGTTGACATTACACGACTTCCATGCCCTCTGAAATTATACAGAGGATTACCCTCACAATGAAAGTTCTCACCAGCTCTGCCTCAGGGAAAAGTATCAATTTTTCAATTTACCCTATACTCACTATGTATACCTTTCCCCTCCACTCCCCAAATAAGGGAAATTCAATCCTGAGGTGACACTGACAAATAAATAAAGCTCTCATTAAACATTTTTAGGATTTGCAGCAGGATATACTGAAAGAAACTATTTATTCTGTCCTGAAGCATTAATATAACAAGAAAATTAAAAGCTGTAGTATATATTTTTAAGCAGAGAAGACATATAACTTTTAAAGGTTCATAAGATCAAAAGGCTCAACGGGCTTTCAGAGTGCAATTTTAAGTCTTACTTCAATCCAAGTTGCAAATTTCTATCACCAGAACATTCCACTACAGCCCAAAGATAATGATTCATAGGAAAACATCAAATAATTTCTATTAAAACACACTTCATTTTGTAATAGCTAATTATCAGCATCAAATCATTTTCAGCGTTATATGCAGATGCTTCAATTTAGTGAACTGTTTCTACCTAAAGAAATTGGTTATTTACTGACAATACTTAGAAAATTCATTGCATTCACTGCGAGACATAATTTACTTAATAAAGGATTACATACAAATTCAGACAAACTCGTTGTAAATTCATTTCTGCAAACTTCAAACCCTTCCTCTGTAGTTCAATATCAGCTCTGAATTCAATTCATAAGAGTGAGCTGAAAATCATTAACACAGATTCCACACATATCAGCCTAACATCATCATATTCCTTCTTATAATGGGTCTCCTCAACTTCCAAGAGCATTAGTGAATGGGCAATAGAGTGGCAATCTGAAGGGCAAAGGAGATCGACCATGATTCTTACAACAGGGATAAACACAAGAACATTTCCCAGATGTAGTGGTAGTTAACACGGAGGAGACAGATACAAAGGACAGCACAAAATAAGGGGAATGTGCAGGCACACAAAGGAAAAGAACATAAATCAGGTCCAGAAATCTTACTGAAGTTCAGAGGGCACAGGATCTGACCCGAATCTCTTTAAGAAAGATCATCAGGATTAGAGGTGAAGGTCAGTCACTATTTAGGAGATTGGAGAGAATCGGAAAGAATGATTTGCACAAAGTGCAGCTTTGAAGAGGATTAAAACATATATATTCAGGGCAGACAGTCAAACAAAAATTGATATTGGCTTTCATCAACAAATCTGATGATGTAGCCAGTGTCTGTATCACACTAAGAAAAAATACAATAAATATATGCATTCATAAGTTTTATCCAACACAAAATTATTTTTAAAACTGTGCCGCTGCACTTATGCATCACTGAACTAGGAGCAGAAGTAGGCCTTTCAGCCCTTCAAGACCACTTCACCATTTGATGAGATCACGGCTGATCTGGTTGTTGTTTCTAATTCAAAGTTCCCATCTCCTTTCAGTTTTAAGAGACATCCTTTCCAAGTTCATCTTGACAAAGTCTAACAGAATCTTTAGACTTCAATCAAGTTACACCTCACTCTTCTAAACTCCAGCAGAAACAAGCCCAATCTGTCAATCTTTACTTATAAGACAATTTAATCACTGCAGATATCAGAGTCGAGAGCAAGTCAGACAGCATCCAAGCAGCAGTAAAATCACCATTTCAGGCATAAGGTGGGAGGAGGGTACCATCTTCCGCAACTACACCAGCACCATCCCCCACCTCTTCACCCGCTACATCGACGACTGTATCGTCACTACCTCGTGCTCTCACAAGGAAGTTGAACAGTTCATCAACTTCACTAACACCTTTCACCCTGACCTCAAATTCACCTGGACCATCCCAGACACCTCCCTCCCCTTCCTGGACCTCTCCATCACCACCTCAATCTCCGGCAACTGACTAACCACAGACATCTATTACAAACCGACTACAAGTCAGACCCACCAACTCCAAGAGCTACCTGGACTACACCACCTCCCACCCTACCTCCTGTAAAAATGCCATCCCTTATTCCCAAATTCCTCTGCCTCCGGTTCCCAGGAGGCCAATTCCATCATAAAATATCCCAGATGGCCTCCTTCTACAAAGTCTGCCATTTCCCCTCCCACATGGTTGACAGTGCCCTCCAGCGCATCTCCTCCACTTCCCGCACCTCTGCCCTTGAAGCCCACCCCTCCCAACGCAACAAGGACAGAACCCCCCCCCAGTCCTCACCTTTCACACCACTAATCTCAGAATACATATCATCATCATCCGCCACTTCTGCCACCTACAAACACACCCCACCACTATGGATATATTTCCCTCCTCACCCCTGTCAGTGTTTCAGAGAGACCATTCCCTCCACAACTCCCTTGTCAGATTCATGCCACCCCACTAGCTCACACCCCTCTCCCGGCACCTTCACTGCCACCGCAAGAAGTGCAAAATCGGCACCCACACCACCTCCCTCAACTCCATCCAAGGCCTCAAAGGATCCTTCCACATCCAACAGAAATTTACCTGTATCTCCACAAATGTCATCTACTGTATACGTTGCATCCAATGAAGTCTCCTCTACATCGGGGAGACAGGACGCCAACTTGCGAATTGTTTCAGAGAACATCTCTGGGACATCCACACCAACTCCACCGACCCATGGCTGAACACTTCCACTCTTTCACCACCCCACCACCCCGCTGCACCAAGGACATGCAGGCGCTGGGCCTCTTCCACCACAAAACCCTAACACCCAATGTCTGGAGGAAGAATGCTGCCTCACCTTCCACCTTGAGACCGTGCAACCACACAGGATTAGTATGGATTTCACCAATTTCCTCATTTTCCCTCCTCCCACCTTATCCCAGTCCCAAGCCTCCAACTCGGCACTGCCCTCTTGACCTGTCCATCGTCTTACCCATCTATCCACTCCAACCTCCTATCACCTTCTCCCCTACCTTCAGCTATCTCTTCCCCCAGTCCCAGCCCCCTGCCATTTATCGCTCAGTTCCCGGCCCACAAGCCTCAATCCTAATGAAGGGCTTATGTCCGAAGTGTTGATTCTCCTGTTCCTCGGATTCTGCATGATGTGCTGAGCTTTTCCAGCATCACGCTCTTGACTCTGATCTCCAGCATCTGCAATCCTCACTTTCTCCTACTACAGACATCAATCTAGCAAACATTCTTTGAACTATTTCGAAACACATTTACATCTTTTCTTCAATAAAGAGAGCAAACTATCAAAAGCATATGAAGCATGGGTAAGATCGTGGCAGGCAAGTTAAGAAAACACTTAACAGGTGTTGAAGGCCTGTTAAACAGAAATTCCTGGAGGAACTTTGCAGGTCTGGCAGCGTCTGTGGACAGAAAGCAGAAGTAACGTTTCCAGTTCCAGTTCTCCCCACAGATACAGCCAGGATGCAGAGTTTCTTCTGTATATTCTACTTTTGAAGGAAGCCATGATGGAGGAGTTTAAAAAATGCGAAGCTTTTAGGGACCTTGATCAAGGGGGAGGTAGTGGTACAGTGGTAATGTAGTGACCCAGTGACCTGGTTAATGCCTGTGAACATTTCAAATCCCACCACGGAAGATTTTAAATTCAATTAACAAAGTTTAGAATTGAATGCTCGTCTCAGGTGTTTTTTGAAGGATATCTACATTTCAAGGATGAAGAGTAAACTCTAAAAACTGCCCTCTGTAATGGGCTGGCTAGCCACTTAATTCAAAAATAATGAGGAATAAGAAATAAATGTTGTCCCTACCATTAAGACCTATATTCCCTGAAAGAACATTGAAACAAATAAATATAGCATGATTATAGATTTCTCAAGCTGATTTGGCAAGCAGTGAACTTTAAAACAAAGATCCTAAAATATAATGCAATTAATTGTTCACCTGAAAGTGCATTTTGAAGCTCAACAGTCTCTTATAACAGCTCTCCTATCATATCTAATAATATTTGAATAACCCAATGTTTTTGCATCTTATAACCGTTATAAATTATTCAAGGAAGTTGGCATTTTTGAGATTTCCCCTTATTTACATACTAAATTTACACTAATTTTCACTTCGTACTGATGACTGACCTGCATAATGGCAGAAGGAAGATGAAAGATCTAAACTTTACATAATTCCCATTGCGAACTGAGAGGACAATAGTACAGAACTTCAAAAAGGACACAGACACGTTGGTGGAATGGCATAAAAAGCCACAGTATTTCCTTGTATTGGCAGCAAGATAAATTTAAGTCTTATAATTAAAAAGCTGCTGATATTAAACTCTCATTCTTAGAGTTGCACATACATCTCCAATATTGTAAATAAGATGTTAGTTACAAGGAACAATAGACTTGATTCACTGATTTCATTTTCAAAGCAAACATTCAAACAACACCCCACTTTGTCTAAATTGCATACCCAAGTCTGCAAAACACCAACACCAACATCAACTAGAGTTACAAAAAAAGTTTCTGGAGCATAAGAGAGTTCACCTGAGCACCCTGGCTCACAGGTAGGGATGCTACCACTGTGCACACTGCCCTTAAATTAAGTTGCAAACCACTAGACCAAAATCAAAACAGCTGATCACTTTACTAACTAAGGATTTGTCAGCATTCTGCTATTTCAGTACTTCATTTCGCAGGGGAACTCCCTTAGGAGATTCGCTTGGAGTGAGAGAAAGCAAATAGCTATCAAAGAACAGCAAAAGCCCATCTTTCAGAGCACACCATTTGATTTAGCCAACATGATTTACTTTGGAGGTTGACTAAGGCTCTCTCCTGCATGGTCAATATTCTCTAACTACGAAACCGAAAAGAGACATTTCAATTAAGACTTCCCATCTCATTAAGATCCCCATACAATGGGTTGCTCTGAAAACTACTCACCGAATAACAACTATGACAAAGTTGCACCATAGCAGCTGAGGTAATTCACAATATTCTAAAACAATTGATCGCATTAAACAACCGATTAACATCGAAAGACTAATGAAATTGTGCAACCTGGATTGGGAAGTTTGTCAAAAGCAAAATCATTCTTTCTTAGGTCATTCCTGATCAGTTAAGCAAGTTTCACTGAAATTCTTCTATTAGCATATGAAATATTTTGTTTACAAACAGCTAGTCTAAAAGGGGTAAAAATACTATCTTGCCCAACTTCAATGGCAGAGGTAAAATGGGTAAAACATTGTGTCAAGCAGAAAGAAATTCAAATCAGCAAAGTGCTGTCTGAACATTTCATTCTTGATGATGCTGCGAGGTTGATCTGTCAAGTCACCCAAGCAGGTAGGTATCCCCTATGAAGATTATCAGAGAGGTTAATGCAATTTACCAATGCCAAAACATACCAGGATTCCCAATCCTGCAAACAAGATTGTAAATCAATTTTAAAGGCTTTTTTTTGCTTTACTATTTTGTCTTGTAAACAATACCCATTTTGAGAGAAGGACCATAGAGTCATACAGCATGGAAAAAGACCCTTCAATCCAACTCGTCCATACCAACCAGATATCCTAAATTATTAGAGTCCCACTTGCCAGCATTTGGCCCATATTCTTCTCAACCCTTCCTATTAATATACCCATTCAGATGCCTTTTAAATGTTGTAATTGTACCAGCTTCCACCACTTCCTTTGGCAGCTCATTCCACACACATACCACCCTCAGTGTGAAAACGTTGCCCCTTAGGTCCTTGTGTCCAGACCCCAGAGGTCCATGCAGCAGAAGGATAAATTAGAGGGAGCGTTAGCCTAAATGCAGCAAGACCTGGACAATATACAGGCTTGGGCTGATAATGAGTCACAAGTGCCAAGCAATGGCTAACTCCAACAAGAGAGAATCTAACCATCAGCCCTTAACATTCAATGGCATTACCACTTATCAATATCATGGGAGCAACCATTGTCCAGAAACTGAACTGGACTAATCATATTGTGTCTATAAGAGTAGGTCAGGTGCTAGGAATCCTGAATTCAGTAACTGATCTCTAAAAGACCTGTTGAGGGAATAAGTTTAAATGTAACTGCTTCCTGACGCCACCTAGCCACAAGTTAGGAATGTGATGGAATACTCTCCATTTACTTAGTTGAGTGCAGCTCCAACAAAAGACATAAAAAATAATTAGAGGGTTAGATAGGTTGGACAGTGAGTGCCTTTTTATTCGGATGGTATTGGCTAGCACGAGGGGACATAGCTTTAAATTGAGGGGTGATTAATAAAGGACAGATGTCAGAGGTAGTTTCTTTACTCAGAGTAGTAGGGGCGTGGAACTCTGCCTGCAACAGTAGTAGACTCGCCAACGTTAAGGTCATTTAAATGGTCATTGGATAGGCATATGGACGAGAATGGAATAGTGTAGGTTAGATAGGCTTCAGATTAGTTTCACAGGTCAGCACAACATTAAGAGCTGTAATGTTCTATGTTCAACAACATGTAAAACAAAGCAGTTTACTTGGTTGGCACTACATCCACAAACATTCACTGCCTGCATCACCGAAGTTCAGTAGCAGCAATATGTACAATCTACACACATTCATCAAGAATCCTTAGAGGCCATTGTCCAAACTGATAACCTCTGCTGCTAATCAAAATCAAGATCTCCTACCCTCATGACATCGTGGGTCTACCTGTACCAAATGGACTCCAGCAGTTTAGAAGGCAGCTCACCACTGCCTTCTTAAAGGCAACTGGCAAAGGGCAATTAATTGTTGTTCCAGCTAATGATGTATTCGTATCCCATGAATAAATGATTTTTTTTTAAAGTTGCGCTTTCTGCCAAGGAAAGTGACCAAACCAACATTATCTTCTCTCTGTCTTAAGTGGACTGACAAAGGTCAGTATTAACAAGTCTTTCCAAACATGCATCCTACTCAGGTAATGGAACAAAATGAAAGCAGATGTTTCAGAGTTGCACACAGAGAACTGTGTAACAGTCAGAAAGAAATCAATGCCTAACCCATCAGCCCACTACTTCTAGAACAAATAATTCTACTGTGAAATACTTCCACTGACATTTTCACAACTGGCGTTTTAAAAAAAATATTTTTCGCAACATTTAATTTCAAAAATGAACTCAACCCCATGTCATATGTAAATCAATTCAATGCAAGAAAACCTCTTCTCTAACTCCTCAGAGACCATATGTTCTACTTAAGAACATTAAAATTTTAATATTTTTCCAGCATAGACTTCAAATTCCACTGCTGGACGATAGCAATGACATTTTACATATTTGTGCTTTTACACCCTGCCAGCATATCAAATGCCTAGGTTCTACACAGATCAGCATCAAATTACTTAAGACTCAGTACAGGAATGCTACTGCACTACATTACAAAGGGAAAGGGTGGCTTTTTGAAACGTGTTGCTGTGCACATTCTCAGTGATGATCTGTCTGGGACCACTTTCAACCTGCCTTCCCCTCCACATCTCCATGGCGACTACAGCCAACCTTGTTGAGGTGTTACATACGTCAATATTCATAGAACCCCATAGCGTAGGAGGCCATTCAGCTCATCAGTTCCTGTGCTGCCTCTTTAAATAAACTATTCAGTTAGTTGCACCTTCCTACGCCCTTTTCCCAGTCCCCTGTAAAAATTTCCTTTTCAAGTATTTATTGAATTTCCTTTGCAATTAACAGTGATTTTACTTTGATTACACTCATCAACAACGAATAAAGTTTTATTTTAGTTTTAACAACTTGACAAGATTTAGTAAACTGTAAAAATTGTTGCATCATCTTCAGGCTTCCTCAATCCCCAGTCTCACAGTTATCAAAGTTCATTTGTAGATATGAATTTTCAATTTCCTTAATATTAGGTGAGTACCAAGAAAATGCTGGATCAATGTAATAAAAGCACTCCCTTCAATTTGAAATGAAAGATCACTGTAAACAAAATAGAAGCAGTTCTGAGAGCATAGTAAATACACGAGTGACAATTGTCAGCAACATACTGCCTAATTGTAGATTATGCTAAGATAATATTCTTCTGAGCTCACTTCTTCCATTTTAAAAAGGAGTCATCCTTTCAAAACTAAATTATGTCAACTCTAAACAAAGCTTCCGTGAAATGGCAATGGTACACTTAAAACAAAAAGACTGATTAAAAGTGAATGAATGTGCTGCTTATTCCCAATAGACTGAGAATCTGTGTTAACTGAAGTTGAATTCTCAACACGGATCAGTGTTCAAGCAGGATAATTTTAATCAACCTGTTCAGAATTGTTACATCAAACCACTGGAGCAGATAGGACTTGAATCCAGGCCTTTGTTTAGACCAGAGTGGTGCTGGAAAAGCACAGCAAGTCAGGCAGCATCCCAGGAGCAGGAAAATCGGCATTTCGGGCAAAAACCCTTCATCAGGAATAGAGGCAGGGAGCCTCCAGGGTGGAAAGATAAGGGCGGGTGGGGGGGGGGGGGGGGGTGGGGGGTGGGGGGGGGGGGGGGTGGGGGGGTGGAGAGAAGGTAGCAAAGAGTACAATAGGTGAATGGGGGTGGGGATGGAGGTGATAGGTCAGAGGGGAGTGTGGAGCGGATAAGTGGGAAGGGAGATTGGCAGGTAGGACAGATCATGAGGACACTGCTGAGCTTTGCTGAATCCAGACCTCCTGGCACAGAGGAAGGGAGACTACTACTAAGTCACAAAAGCCCTCTACATTCACATATGCTTGGAGACATTTGACGGTGCAGCTGGATTTGAGGAAATGCTTGATCCAGCCTGGATGACTTGCTGGGAGCCTAAGGCAGTTTTAGAAACATAGAATCATACATAGGCTTCCCTCCATCAAAATTTGCCCACCAAAAATATACCTATACTTACACTAACCCCATGTTCCCACAAGAGACTCCTCGCATTGAAGATTATGATACTTCAAGTGCTTAAAGATTCAAGAATACTCACCTCAAAAACTCTCCCAGGCAGTGCACACCAGACCCTCACCATCCTCTGGGTAAAATCCCTTCTCAAATCCCTCCTAAACTACCTGCCTTTCATTTTAAAAATGTGCCCTGTTGTTACTGACTTTTCAAACTGAGAGGAATAGCTTTCTATCCAGTCTACCAACATCCCTCACAATCTTACACAACTCTACTAGGTCCCCCTCAACCTTCTCTGCTCCAAAGAAAACAAAATTAAAGTTATTCAGCCTCATTGCATAGCTAAAATGCCCTAACCCAGGCAATACCTCTGCTGCATGCCCTCCAGTGCAATCAAATCCTTCAAAGTGTGGTGACCAGAACTGCATATGGTTGGTCGCCTAACCAAAGCTCTGTACAGCTTCAACATAGCCTTCCTGCTCTTAGAACCTATGGCACGACTGATAAAGGCAAGCTCTTGTAAGCTTTAACTACTCTGTGCACCTGCCTGCAATTTTCAAGGACCTTGCACCATAAGAATCCTATGTTTCTCCGGGTTTCATAGAGTCTTACCATTCATTGAGTACTCCCTCATCTAGTTACTTCTTCTAAAGTGCATCCCCTCACATTTACATGATTAAATTCCATATGCCACTGATCTGTTCATATCCTCCTATAATCCAAGACCTTTCTCCTCATAGTCAACCACCTGGCCAAACGACATGCCATCTGCAAACTTACTTATCATATCCCCCGACGTTCTTTACTACATCATTTATGAATATTACAAACAATAAAAAGGGACCCAGCACTGATCTCTGTGGTACACCACTGCATTCCAGAGTCTAATCACAAAATTGCCTGACTCCTGCTACAAAATCACCTTTGGATCCAACTTGCTAAATTACCCTGGATCCCAAGAACTTTTACCTTCGTTATCTGTTTTCCATGCAGATTTGGGCATTTGGGAAATCCATATAAGCTGCATCAAGTCATCTATATAGATTTCCGTAAGACCTTTGGTAAGATTCCACATGGTAGGCTGCTCTGGAAGGTGAGATCGCATAGAATCCAGGGGGAGCTGGCAATTTGGATACACAATTGGCTTGACGGTAGGAAGCAGACTGTTACAGTGGAAGGATGCTTGTCAGACTGGAGGCCTGCGACTAGTGGTGCACCTCAGGGCCCATTGCTGTTTGTTATCTATATCAACAATTTGGATGAGAATATACAAGGCATGATTTGCAAGTTCACAGATGACACTAAAATAGGAAGTATCATGGACAAATGAAGAATGTTATCAGAAATAGCAGCAGGACCTTGATCAGCTGGGGAAGTGGGCTGAGAAATGGCAAATAGAATTTGATACAGATAAGTGTGTGAGGTCTTGCATTTTGAAGAGGTAAATTAAGGTAGGAGCTTCATGATGAATGGTAGGGCCTTAAGGCGTATAGTGGAACAGAGGGTCTTGGAGTTCAGGTGCACAATTCTCTGAAAATGGAGTCATAGCTAGACAGCCAGTGGAAAAGGCTTTTGGCACACTAGCCTTCATTAGTCAGAGCACGGAGTACAGAAGTTGGGATGTTACGTTGCAGTTGTACAGGATGTTGGTGAGGCCACACTTGGACTATTGTTCAGTTTTGGTTAACTTTCTGTAGGAAGTATTTATTTAACTGGAAAGAGTGCAGAAGAAATTTACAAGGACGTTGCCAGGACTCAAGGGTCTGAGTTATAGGGAGAGGTTGGACAAGATAGGACTTTTTTTTTAATAAAAAGAGTGTAGGAGACTGAAGAGGGGATCTTATAGAAGTGTATAAGATCATGAGAGGCATGGATAGGGTGAATGCACTTAGACTTTTTCCCAGAATTGGGGTATCGAGGACAAGAGGGCATCAGTCTCACATTAGAGGGGAAAGAATAAAAGGGAACCTGAAGAGCAATTTTTTTTTTTTTTTTACACACAGAAGGTAGTACTCATATGAGTTGCCAGTGGAAATAGTTGAGGTGGGTACATTAATAACATTTAAAAGACATTTGGACAAATAGACAGCTAGAGTCATAGAGATATATAACACATAAACAGATCATTCAGTCCAACTCGTCCATGCCGACCAGGTATCCCAACCCAATCTAGTCCCACCTGCCAGCACCCGGCGCATTTCCCTCCAAACCCTTCCATTCATATACCCATCCAGTTAAATGTTGCAATTGTACTAGCCTCCACCACTTCCTCTGGCAGCTCATTCTATACCGCCCCTTTTATATCTTTTCTTGCTCACCTTAAACCTATGCTCTCTCGGTCTGGACTCTCTCACCCCGGGGAAAACATCTTGCCTATTTACCCTACCCATGCTCCTCATGATTTTACAAACCTCTAAGGTCACCCCTCAGCCTCCAACGCTCCAGGGAAAAGAGCCCCATAGCCTATTTAACCTCTACCTATAGCTAAAATCCTCCAACCCTGGCAATATCCTTGTAAATCTTTTCTGAACCCTAGGAAAGGTTTAGAGGATATGGGTCAAGTACAGGGAAATGGGTTTGGTGTGGATGGACATTTTGATTGGCATTGGCTAGTTTAGGCCAAAGGGGCCTGTTTCCATGCTCTAGGTCTCTATGACTAAGTGCTGTACCTTCACCTATACACTTGGCTATTTCCTCGAAAAAAATTCAACCAGATTTGTTAGGTGTGATCTCCCTCTGCTGATGAAGGGCTTATGCCCAAAACATCGACTCTCCTGCTCCTCGTATGATGCCTAACCTGCTGTGCTTTTCTAGCGCCACACTTTTTGACTGTGACCTCCCTCTGCCAAAGCCATGCTGCCCACTCCTGATCAAACTTTGCCTCTCCGAATGCAGATTAACTTTCTTCTTCAGTATTTTCTCCCACAGATTCTGTGCCACTGATGTCAGACTCATTGGTCTAGAGTTTCCTGGTGTATCTATCACTGTTCTTGTAAACTGGAAATACGTTAGCTGTCCTCCAGTCTTCTGGAACCTCCCCTGTTGCCAGAGATGATTTAAAAATTTTGGTCAGGGCTAGTTCATGTGATACGCAAGTTCGAGCATCATGCTTCACTGATGGGCAGATTTTGCAGCCATCATGAGACCCATGAATGGGTCATTACTTTTTTTCGTACATAAAGCCTTGGCAGACTCAATCCTGGACTAAAAAGCTGTTGTGTGCTTGATTCAGGTATTGTATTACATGAGGCAGTGACACAGGAGGCACTGCACACCAGTCAATGGGAGCCCCAAGTTTCTAAAGAAACCTGGGAAAAACAAAACATAAAAGCCATAAATCAGAGTCTGCCTAATCTAAGTTAATCATTAACGGAGAGGCTGCAGATTCTTGGCAACAAGATCTAATGCAGAAAGTGAAGTGATGGCTGGGGGCAGGACAGAGAAAAACAAACTAACAGAATGGCAGGGTTCCAGAGCTTCTCATGACGCAGGTGCAGGACAACAAGTACCATAAGCTAGCTGTTACACCTAAAGCATGTGGACAATACAGAATGTTGCAAGTATTTATCTGGGAAAGTTGAGTCTGGAATGCAAAAACGTTTCAATAAGTTTGGGGAAATATCATTGGAAATTAAAAACAGGAGTACCACAGGCAACGAATGTCAAAGTAATTTTAACCATTTATTAAGGCTCCAAAACTTTACAACAGTGATTATCCTTTAAATTTAGGGGCTGTAATGGACTCTTGGAAGTTTAGAGGTCATGAACAAGCTGCAACATTTGCATGAAAGAAAATCAAATGGACTCCCGAAAGCAAAGAATTGAAGCAAAATAAAAATGATCAAGTCTTCAATAAAAAAGATATGATTAAAGACTGGCAGGAAGCAAAACGGGGAAGGTTTTTTTGAGAAAGAACTGAAGCTTCTTCACCCAAATAGTGAAATTCAAATTCTGGGAACAATAATGATATAAATATAACAATACATGTATATAATTACAGACCTGAGTCACCACTAGTAATTTATAAAATGATCAATAATCTCCAACTATGAAACGGATGTCAACCCACTCAGAAATTCACAGATGTCCAGTCAATGTCAGACAAGAGGCTTCTCCAGCAGTATTCAAAAATAATTATCCCCTTTCCATTCCATTTTGGAAAAACATCTCATTTCTTTCAGAATCTTTTGCTAAATACCTTCAAATTGTACCCTTTTGTTCCCAACCCTCAGTTCAATGGAAAATCATTCTCCCTATATACCCAAATAACTGCATTCTCAATTTTGAGCACCTTAACTAAATTTCCCTGAACCTTCTCTGGCACTAAGAATAACAATCCCAAATTCTCCAAGTCTTCCCATATAACTGAAGCCCTCATCCCTGGTAAAATTCTGATAAAGGTCCCCTCCGCACAATCTCTCAGAGGGCTGTGACATCTTCCAAACGTCGGTGCCCAGATTTGTACACCATACAGCAGTGGGGTCAAAAGACACACCAATAGCTTTGTTTGTTTTAGATTCTTTACCTCTAATCAGAGCGAAAAATACTCAATCAAAAATTTCATCCAGAGTATTTTCTAAAGTGATATAAGTAAAAGGCCCTGTTGAGTCACTTGTTAAGTACCAGAAGTATTCAGTACTTTTCCTCCTAAACAAAACCAGCACTTCCTATAGTTGCCAGGTTATTGTCCCTAAATAGTACCGTGCACATGTGCGCGCAGACACACGCACACACACACACTGCACTGAATCAGAACAATAGCTACAATGCACAAAGTAACTGAGGCAGGGTCAGGGTCAGGAGAAACAGACCATTAAATTGGTAGAAGTTGATAACTCCTCAAAGTCAGGCCAATGTAGGCTCTTCACCAATATTAAGACTTGCATCAAACTGCCTGACAGTAATGAGTGTGTGAAACGGACTGGTAAGCTAGAGGAGATACTTGTTAGGAAGGAAGATGTGTTGGACATTTTGAACAACTTGAGGATAGACAAGTCCCCCGGGCCTGACGGGATATATCCTAGGATTATGTGGGAAGCAAGAGAGGAAATTGCAGTACCATTGGCAATGATCTTTTCGTCTTCATTGTCAATGGGGGTGGTACCAGGGGACTGGAGAGTGGCGAATGTTGTGCCCCTGTTCAAAAAAGGGAATAGGGATAACCCCGGGAATCACAGGCCAGTTAGTCTTACTTCGGTGGTAGGCAAAGTAATGGAAAGGGTACTGAGGGATAGGATTTATGAGTATCTGGAAAGGCACTGCTTGATTAGGGACAGCCAGCACGGATATGTGAAGGGTAGGTCTTGCCTTACAAGTCTTATTGAATTCTTTGAGGAGGTGACCAAGCATGTGGATGAGGGTAGAGCGGTGGATGTAGTATACATGGATTTTAGTAAGGCATTTGATAAGGTTCCCCATGGTAGGCTTATGCGGAAAGTCAGGAGGCATGGGATAGAGGGAAATTTGGCCAATTGGATAGAAAACTGGCTAACCGGTCAAAGTCAGAGAGTGGTGGTAGATGGCAAATATTCAGCCTGGAGCCCTGTTACAAGTGGAGTTCCGCAGGGATCAGTTATGGGTCCTCTGCTGTTTGTAATTTTTATTAATGACTTGGAAGAGGGAGTCGAAGGGTGGGTCAGTAAATTTGCAGATGATATGAAGATTGGTGGAGTTGTGGATAGTGAGGAGGGCTGTTGTCGGCTGCAAAGAGACTTAGATATGATGCAGAGCTGGGCTGAGGAGTGGCAGATGGAGTTCAACCCTGCCAAGTGTGAGGTTGTCCATTTTGGAAAGACAAATAAGAATGCGGAATACAGGGTTAACGGTAGGGTTCTTAGTGAGGTGGAGGAACAGAGGGATCTTGGGGTCTATGTTCATAGATCTTTGAAAGTTGCCACTCAGGTGGATAGGAGAAAGTGAGGTCTGCAGATGCTGGAGATCAAAGTTGAAACTTTATTGCTGGAACAGCACAGCAGGTCAGGCAGCATCCAGGGAACAGGAGATTCGACGTTTCGGGCACAGGCCCTTCTTCAGGAATCCATCTGCCACTCCTCAGCCCAGCTCTGCATCATATCTAAGTCTCTTTGCAGCCGACAACAGCCCTCCTCACTATCCACAACTCCACCAATCTTCATATCATCTGCAAATTTACTGACCCACCCTTCAACTCCCTCTTTCAAGTCATTCCTGAAGAAGGGCCTGTGCCCGAAACGTCGAATCACCTGTTCCCTGGATGCTGCCTGACCTGCTGTGCTGTTCCAGCAATAAAGTTTCAACTCAGGTGGATAGAGCTTGTAAGAAGGCCTATGGTGTATTAGCGTTCATTAGCAGAGGGATTGAATTCAAGAATCGTGAAGTGATGTTGCAACTAACTGTACAGGACTTTGGTTAGGCCACATTTGGAGTACTGTGTGCAGTTCTGGTCGCCTCACTTTAGGAAAGATGTGGAAGCTTTGGAGAGGGTGCAGAGAAGATTTACCAGGATGTTGCCTGGAATGGAGAATAGGTCGTACGAGGATAGGTTGAGAGTGCTAGGCCTTTTCTCGTTGGAACGGCGAAGGATGAGGGGTGACTTGATAGAGGTTTATAAGATGATCAGGGGAATAGATACAGTAGACAGTCAGAAACATTTTCCCCGGGTGCAACAGAGTGTTACAAGGGGACATAAATTTAAGGTGAAGGGTGGAAGGTATAGGGGAGATGTCAGGGGTGGGTTCTTTAGCCAGAGAGTGGTGGGGGCATGGAATGCGCTGCCTGTGGGAGTGGTAGAGTCAGAATCTTTGGTGACCTTTAAGCGGCAATTGGATAGGTACATGAATGGGTGCTTAAGCTAGGACAAATGTTCGGCACAACATCGTGGACCGAAGGGCCTGTTCTGTGCTGTATTGTTCTATGTTCTATGTTCTAATGGCCCACAACTCTGCTTTGTCAAGAAAGCCCACAAAGGCCGCAATTCACATTGTTGTGTCCATTTCCGATTTATGGGCTCATTAATATTAACTCTCTACCTTCTCCTAATATGCGTCATTGAAAAAAAAAGAATGAAATGAATGACACCAGCTCAATAGTCCAACTTTCTCTATTTAATATTAGATAGCTATCTGGAGGTTTTCCCTGGAGTGTTGGAGGTTGAGGGATGATCTTATAGAGGTTTATAAGATCACGAGGGGCATGGATAAGGGAAACAGACAAGGTTTTCTTTCCTTGGGGTGGGAGAGTCCAGAACTAGAAGGCATTTGTTTAGGGTGAGGTGGGGGGGGTGGGGAGTGGGTGGGGAGATTTAAATGGGACACAAGGAGCAATTTCTTTCACGCAGAGGGTGGTGCATGTATGAAATGAGCTACCAAAGGAAGTGGTGAAGGCTGGTACAATTATAACATTTAAAAGACATCAGGATGGGTATATGAATAGGAAGGGTTTAGAGGGATTTGGGCCAAGTGCTGGTAAATGGGATTAGATTAATTTAGGATATTTGGTTGGTATGGATGAGTTGAACCGAAGCGTCTGTTTCTGTGTTGTTTGTCTCTACGACGCTACAGTAAACTCCAAAGCTGATATCCAACTATAGATCTCCATTTTCATGCTTCCTCAAGGGGTTCTTTGCATATCTGACTTCTTTTTTTCAATGGAATAGTAAATTGTCCTGGCCAGCCCAATCACCATCATAGGTTTTATACAGTTACTACACACCAGTTCCACTCCAATTATACTGACTCAGAATTTTGAATCACACCACAGAATTTTAAATCATTCGAAAAAAGGCCATGTTATGAACAGACATTCTCATTCTGTATTTGCTGTCAGTGGCACCTAAATCAACTAACTAACAAATGCCACACAAGTAGATGAATATCAACTAAAACCTAAATCCTGGTACAGCCTGCAGTGAAGCAGTAATTATATAGGAATTACAGCACAAAGATGCCATGAGGTTGTGAGAGACATTATATAAATACATGTATGTCTTCTTTGTTTCATTCAAACAATTCAATGCCAAATGTTTAAGTTCTACACAAGCATCCACCATTCTGCAACAGCAACTTGCATTTATACGGCACATTTAACATAATGAGGTACTTTGCCTCACAAAACAAATTGTGGCAGCACCAAAAGCTTGTCAAAAATGCAGGTTTTAAGCAGCTGCTCAAAAGAGAAGTAGAGAGATATCAAAGTTTAGGAGGAATTCCGGGACATCCTATCAACATACTCTTCATTCCCAGCATTCCCCAAAATACAGCTGTGCAATTCACCTCAACTGAGATAGTAATAGTCCATATTCTTACCATCATGTGGATA
The DNA here is from genome assembly GCF_037043375.1 of Chiloscyllium plagiosum. Lineage (NCBI taxonomy): Eukaryota > Metazoa > Chordata > Chondrichthyes > Orectolobiformes > Hemiscylliidae > Chiloscyllium > Chiloscyllium plagiosum. The sequence goes on from NW_028270143.1 coordinate 125,183,678, forward strand.
AAAGACGTTTCTTCCAAATAGTTTAGAAAAATTTTCATTCATTTGGTACCTTTCACAATCACCAGATATTTCAGAGAATCTTATAGCAAATGAAGTACTTTTTGAAGTCTAGTGGATTATAATGTACAAAACACAGCAGCCAATGTTCACACAGCAAGCTTTCACAAATAGTAAAATAGTAATGTGATGAACAGATAAATCATATTTAGTGATTCAAGAATTAATATTGGCCAGGATATTGAGGTTAATTTTCCTGCTATTTTTGAAGTAGTATGAGGAGATTGTTTACATGCTCTTGAAAGAGAAGGCTGGGTGCACGGTCTCGCATTTGAAAGGCACATGACTACCAGAACAGCCCTCTGCAGTATTGCACTACCTGGTCAGGTCCACACACCCCTACAACCCACCCTCCCATCCTGGCAACTTCCTCTGCCACCACAGGAATTGCAAAACCTGCGCCCACACCTCCTCCCTCACCTCCATCCAAGGCACTAAAGGAGCCTTCCACATCCAAAATTTTACCTGCACATCCACCAATATCATTTATTGTATCCATTGCTCCCAATGCGGTCTCCTCTACATTGGGGAGACTGGACGCCTCCTAGCAGAGCGCTTTAGGGAATATCTCCGGGACACCCGCGCCAATCAACCACACCACCCTGTGGCCCAACATTTCAACTCCCCCTCACACTCTGCCGAGGACATGGAGGTCCTGGGCCTCCTTCACCGCCGCTCCCTCACCACCAGATGCCTGGAGGAAGAACGCCTCATCTTCCGCCTCGGAACACTTCAACCCCAGGGCATCAACGTGGACTTCATCAGTTTCCTCATTTCCCCTTCCCCCACCTCACCCCAGTTCCAAACTTCCAGCTCAGCACTGTCCCCATGACCTGTCCTACCTGTCTATCTTCTTTTCCACCTATCCACTCCCTCCCCACCCGACCTATCACCTTCATTCCCTCCCCCACTCACCTATTGTAATCTATGCCATTTTCTCTCCACCTCCAGCCTCCTCTCACTTATCTCTCCACCTTTCAGGCTCTCTGTCTGTATTCCTGATGAAGGGCTTTTGCCCGAAATTTCGATTTTACTGCTCGTCGGATGCTGCCTGAACAGCTGTACTCTTCCAGCACCACTAATCCAGCACTGAAACAGACCCATTGGTCCAATTCTTCCATGCCGACCGGATATCCTAAATTAACCTACTCCCATTTGCCAGTATTTTGCCCATGTACTTCTAAATATTTCCTATTCATATACCCATCCAGATGCCTTTTAAATGTTATACTTGTACCAGCCTCCACTGCTTCATCCGGCAGCTTGTTCCATACAAGCACCACCCTCTGCATGCAAAAGTTGGTCTTCCTTTTTAAATCTTTCCCCTCTCATCTTAAGCTTATGCCCTCTCATTTTTGACTCCCCTACCCTGGGAAAAAGACCTTGGCTACTCAACCGATCCATGTCCTTCATGATTTTATAAACCTTTATAAACGTCACTCCTCAGCCTCCCCTCAGGGAAAAAAGCACCATCCTATTCAACCTCTCTCCATAGCTCAAACCTCCAGTCCCAGCAACATCCTTGGAAATCTTTTTTGAACCCTTTCAAACATAAACAAGAACTGAATTCAGTATTCTAAAAATTTCAGCTAAATTATTTCGTTCTACATGATATCAAGAAATGGCCGAGGCAGTGGATACTGCAAAGGCAGAATAATGGGATTCCAGCAATAGTGTTCCAGAACCAGCCATAAGCCTAGCTGAGCTGTTCCAGCTGTCACACCATTGGCATCAATATAGCAATATAGAAACTTGGCCAGGTATACAATGTACACAAAAAGCAGGTAAAATCTAACCCAACAAATCAACAGCTCATAAATCTACTCTCAATCATCAGCAAATGTGATGGAATGTATCGATAGTGTTATCAAGCAGCACTTACGCAACTATAACCTCCTCACTGACTCAGTTTGGATATCACCCAAACAATTCCATTCCTGACCTCATTACAGCCTTGGTCCAAACATAGACATTGGGTAAATTAAGGTGAGTGCCTTTGACATCAATGCAGCATTAGTGGCAGCTGTCCTGCAGTAATGAAAGATGCTACAGAAATGCTTCTTTAAAACCATATTGAGGTAAAAGCAAAGAACACTGTTGAGACTGTACCTGGAATGGAATCTATAGCTCTGGTCCCCTTGTCTATAGATGGAGTGCAGCATAGTGATCAAGCTGATTGATTCCTGCGATGGTAGGATTGTCCTAGGTAGAGAGATTGAGGAAACTGGACTTGCATCCTCTAAAGTTCAGAAGAATCAGAGGCAGTCTCACAGAAATGTACAAAATCCTTAAAAGGGATAGAGTAGATCCAGAAAGAATGTTTCCCCTGACGTACAGTGGAGAAATAGTGGACATAGTACCAGTACATAAAAGGCACGTTATTCAGGCCTGAAATGAGGAGGAACCTCTTCACTATAAGGGCGATGAATCCTTAAAATCCCCTACCACAAAGGAATGCGGAAGCATAGTCATTAAGGAAATTCAAAACAAAGGTTGATAGATTTCTAGTCACTAATGACATCAAGGGATAGTACAGGGATTTGGTTATGAAGTAGATGACCAGCCATATATCCAGAATGACAGAGTAGGCTTGAGGGGCTGAATGTTCTAACCCGGCCCCCATGTTCCTGAATGCACGTTTACAGTGATCGTTTGAATGAGTGGCCAAAACAAAAAGCTACAACAGACAACAAATGCGCTTCTTAAAAATGAAACAACTCTGCTATTTAATACAGCACAACATTTGTCAGTTTTTAATTGATATGCAAGAATGGTAGGAGGTAGTGAGCTTAACAGACAAAGCCCTGAGAAACACTGACCTTCTTGTTCATTTACATCAAGAAAAGCTGAAAAGACTGGTCTTTGAGTTTAATATTTTTAAATTTTGATGGAACGTTTCACAGTTATGCTCTGAAAGAAAGGTTTCAGTTGGCAAATTAATTAGGAACTTCACTGTAAATGTTCAATACAAGAAAACTGCAGTTCGCTGCACCACATGCATTAAACGTTCTCCACATTAGTAATAATCCTTTTGGCTTTGAACATGAATAAAAGCTTTTAGCAAGTGTTATTTTCCACAGCAGTACAAATGCATAGATGTATACACATTGACTGGATCTGGCACACTTGAAAAGATGCCCAGATCTGGAGGAAATCCTGTTCAGCTACTGTCAACCAACTTACTATTCAATTGCATTGCGCTGAAAAGGGTGTTACCCTGGGTTATGTTCAAAGTGAATCAAATCATTAATGGTGTTACGATAAGGGACTAATTCATAAAAATGGTGATCAGAAAGTGCAGAACCTATTTTGCATTTCTTATTAGGCATAGCGATACCTTGGCAGTAATATGTCCATTCAACAAAGAATTCAAGGGAAACATCCTTATCCTGAAAGAGGTTAGGATGCAAAACTTGATAGCAATGAGAGTAGTTGAGGGGAATAGTTCAAATTCATTTAAGAAAAAGCAAGATAAGTTCACGGAGAGAAGAGAATAGATGGCGATGGAAGAAGCAGCAGCAAGATGGGAATTTAAATACTGATACAAATCGACTGGGCCAAATAGGCTTGCATCGGTGTTGTGGATACCTTTAACATTATATATATTTGAAACAAGCAAATAGAGCATATTATACTTCATCAGTGGTAAATAAATAAAATCATCTGATGGACGTGGAATACAAAACATTTTCAATGGACAAGATGCTTTCTACAACGTTTGGTCATTGGCAGCACTACCAGATCACCTTTGATGACAATGATCTGCTGTCTTGTGAGCCAAGTAGCAAGAAATATGAAGCAAGGTCTCCACAGTTCAATATATTTTCTTTATGCTTTTAAAGGAAACAAACACAATATTTTGGAGAGAAGTGCATGTTAAAAACAAACCTCATTTCTACAATTTACCTGCTTAAATCTTAAAACAATCTTAGGAGACTCAACTTGGAAAGGCTAGTTGATGAACCAACACACTGTCACACCCAAACTCTTTTTCATCTCATCCTATCAGAATACACTTCTTTTCTCCACTGTCCGGTTAGCCAACTTCTCCTTTAAAATTCATCCGGACTACTTACCTCAGATGCACTGAAGTGGTAAGTTGTTTATTCTAACCACACCACAGTACAATACAGACAATAAATTTGTTTTGAAAGAAAAGTCATACATATAAAATCTAACACCTATGAAAACAAGCGACAGAAACACCCTAGTTACACACACAAGATATGTATGGCACAGATAAAGTTCAGTCTAAATACTATTTCAACGTATTAGAACAAAGAACATTGGTTACAACTGGTGGCATGAAGATTAAGAGCAAAGCAAGGAAGAACATATTACGGAAGAGGTATCAACATTTTGAATGGTAGACTTGATAAAGCTATGCAAGCAAAAATTGGTTATTCAAAAATCAGTTAGATGCAATGGGAGAAACGTAGGATTTTGACTAAGTTGCCAAATTAAGCTGACTCGATGGCCCCCTTCATGTTTTCCCCACTCATGGAAGGTGTGTATCACTGATTTATTGCCCACTTCTAGTTGTGCTTCAGAAGATGGAGGTGCTGAAACCCACTGTATAACTCACAATTAGAGATATAGTTCCAGGATTGTGAACAAACAATACTGAACGTTTAGCGATATATTTCCAAGTCAGGATGGTAAGTGGCTTGGAGGAGAACTTGCAGGTGGTGATGTTCCTATGTATCTGCTGCCCTTGCCTTTCTAGAAGGAAGTGGTCTTCAGTTTGGAGGGTGCTGTCTCAGGGGCCTTGGTGAACTTCTGCAGTGTATCTTGTCAATGATGTATACTGTTATTACTAAGTGCTGGTGGCAGAGGGACTGAATGTTGTGGATGTACTGCTAATCAAGCAGGTCGCTTTGTCCTGGATGGTGTCAAGCTTCTTGAGTGTTATTGGAGCTGTATTCATCCAGGCAACTGGAGTGCATTCCATCACATTCCTGACTTGTGCGTTATTGATGGTAGACAGGCTTTGGGGAATCAGGAGGCAAGTTACTCACTACAAGATTCCTAGCCTCTGAACCGTTCTTATAGCGTCTGGCTGGTCCAATTCAGTTTCTTGTCAATGGTAACCCCCAGGATGCTGGTAGTGGGGGAGTCAGTGGTGGTGATATCATTGAATGCCATGAGGCAGTAGTTAGATAATTCTACCTATACTGTGAAACTACATAAAATATTTAAATTCTATCAGGATACAAAACATAAAAGCCGTTACCTTAAGGTATAATTGCCTGCTGTAATTTTCACTCACAGTGTTAGTCAGAGAAACGCAGCAGTTATCCAAATCCCATGGTGTTTGGAGGAGTATCACCAACTAGTGCAGCAGTTCTCACCAGCTAAGGTACCAGTGTCTCAGTCATACAAATAGTATGACTTTCTTAACTCATCTAGGCCTCAATCAATTGCATGCAACTTTAAGGGCAAGAATCGGCTCCATAAATTATTGTCATCCATATTAATAAAACCAAAGTACTCCATTTAATTTCTTCATGGTGAGTAACCTACATTGGGCAGAAGTACTTAAACATGCTCAAATTTACACACAGCGGCAAACAAAAGAGTTTTCTTCAAGGTCAAGGAGTTTGCAATCCAAGGTGCAACTTACAAAACTGCCTGGATTTTTTTTAAAAAAACGGCTAAGGATTTTCTGGGGGTGGGGATGTCGAGATAGTGTTAATCTAAGAGCTTGTGCAGTTAATGAGCAGAGACAAAAAGGTTTAAATTTATCTTGCTAATATTACAGAATAACTGACAAATACAAGGGTTCACTTCATATTTAAAATGTATTCAGCAAGTTTTCTAATTTGGTTACGCAACACTGCATCTCAAACCCTTAAGAAAAATACAGTAATCAGAAAAAGTGAAACAGATGAAAGTTTTTCATTTTTAAATAAATTACTCCAAACATCATGTCATATGTTGGAGTGCATTTCTTCTTAAATCTACTGACCAAAGCACAGAATACATTTGCTTTAAAGAGAGCAATGGAAAACCTCATGTGAAAGTTTCAGACATTTTCAATCAAATGATCACTCACTTTGCAACTCATGGTATGAATTTATTTAATTCTGATCTTGGCAGCTGGTGTACAAATGTTGTGCACAATGAAATGTTGCTTAATTGTAACTATTGTATACAGCCAGACCAGATTTATACAAGCTATATTTTCCCCAAATATTTCTGCCTTTCATGCGATCCCCCCCCACCCCTGCTCCGCAGAGCTCCTTATTTACTCCCCGTGAATTGTGGCATAAGCGGAGGTCTGGATGCAAATGTTTTATTTTTATAAATTCATTGGATATTGGTGTCATTGATTAGGCCAGCATTTGTTGCCTATCCATTATTATTAGATTAGATTAGATTCCCTACAGTGTGGAAACAGGCCCTTTGGCCCAACAAGTCCACACCGAACCTCCAAAGAGTAACCCGCCCAGACCCATTTCCCTCTGACTAATGCACCTAACACTAATTTAGCATAGCCAATTCACCTGACCTGCACATCTTTGGATTGTGGGAGGAAACCCACACAGACACAGAGAGAATGTGCAAAATCCACACAGACAATTGCTCAAAGCTGGAATCAAACCTGGGTCCCTGGCGCTGTGAGGCAGCAGTGCTAACCACTGAGCCACCTTGCCACCCACATTAATGTGACTCCAGACCTACAGCAATGTCAGACTTGGCAAGGATGGCAGATTTCCTTCCCTAAAGGACATTAATGAATCAGGTGGGTTACATGGCTGCTATTAGACTAGGTTTTCAATTCCATATTTTAATTTAATTTCACCATCTATTTAGCTACCATGCCTTTGGTCCCCTCAGAACAAAGTCATTGATGCAAACCGTAGAAAGTCAAGGCCCTATCATTCACCGACTATGGGATACCATTCATCAAATCCTTCAAATCATTTGAAGAACCATTTATACACACTCTTATCTGCCAACTAGCTAGTTAAACACCTATCCATGCTAACATAAAGTACTGTAGATGTTCATATATTACCCCTACACCATGTACCTTTATTTTCTACAATAACTTTTGATGTGGTATCTAAACAACTGCAATCGCAAATACAAATACAGTACATCTATAGAGTCCCCTTGATCCATAGATTATGTTCCTCCTTCACCTGTTTTTCTTCCTATTTTTCCAATCAGCCTGTTCAGAGATGTACTAACACACCTCTGGAGCAGCTAGAATTTGAACCAAAGTCTCTCGGTCCAGAGGTATAGACTAAGAGGTCCGTACGTCTGTGCCACAAAAGAACCCCTAGGTTACTCCTTCACCTGTTTTTCTAATTAACTTGTTCAGAGATATTACTACACATCTCTGGAGCAGACTTGAACCCAGGTATCTCAGTTCAGGGGTCAGGATACTACCACTGTGCCCCTTATGTTACTCCTTCAAAAGAACTCCAATAAACTGGTTAAACATGACTTCCCTTTGATGAAAGCCTGCTGACTCCTTTCAATTATCTTGAGTTTTTCCAAGTAAGGAGATATAATCTGTTTAATGATTGACTCAAATATCTTCCCCATGATAAACATTTAATGGATGTACCTACTAGAGAAAGTGCAAAACTTGACCTACTCTTGGAAAATAAGGCTGGGCAGGTGACTGAGGTGTCAGTGGGGAAGCACTTTCAGGCCAGCGACCATAATTCTATTAGATTTAAAATAATGATGGAAAAAGATAGACGAGATCTAAAAGTTGAAGTTCTAAATTGGAGAAAGGCCAATTTTAACAGTATTAGGCAAGAACTTTCAAAAGTTGATTGGGGGCAGGCGTTCGCGGTAAAGGGACAGCTGGAAAACAGGAAGCCTTCAGAAATGAGATAACAAGGGTCCAAAGCAGTATATTCCTGTTAGGGTGCAAGGTAAGGCCGGTAGGTATAGGGAATGCTGGATGACTGGAGAAATTGAGGTTTTAGCTAAGAAACAGAAAGAAACATATGACAGGCAGAGATCGAGCAAATTCTGAGAAGAGTATAAAGCAACAGAAGTATACTTAAGAGGTAAATCAGGAGAGCAAAATGGGGACATGAGATAACTTTGGCAAAAAAGGGTTAAGGAGAATCCAAAGGGATTCTACAAGTACATTATGGACAAAAAGGTAATGAGGGAGAGAACACAATCCCTCAAAGATCAGCAAGGCAGCCTGTGTGTGGAGCAACAGGAGATGGAAAAAATACTAAACAAGTACTTTGCATCAGTGTTTACTGTGGGGAAGGACATAGAAAGAGTGGCGATATCTTTTTAGAGGTGATGGTGCTGGATGTCTTAAAATGCATAAAAGTGGATAATCCCCACTTTTATGCTGGTACAATTGCAGCATTTAAAAGGCATCTGGATGGATATATGAATAGGAGGCGTTTAGAGGGATATGAGCCAAGTGCTGGAAAATGGGATGAGATTAGGTTAGGTTATCTGGTTGGCATGCACGAGTTGGACCAAAATGTCTGTTTCTGTGCTGTACATGTCAATGACTATGACTACACTCAATTATTCGCCACTAGATTAAGATTAAATTTGTGAATGAACTTTGAACTGACAGTAAACTCAGATTGCTACCAGAGGAATAGTTTATTCTTGGGGAATTTAGAAAATGTTTAACAGGAAGAAAAATAGAAGTTGATGTCACTTGCAGAAATGAATCTAATCTACGCAAGGTGCTCTTCATCAACATCATAGCTGCATCCTGCCTAGCTGCAGAGGATCAAATCCCAAGAGGCTGATTTTAAAAGTCATCCATTAGGAAAGAGGTTTATCTACCATTTACTGATGTGAGCAATTAGGACACATGTACAGATCCCTGCAGAGTTAGCACACAAGACACTCAGCACCAAACAGAACTCAAGGCTCAAACAAGGCCAGAAAAGCTATTCAGAGTTCCAACATCTCTTAAAAAGAATCATAACTGTACATACACCCAAAGCAAGAGTCTTGGGAACAAAGCATGCATTCTTTTCCAAATTCAAATATTTCATACAAAAGTTCATAACCAACAGGCCTGGTGAAAAAATATCTATGGTAACAATTCCAAAAGTCTGAGCAAGTCTTGAACTAAAAGGACATTGCCATTTTGGACGGAAGGATGGCAGGACAAAATGTGGGTTGATCGTGAATAATCATCTACACTGTAAGGCAGCCATGCAAATTTAAAGGGACGAGGAATGTCAACTTTTAAAGAGCACACAATCAAAATTCCTCATGAAATTCTGCATTCCTTCCACAGAAAGTTAATAAATTGTTGGGGCAGTGTGAGAGGAATGGAAATGCATGGGATAACCTTCCCCTACTGGTTGTTCTGGAGTCATTTAGAACAATCAAGCAGGTTATTCACAAAATGCCCTGTAACAACGAAGTACATAACTAACACGTGTATACACACACACAGCCAATAGATCTGAACAAACAATATGGCTTTATTTCAGTTTTGAATGATCTTCATCTTCACATTATCCTTATAAATTTTCAAATTCAGAAGAAACAGAACAAACTTGTTTTGTTCTCTCCCAAATATCCCATCCACATTATGGGTAAGTTACAGATTACAGGAAAATGGACTCAGTTCTCCAAATATGTTGGGCACTTTGCTGCTTGTAAACAGAATACACTCAACCTCTTGTACACAATGAAAACTAGAAGGTTTAGTTTCAAATGCTGTTAATTTTAAAAGTACTTAAAGTCAAATCAACTCAATTACTTTCTTGCCCACACAATAGCAGAGGACTTTACGTTTCGCTGCTCCTCGGATGCTGCCTGAACTGCTGTGCTCTTCCAGCACCACTAATCCAGAATCTGGTTTCCAGCATCTGCAGTCATTGTTTTTACCTAGTTTACACAACCATATTAAGTGAAATACTGAATTAACCCTTCAAATGGCAGATTATTGCGATAGCTTCAGGGCTATTGCTTGGCCTCTATATTTGGCTTCAGTCTTCTGCACTGAGAGACTGGAGAAGATATATAAGAAATATAGCAGGCAGAAAATGAACAGATTTAATAATGGATATTGCAAACGTGGATCAAGAAGAATCACAGGCGGTTCCACAATTAAATAACTTGCAAAACAGATGGGCAATTTAGAAACTATCCATTTCATCATTAATAAAGACTTATTTTCAAGCAGTGAACAAATAACCAGCATTCTAAGTTTCCAGGAAATTATGGATTAGAGAATCCAAATCTTCATGACCATAACATATAGGAGAATTAGGCCATTTAGCCCACTCAGTCTGCTCCATTCCTTAGTTGCTGGTATGTTTCGCAAAACCATTCTCCTGCCTTCTCCCCATAACCCTTAATCCCCTTACCAATGAAGAACTTATCCATCTGTCTTAAATATACTTAATGACTTGGCCTCTACAGCCTTCTGCTGCAATGAATTCCATAGAGTAACCAACCTCTGGCTGATGAAATTCCTCATCTCAGTTCTAAAAGGTTGCCCACTCACAGAGGCTGGTCTCTCCTCGTGGAAACATCTCCATGTCCCCTCCATCTAGGCTCCTCAGTATTCTGTAAATTTTGATCAGAATCCTCCCTCAGCTTTCTAAACTCAATCAAATACAGACCCAGAGTCCTGAACAGCTCCTCATATACATCCTTTCACCCCAGGATCATTCTTATATACCTCATCTCGATCACCTCCAAGACTAGCACATCTCTTCTGGGGTAGAAGTGACCTGTACAAGAAAGATGGATTGCACCTGAATTGGAAGGGACTAATATACTGGCAGGGAGATTTGCTAGAGCTGCTCAGGAGAATTTAAACTAGTAAGTGGGGTGGAGGGGGAAGAGACCCAGGGAAATAATGAGGAAAAAGATCAATCTGAGACTGTCAGAGTTGGAAAAAGGAAATTTGTAAGGCGATTTCAGTTCATGAAACAATAACTGGCTGGTTGTGGTAGGGGATTTTAACTTTCCAAACGTAGGCTGGGACTGCCGTAGTGTTAAGGGTTTAGATGGAGAGGAATTTGTTAAGGATGTATAAGAAAATGTTCTGATTCAGTATGCAGATGTACCTACTAGAGAAGGTGCAAAACTTGACCTACTCTTGGGAAATAAGGTAGGGCAGGTGACAGAGGTGTCAGTGGGGAGCACTTTGGGATCAGTGACCATAATTCTATTAGTTTTAAGGCTTTTGGCATACTTTCCTTTATTGGTCACAGCATTGAGTATAAGAGTTGGGAGATAACGTTGCAGCTGCACAGGACATTGGTTAGGCCACTTTTGGAACATGTGCGCAATTCTAGTCTCCTTTCTATCGGAAGGATGTGGTGAAACTTGAAAGGGTTCAGTAGAGATTTACAAGGATGTTGCCAGAATTGCAGGGTTTGAGCTATAGGAAGAGGCTGAATAGGCTGGGGCTGCTTTCCCTGGAGCGTCAAAGGCTGAGGTGGTGACCTTATAGAGCCTTAAAAAATCATGAGGGGCATGGATAGGGTAAATAGACAAGGTCTTTTCCATGGGGTGGGGGAGTCAAGAACTAGAGGGCATAGGTTTAGGGTGAGGGGGAAAGAAATAAAAGGGACCTAATGTGCAACTCTGTCACACAGAGGGTGGTGCATGTATGGAACGAGCTGCCAGAGGAATAGTGGAGGCTGGTACAATTACAACATGCAAAATGCATCTGGATGGGTGTATGAATAGGAAGGGTTTAGAGCGATATGGGTCAAGTGCTGGCAAATGGGACTAGATTAGGTTAGGGTATCTGGTCAGCATGGACGAGTTGGACCTCTCTGTCTCTATATCAACCCAAAACTGCTTACAACCTTCTTAATGTGGTCTGACCAGAACCTTATACAACCTCAGCAGTACATCTCTGCTTGTGCGTTCTAGACTACTTGAAATAAATGCTAACATTGTGTTTGTCTTCCAAACTGCCAAGTGAATCTGCATGTTTATCTTGAGAATCCTGAACTAGGACTCCCAAGTCCCTTTGTGATTCAGATTTCTGAAGCCTTTCCCCATTTAGAAAATAGCCTACGTCTATATTCCTCCTACCAAAATGCACAACCTCACCTTCCCACACGACGTTCCATCTGCCACTTCTTTGCCCGGTCCTAAAGTACGTCAAAGTCATTCTGCAGCATCCCTGCTTCCTAAACACATCCCTCCATCTTTGTGTCATATGCAAACCTAGCAAGAATGCCCTCAATTCCTTTATCCAGATCATTAATGTATAACATGAAAAGTTGTGGTCCCAACTCCGATCCTTGCGGAACTCCACTAGAGATTGGCTACCATCCTGAAAAAGACTCCTGTATCCATTCTTTGCCTTCTGCCAATCAGCCAATCCTCCAGTACCTTGCCCTTAATATCATGGCTCTTATTTCAACACCTCCTGAGCGGCACCTTGTCAAAGGCCTTCTGGAAATCCAAGGAGATCACGTCCTCTCCTTTGTCTAACTCGCTCGTTACCTCAAGAGATCAATAGACTGGTCAAGCATGACCTCCCCTTGACAATGCCATGCTAACTCAGCTCTATTTTACCATTCATTTCCGACTTCTCAGCAATCTCAACCTTAACAATGAACTCTAAAATCTTATCAATGACTGAGCTTAGGCTATCTGGCCTCTCATTTCCTGTCTTCTGCATCCCTCCCTTCTTAAACAGTGGTGCAGTTTTCAAGTCTTTAGGAAACCTCCCTGAAAAACCTGAAAAATCACCACCAATGCCTCAATAATCTCCTCGGCTATCTCCTTCAGAAGTCTGGGGATCTTCTTTCAACTTCAGCCAGAAACAAAAAGGGAATTGGTAATCGAGGCAACAACACAAACTTAAATAATAAGTCTTACACAAACTCAAAATGGCATTTCATACAGGACTGAAATTTACTTTGGATGAAAGAATTTCATAATTATTGGCAAGGGTCAAGGCTCTAGTGAAAACACATGGTTCTCAACTTTATCTCACACATGGCTCTCATCAGTACAAACTTGTAAGCAGTAATAATCAGACTTACCATCAGAATTCCACCTTCCTCACTGCCCTGCTGAGCCCATTTAATGTGCCCAGACCACGTGCCATGACGCAGGTAATAATGTGACGCAGACAACACATTATTAGCGTATACTTCTAGCTCTATTTATCAATATTTTCCCCCAAGATTGTGAACACATCTGCATTAACTAACAAGGTCAAAATCTGCTTGAAATATGTAGCCACTCAGGCAGCATTTTGTAGAGCAAAACTGCTAACTTTCAGATTGCTAATATTTTTATGAACTGTTTCTCTCTACAGATACAAACTAGCCTGCTAAGCTTTTCCAGCATTTTGCATTCTTATTTCAGATTTGCAGCATCCACAGTATTTTGCTTTTGTGTTAACTCATTATTCATCGGTAGAATCGTGGAAGGCTATTTCCAGAAGAGAGATTGTCAGGCTTCCACTTGCCAATTAGGTCTTTAACATGGAAGTAGAGGCAGAGTATAAAAAGCTGTATTATCATCAATAGTAAGATAAAGGAAGGTTTTAGAATAATGTGGCGACAAGAGAATTCCTTGCATTTTGCCCCAATTTGCAGCAATGTCTACTTACACAGCATCTTTATTGAAGTTCAAACATTCCAAGGCAGAAAGATTCTCAAAGTTTGAAACTAAGCCAATAAATGTGGTAAAAAGTTTGGTCTCAGTGATAGAATTTAAAGGGCAATTTAGAATTAAAGAAATGGAGGAGTTTGGGGAGGAAATTCCAGAGCATAAGGCCCCAGGCAGCGGGCACAGATGCCAGTGGTGAAAAAAATCAGGGATGTACAACGGGCCAAATTACAAGGTATAACTGCAATGATTAACCCTCAACTGCAGTTCAGTAGTTTGGAGAAAAGAAAATTTTTCTGTTCCAGACAAATCTTGTTAAATATTGGTCAGTATTGAAAACCTAATCCAATAACAGGTGGTAGTAAAGGGAAAGAAAAAGAACACAAACTCGTGGAGCAATGATAAACTTTCAGATGTAGATTTTCTTCACTACACTGTGTAAACAGCACATATAAACAGTTCAGATGGGTTTCTGAATATCAGGCACCAAAAAGACAGCGATATACTCCTACTCATTTTCACTGGTCTCCAGCTATCTGCCCTTTCAACCAGGGTCGAGCTGCAGACACAAGGATTGCTGAAAACATGTTTATCTGCCTCTAAAGGCAGGAAATCCTGAAGCAGCTATCGCATGAGTTCACCAGAGTGGAATGTGCTAGTATTCAAAATTCTTCTTTTAAAAAAAACTGTTTTAAGCCTTGCTTTCATCTCTTCTTTATAAAGACAAGCACTGTAACTGTATTGATGCTCCTCCCTCCTGCTCAGGACATGGAGTCTCACAAGCCCCCCACATTCTCTCCCTTTACTTTCCATACCTTCCAGACAACATTCCTGTTAAGTGCCTCTTAAAAGTTTGAAACTTACCTAGGAGCAATAAAACAAAGGGCGAGAAAAACTTCAGTGCAACTTAACTACAATATATTGAACTCTAAAGAAAGAAACCTGGTAGGTCATAAAAATGTATTATATTCTTCATAAACAATAAAAGATAACTGATGTGACCAAACACCATACTCTGATTACAGTTGCAGGGCTTTTTCTCCCCGTTAAAAAAAATGTCAGTTCGAAATATGAATCAGTCTTTTTTTTTGTTAATCCTTATAAGGCTGTATGATTTTATATGGGTATGGGTGGCATGGCCGGCATAAGACTGTAAGATATAGGAGCAGAAGTAGGCCATTTGGCCCACTGAGTCTACTCCATGATTTAATCATGTTTGATAGGTTTCTCAACCACATTCTCCTGTCTTCTCTCCATAACTCTTGATCGCCTTATTAATCAAGAACTTGTGTCTTAGAGACACTCAATGACTTCTGTGCCAATGAGCTCCACAGTTTCATCACCCTCTGCTGAAGAAATCCCTTCTCATCTCAGTACTAAAGGTCATCCCTTCACTCTGAGGCGGTGCTCTCAGGTCTTAGTCTCTCCTACTAGTGGAAACATCTACTCCACATTCACTCTGACCATGCCTCTCAGTATTCTATAAGCTTCAATCAGATTCTCTTCCTCCTCTTTCTAAATTCTATCAAGTACAGACCCAGTGTATTCAATTGACAAGCCCTTTACCCCAGGGATCATACAGAAGCATCCTGCGTGCCTTAGAGTCGTAGAGATGTACAGCACGGAAATAGATTATTCAGTCCAACTTGTCCATGCTGACCAGATATCCTAAATTAATCTATTCCCATTTGCCAGCATTTGGCCCATGTCCCTCTAGACCCCTCCTATTCATATACCCGTCCAGATGTCTTTTAAATGTTATAATTGTACCAGCCTTCAACACTTCCTCTGGCAATTCATTTTATATATGCACCACCCTCAGCATGAAAGAAATTGCCCCTTGAGTCCCTTTTAAATCTTATCCCACCTCACCCTAAACTAATGCCTTCTAGTTCTGGACTCCACACCCCAGGGAAAAAACCTTGACTATTTCTTCACGATGTGCTGATACCTTCAGGGATCTCTGGACTTGTACACAAAGGTCCCTTTCTTCCTCAATACCCATAGATTAGGTAAATGCTTCCCTTATTATATCTCCTAAAATGTATCACCTTGCATTTATCGGGATTAAATCCCAACTGCCATTGCTCTGCCCAATTTACCAGCTGATCAAGATCAGACTATAGCCTGTGACCATCCTCTTATCAGCCACCAATTTTCATGATGTCTGCAAATTTACTAATTATACCATCTACATTCACAAAGTCATTAATGTACATAACAAACAGCAAAGGTCCCAGCCGTGGTACATCACTGGTTACAGGCTTGCAATTATAAAATCAACCCTTTGTAACCTAGTTTCATGCCAATTTTAGATAGTTTGCCAACTTGCCTTTGACCCCTTGGGCTCTTCATTTTTGGATCAGCCTTCCACATGGAACCTTGTCAAGGGCCTTACTGGAGTCCATGTAAACCACATCAACTGCATTACCCTCATCAATACATTTAATCGCCTTTTTCCAAACAACTCAATTAGTCAGACAGGATGTTCCTCTAACAAATCTGTCCTGACTTTCCCCAGTGAATCCAAGCCTTTCCAAGTACAGAGGAACCTCAATTATCCGAACGATGGCCAGGCACTATCTCGTGCAGATAATTGAATATTCGGTTAATTGATTACATGTCTTTCCTCTGGGTCTTGGAGTAGTCTGTTAAGTCTGCTCCGCATTCAGAAGATGAGACAGCAGCACACTGCGCATGAGCGCCCACACCCTGCCCCCATGCCCCCAGCCAACACTGCCCACCCATCCGCCACCCACCGCTCAACCCACAACCTCCATCTCCCCCACAACCCCGTCCAATCCCTACCCCCACCCAACACCGCATCACGCCCCCCAACCCTATTCAACACAGCCTCCAACCTCAGCCAACCCCGCTCCCCGCTGCCACGAACACTGCCCCAATCTCATCCAACTCCGTCCCCCCAAACCCATCCAACCCTGCACCACCATTCCCCCCTCCCCACCAAACCCCGT
This sequence comes from Chiloscyllium plagiosum, assembly GCF_037043375.1. NCBI lineage: Eukaryota > Metazoa > Chordata > Chondrichthyes > Orectolobiformes > Hemiscylliidae > Chiloscyllium > Chiloscyllium plagiosum. The sequence continues at coordinate 125,200,270 of NW_028270143.1, forward strand.
CCAACACATCCATGGCAGCCAGACTGGATACCAACAAAACTACTGCTGTCGCCTTTTGGGGGGGTGGGGGGACGGTGGATGAGTCTCCAAATAGCGCGCACATACACACCTTTTTACTGCCAACTGTTTGTCCGATTCTAAGAGACAGACAGAGAGAGAGATCTCCTCACTGTCTCCCACTGCAGCCTGGAATACATCTCATCAGACCCTGGCGATTTATCCGATCTAGCCTAACAAGCGCTGAGTGCTCTAGAATTTACTCTCCTGAAGAAATAAAATTGTCTTGGAAACCAATATTTCTCCTTCCTCACACACAATCTACCATCTTCTACTCTTCTCCTGCCCATTCCTGCATTCCACATGGATTTAAAATCCAATGTTAATAAACATTTGAGAGCCACTGCAGAAAAATCAGAACACCTGTTGTGGTTCTGTTCGCCGAGCTGGAAGTTTTTGTTGCAAACGTTTCGTCCCCTGGCTAGGCGACATCATCAGTGCTTGGGAGCTGTTTTAAAAAATTCTCAAGGTCAGGTTCGTAGGAGAGTAGTCTGACACAGAACAAACGACCAAGAGGCGAGTCTGCTAGAATATGAGCATTTTATTCCCCGCAGCGTCGCCACAACCAGGTCTCATACTTACAACGGGTCTGGCTTATACTCACTCTACATGTTACCGGAACTGGGAGCCGTCAGTTCTCGTAGAGCGGTTGCCAACAACCCACGCTCGGCGGTTAAACGTAACCCCGGAGCAGACTCACCGAACTGGAGACTTTTCCAGCTGATATACTCTTTTCCAGATATAAACATTCATGTGAACAGCAGAGCAAGGCTAAAAAACACATTCCATTCTGGTTACATACAGATAAGAAGATTCACACGGGGAGGTGTGTAATAAGATTCACACGGGACTAAGCAACACCTCCATTCCGGTTAGATTCACACATGTATTGGGACATAATTTTTAACCGTTTCACCACAGGAGCCTCCTGCGAAGCGCTTCTTTGATGTTTCCTCCGGTGTTTATAAGTGGTCTGTCCCTGCCGCTTCCGGTTGTCAGTTTCAGCTGTCCGCTGTAGTGGTTGGTATATTGGGTCCAGGTCGATGTGTTTGTTGATGGAGTTTGTGGATGAATGCCATGCCTCTAGGAATTCCCTGGCTGTTCTCTGTCTGGCTTGCCGTATGATAGTAGTGTTGTCCCAGTCGAATTCACGTTGCTTGTTGTCTGCATGTGTGGCTACTAAGGATAGCTGGTCGTGTCGTTTCGTGGCTAGTTGATGTTCATGTATGCGGATTGTTAGCTGTCTTCCTGTTTGTCCTATATAGTGTTTAGTGCAGTCCTTGCATGGTATTTTGTACACTACATTCGTCTTGCTCATGTTGGGTATCGGGTCCTTCGATCTGGTGAGTTGTTGTCTGAGCGTGGCTGTTGGTTTGTGTGCCGTTATGAGTCCTAGGGGTCGCAGTAGTCTGGCAGTCAGTTCCGAGATGCTCCTGATGTATGGTAGTGTGGCTAGTCCTTTTGGTTGTGGTATGTCCTCGTTCCGTGGTCTTTCTCTTAGGCATCTGCTGATGAAGTTGCGCGGGTATCCGTTTTTGGCGAATACCTTGTATAGGTGTTCCTCTTCTTCTTTTTGCACTCCTGGTGTACTGCAGTGTGTTGTGGCCCTTTTGAATAGTGTCTTGATGCAGCTTCGTTTGTGTGTGTTGGGGTGGTTGCTTTCATAGTTCAGGACTTGGTCTGTGTGTGTGGCTTTCCTGTGTACCTTTGTGGTGAATTCTCCGTCTGGTGTTCTCTGTACCCTCACGTCTAGGAATGGGAGTTGGTTGTCCTTTTCTTCCTCTCTCGTGAATCGGATTCCTGTGAGTGTAGTGTTGATGATCCGGTGTGTATTCTCTATTTCCGTGTTTTTAATGATTACAAAAGTGTCATCAACGTATCTGACCCAGAGTTTGGGTTGAATTTGTGGTAAGACTGTTTGTTCTAACCTTTGCATTACTACTTCTGCTATGAGTCCCGAGATCGGTGAGCCCATGGGTGTTCCGTTGATTTGTTCGTATATCTGGTTGTTGAATGTGAAGTGTGTTGTGAGGCACAAGTCCAGTAGTTTAAGTATGTCGTCTTTGTTGATGGGTTCAGCGTCCTGTTGTCTATTATGTCTGTTCAGCAGGTTGGCTATTGTTTCTCTGGCTAGGGCTTTGTCAATTGAAGTGAACAGTGTCGTCACGTCGAATGATATCATGGTTTCTTCTTTGTCTATGTGTATATTTCTGATGATGTCCAAGAATTCCTGTGTTGATTGTATAGAGTGTTTGGATCCGCTGACCAGGTGTTTCAGTTTCTGTTGTAGTTCTTTGGCCAGTTTGTATGATGGTGTCCCTGGTAGTGATACTATGGGTCTGAGTGGGATATCTGGTTTGTGTACTTTAGGTAATCCATAGAATCTGGGGGTGTTGTTGCTTTTCGGTTTCATTCTTTGTAGGTCAGCTCTGGTTATCTGTCCGTTTTTTTGTAGATTCCTTAGTGTGTTATTTATCCTATTGGTGAGCTGTGGGGTGGGGTCAAACTCCCTCTTTTGGTAGGTGTTGGTATCTTCAAGTAGTTGTTGTGCTTTTTGGATGTAATCAGATTTATCTAGGATGACCGTCATTCTGCCTTTATCTGCTGGTAGTATGATTATGTTCTTATTGTTTCTTAGTGATTTCAGTGCTTCCCTCTCCTTGGTGTCGAGGTTATGTGTTTGTCTTTTCCTTATTATCATAGGTACGACAGTTTGTCTCACTGTTTGTTGTGTCTCTTCTGTCAGTCCATTGTTCCTGAGTGTGCCTTCTAGTGCTGCTAGGAAGTCTGCTGTCTTGGCGTCCCTGTGGTTGTAGTTGAGCCCCTTGGCCAGTATTGTTCTTTCCGTGTCTGTGAGCTGTTTGTGGGAGAGGTTTTTAACCCAGGTGTGTGTTGTAGTGTCCTCTTTGTTGTGTGTTAGTTTGGCCATTTTTTTCTTTAAGTGCCGTTTTTTTGCGGTGTGTGGTCCTGTTCTGTCCTATGGTCCGGGTCCATTCCTGATTCGTGGTTTTTGAAATTAACGACTTTTGGCACGCAATTTCATTCTGTATCTGTGAAGTCGGTTGTGCGCGTCTGTGATCATTACCTGGATCATCCTGAATCCGTTCTGCTTGGCTGTTTCTCTGGCTTGTGGATTGTTGACAGGTTGTCCGTATCTGACATATTGTGGAAGGATTCGATTCTTTCGGCATTCATGCAGGAACCGGAGTTGTTCGTATGTGGCGCTTAGTCGGTTAGCGCAGGATTCCCATTTCCTGGCTTGTCTCAGCGTCTCTCGCCCGTAAGTGTTCAAAGTTTGTGCGAAGATTTGTAGCTCGGGTGCTCGTTGTTGTGGTTCTGTTCGCCGAGCTGGAAGTTTTTGTTGCAAACGTTTCATCCCCTGGCTAGGCGACATCATCAGTGCTTGAGAGCCTCCTGCGAAGCGCTTCTTTGATGTTTCCTCCGGTGTTTATAGTGGTCTGTCCCTGCCGCTTCCGGTTGTCAGTTTCAGCTGTCCGCTGTAGTGGTTGGTATATTGGGTCCAGGTCGATGTGTTTGTTGATGGAGTTTGTGGATGAACGCCATGCCTCTAGGAATTCCCTGGCTGTTCTCTGTCTGACTTGCCGTATGATAGTAGTGTTGTCCCAGTCGAATTCATGTTGCTTGTTGTCTGCGTGTGTGGCTACCCATTCCTAGACGTGATGGTACAGAGAACACCAGACGGAGAATTCACTACAAGAGTATACAGGAAAGCCACACACACAGACCAAGTCCTAAACTATGAAAGTAACCACCCCAACACACACAAACGAAGCTGCATCAGGACACTATTCAAAAGGGCCACAACACACTGCAGTACACCAGGAGTGCAAAAAGAAAAAGAGGAACACCTATACAAGGTATTCGCCAAAAACGGATACCCGCGCAACTTCATCAGCAGATGCCTAAGAGAAAGACCACGGAACGAGGACATATCACAACCAAAAGGACTAGCCACACTACCATACATCAGGAGCATCTCGGAACTGACTGCCAGACTACTGCGACCCCTAGGACTCATAACGGCACACAAACCAACAGCCACGCTCAGACAACAACTCACCAGAACGAAGGACCCGATACCCAACATGAGCAAGACAAATGTAGTGTACAAAATACCATGCAAGGACTGCACTAAACACTATATAGGACAAACAGGAAGACAGCTAACAATCCGCATACATGAACATCAACTAGCCACGAAACGACACGACCAGCTATCCTTAGTAGCCACACACGCAGACAAAAAGCAACATGAATTCGACTGGGACAACACTACTATCATACGGCAAGCCAGACAGAGAACAGCCAGGGAACTGACAACCGGAAGCGGCAGGGACAGACCACTTATAAACACCGGAGGAAACATCAAAGAAGCGCTTCGCAGGAGGCTCCCAAGCACTGATGATGTCGCCTAGCCAGGGGACGAAACGTTTGCAACAAAAACTTCCAGCTCGGCGAACAGAACCACAACAACGAGCACCCGAGCTACAAATCTTCGCACAAATCAGAACACCTACTCAGATTATGATGCCGAGAACACAATATGCAAACAGTGTCACTTGTGGTTCAGTATCACTATGAAAATAGTTAAGAGTTTTCCCTCATAACACTAAGTCCATTATCAGGAACAAAATATATTGAAACACCCACAAAGGAATATTAAGACAATTGACTGTTGCAGCAATACATCATATCTCCTACCTAGTTTCAAACTCAAAGCAAAGGAAAATTGATACCCTGCAGCAAATTCTCAATTTAACACATATTCTTCAATCACCTCCAATCTTCTTCCATCTGAAAATAACCCTCGCTTTGGTCCAGTGTTACGATTTGTTTTTGACCCACTAGAATAGCAAGCACTCAGTTCAAGGCCATTGGGGGATGGACAACAAATGTTGACCTTGCCTGCAACACCATGTCCCAAATAATAATAAAAGAAAGTCCAGACACTTTAAAAAGTAGTCCTCAATTCTTTCTCCAGTTCTGTTCAGGGCTGACCCATTCATTTGGTTCTGTTTGTTACTGAGCCTGTACCATCAATCAAACGTGACTCAGTAAGTGGTTACAGGATGTAGGAAGAAAAACAACACATTTCATCTTGTGATATCTCAAAGATAGAGACTGAAAGTAAGGGACATTAGATATTTTCTGGGGAAGGGGTTTGCTTTCAGACTTTGATTCCTGGCTTAGCCTTTTCTTTTCTATATATAAACAAGAGGTAAAAGCTGAATGCATCCAAATTGTTGAATATTGCTCTCCCTAAATGTCGATCGATGGTTTAAAATTATTTTTGTAACTGTACTTGTACCCTTGTTAATCAATTAGGGGTAATTTGGAGTTATTACTGTAGAGATCTTAATGCCTTGTTGGAAAATGAAAAAGGTGTCATCTTCAACACTATCCTGCTTTATTTTCTGTAGCATGCGCTGGACTGAATGCCCGAAACGTCGATTCTCCTGTTCCCTAGATGCTGCCTGACCTGCTGCGCTTTTCCAGCAACACATTTCCATCTCTGATCTCCAGCATCTGCAGACCTCACTTTCTCCTGAATGTTTATTATACCAAATGAATACAATCACATGAGAGATGAAAAAAAAGTTACTTTTATTCTACTCTACCAATCATAAAAAATTGCATTTAAAAAAAAAATGCATGTCTTGGAGAGTTCCAAAGACTTATGATCCTCAGAGAAAAACTTCTCCTCCTCTGTATTTGATGGGCAACCTCTTAATTTTTAAGCTATTCCCTTCGCTCTAGATCGTTTCTTCTTATGTCAAGATCCTTTTAGATCTTGCAAGATTCAAATCAAATCACCTCTTCCTCTTCAAAATGCCAGTGAATACAAGTCTTGTCCGCCCACTCCAGGTAGGAGGCGACTGTACTGTATCTGACCTGCTTTTATTCGATTTAGATCCTTCCTTAAATTGGGAGAATTATACTGTAGATAATAAACTTGATGAGATCTCATCAATGAGCTTATAATTTAAGCATAACCTTCCCACATTTTTCTTCAGTTCTCCTTATGATAACTGATAATATTCAATTAGCTTTCCCAATTACTTGCTGTGACAAAAACTTCAATGATTCTTGAACTAGGACACTAGATCCCTCTACAGCTGAGAGATCTACAATGTCTCCAATTAGATAACATGTTTCCTTTTTATTCTTCTTTCCAAAATGAACAATTTTACAGTGTCCCACATTATACTTGGGTTGAGCGAGTGGGTGATTATGGGCAAACTATCTGTAACGCTTCGGAGGTTCCTTATGCTTTCTTCACACTTAATTTCCTACCCATCTTTGTGTCATCAACAAATTTAGTTACCATACCTTCGGTTCCTTCCAAGTCATTTAAGATACAGAACTGATCCTTGTGATACCATTCATCACATCTCTTCAACCAGAGAATGACCCATCTATGTCCAATGTCTTTCTACTTTTAGAACACAGAACATAGAAAAGTACAGCACAATAAAAGCCCTTTGGCCCACGATGTCATGCCAAAGATTAATCCTAATCTAAAATAAAATAACCTAAGCTACACTCCCCTCAACTCACTGCTCTCCATGTGCATGTCCAGTAGTCACCTAAATGTCCCTAATGACTCTGCTTCCATCACCACCACTGGCAACACATTCCACGCTGTCTGCATAAAGAACCTACCTCTGACATCTCCTCTAAACCTCCCTGCTAACACCTTAGAACTATGACCCTTCATGGCAGTCAATCCTGCCCGGCGGAAAAGTCTCTGGCTATCGACTCTATCCATGCCTCTCATTACCTTGTATACCTCGATCAGGTCACCTCTCTTCCTCCTTCTCTCCAGAGAGAAAAGTCCAAGTTCAGTCAACCTCTCTTCATAAGGCAAGCCCTCCAGTCCAGGCAGCAAGCTGGTAAACCTCCTTTGCACCCTCTCCAAAGCCTCAACATCTTTCCTTTAATAGGACGACCAGAACTGGACACAATATTAGAAGTGTGGTCTCACCAGGGTTTTCTGGACCTGCAGCAAAACCTAGTAGCTCTTAAAACTCAATCCCCCTGTTAATGAAAGCCACAACACCATCTGCTTTAACAACTTGAGTGGAAACTTTGAGGGATCTATGCACCTAAACACCAAGACCCCTCTGTTCCTCCATACTGCCAAGAATCCTGTCTTTAATCCTATATTCAGCATTTGAGTTCGACCTTCCAAAATGCATCACTTCGTATTTATCCAGGTTGAACTCCATCTGCCATTTCTCAGCGCAGCTCTGCATCCAGTTAATGTCACACTGCAGCCTGCAACAGCCCTCAATACTATCAACAGCACCTCCAACCTTTGTGTCATCAGCAAATTTACTAACCTACCCCTCAACCTCCTCATCAAAGTCATTTACGAAAACTATAAAGAACAAAGGCACAAAATAAGACCCCTACGGTATACCACTCACCACTGACCTCCAAGCAGAATACTTTCCATCTACAACCACACTCTGCCTTCTGTCAGCCAACCAATTCTGAATCCAGACAGCCAAATCTCCCTATATCCCATACCTCCTGACTTTATGAATGAGCCTACCGTGGGAACCTTATCAAATGCCTTGCTGAAGTCCGGCGGCGCGGTGGCTCAGTGGTTAGCACTGCTGCCTCACAACAGCAAGGTCTCCGGTTCGATTCTGGCCTCGGGCAACTGTCTGTGTGCAGTTTGCACATTCTCCCAGTCTCTGCGTGGGTTTCCTACGGGTGCTCCGGTTTCCTCCCACAGTCCAAAAATGTGCAGATCAGGTGAATTAGCCATTCTAAATTGCCCATAGCGTTAGGTACATTAGTTAGAAAGAAATGGGTCTGGGTGGGCTACTCTTCGGAGGGTCGGTGTGGACTCGTTGGGCTGAAGGGCCTGTCTCCATACTGTAGGGAATATAATCTAATCTAAATATACACCACATCCACAATCCGACCTTAATTGACCTGTTTCGTCACCTCATCAAAGAACTCAATAAGATTTGTAAGGCATGAACTGCCCCTCACAAAGCCATGCATACTGCCTTTAATCATGCCATGCTTTTCCAAATAGTCATAAATCCTATCCCTCAGAATTCTTTCCAAAACCCTGCTGATCACAGACGTAAGACTGACTGGTCTGTAATTGCCAGGGATTTCCCTATTACCCTTCTTGAAATGAAAATCAACATTCACTTCTGGTACGACTGCCGTGGAAAGTGAGGAAGCAAATATGTTCACCAGCAGCTAGGCAACCTCCTTTCTCACTTCCCAGAGCAACCTAGGATAAATCTGGTCTGGCCCTGGGGATTTATCTTAATGTTTGCCAAAATTTCCAGCACATCAACTTCCTCAATCTTGATCTGTTCAAGCCTGATTCCCTGCTCCTCAAAGTTCTCACTCACAACAAGGTCCCTTATCTTAGTGAAAACCGAAGCAAAAAAACCATTTAGGGCTTCCCCCATCTGCTACACCCCATGCACAAGTTCCCTCCGCTATCCCTGATCGGCCCTACCTTCTCTTTTCTCGTTCTCTTTTTTTCTCACATAGGAGTAAAATGCTTTGGGTTCTCCCTAATCCTTCCTGCCAAGCCTTTTGCATGCCCCCTCCTGGCTCTCCTCAGTCCATTTTTGAGCTCTTTTCTAGCAAGCCGGGAATCCTTTAAAGCTGTGCTAGACCCTTGCTTCCTCCACCTTACATAAGCTGCCTTCTTCCTTTGGACGAGAAACTCCTCTGTTCTCATTATCCAAGGCTCCTTAATCTTACCCCTTCTTGCCTGTCTCAAAGGAACAAATTGCTCAATTGCGACAACTGCTCCTTAAACAGTCTCCATATGTCTGTTGTGCCCTTTCTGTGGAACAATTGTTCCCAATCTGTACGTCTCAACTCCTGTCTGATAGTGTCATAATTTCCTTTTCCCCAATTAAATATCTTCTCTCGGTAACTGTTCCTTTCCCTCTCCAAGGCTATGGTAAACGTGAGGCAGTTGTGGTCACTGTCACCAAAGTGTTCTCTCACCGCAAGATCTGACACCTGTCCTGGCTCATTGTCGAGCATCAAATCCAAAATGGCCTCTCCCCTCATTGGCCTGTCTACATACTGAGTAAGGAAACCCTCCTGAACACACCTGACAAAAGTGACTCCATCCAAACCATCTGCACTAAGGAGGTTTCAGTTAATATTGGGAAAGTTAAAGTCACCCATAACAACAACTCTACTACATCTGCATCTTTCCAAAATCTGCCGGCCTATGAGTTCTTCAATCTCCCTACTGCTATTAGGGGGATCCACAGAAAAACCCCCAATGAGGTGGCTGCTTCTTTGCTGTTTCAAACTTCCACCCATACAAACTAAGTAGACAAACTTCCCTTGACAACCTTCATTTCTATAGCTGTGTCACACTCTCTGATTAGCAATGCTACACCCCCCTCCCCCACCCAGTTCTTTTTAAATGTTCTAGACCCTGAAACATCTAGCAACCATTCCTGCCTCTGTGAAACCCCCCAGGTCTCCGTGGGTTTAGCTAATCAATCTTTATCATGTTAATGTTATGACGTATGAGGGAGGTGATGGTCAAGTGGTATTATCATTGGACTGTTAATCCAGAGATCCAGATAATGTTCTGCGGACCCAGGTTTGAATCCTATTATAGCAGATGGTGAAATTTGAATTTAATAAGTATCTGGAATTAAGAATCTAATGATCACCATGAATCCACTGTCGATTGTCAGAAAAACCTATCTGGTTCACTGATATCCTTTAGGGAACTGATATCCTTATCTAGTCTGGCCTACATGTGACTCCAGACCCATAGCAATGTAGTAGACTGTTGACTGCCCTCTGGGCAATAGCCAGCGACACCTCATCCCAGGAATGAATAAAGAAAAAAAAACAAATGAGCTTGTAGCTTTCTCTATAATCTCTGATGTGGCATTTCATCAAATTACTTCTGGAAATGCAAACAGATCCCCTTCACCCACAGCACAATACTTTCTCAAAAAATTCTAATAAATTGGTTAGACACAATTTCCCTTTCACAGAACCATGCTGATTACACCCAAAATACATTTTGATTCTGCCCAAACACCCTGAACATTTTTAAGTGTCCTACCATAAATTATTCGATAACCTCTTCTAACATTTTTTCTGGAATATGTGCGACACTAACTGGCCTACAGCTTCCTGCAGACTAAAGAAGTTAAATTTACTATTTTCCATTCTAATGCAATCTTCCCAGAATATAGGAAATTTTGAAGAATTAAAAGACGACAACTACTACCCCACTGTCATTTCTTTTAACACTCCAAAGATGAAGTCCAGCAGGACACAGGAACTTGTCGGCCCACAGCTCGAACAATTTGGTTCAGTCCCAATTTGCCTCATGATCATTCATTTTCATTCGGTTCTCGGTTCCTTACATTTGCTGATTTGGAGGTATTTCTGCATTGTTTTGTCTATCCTCTGCAGTAAAGACAGATGCAAATAGATGTTCAGTTAATCTTATTTTCCACTAAATTTAGCCCAGGACCAATACTCACTTCATAGCTCTTTTTTTAAATGACTAGATAAACTCTTACTATTTTGATATTTCTAGTTGGTTTTTTCCCTGCTATCTTTTCCCCATTTTCTGGTTTTGTCAGACAACAGCAAATTGGGTAATACGAATTATTCTAATGTGCAAACTACATGGACTGCAGCAGTTCAAGACCACTTAAAAAAAAACAGCAAGTAGGGATGGACTATAAATGCTGGATTTGACAGCAATGCTCACACTTGGTGAAAGAATTATATCTTAGAAGTGTGGAACATTGCCTTTACGCAATCAAATCAAGTCGAACAGATCACAGTGACCATGACTGTTCTTACTTAGCATTCTACCTACCTTATGCAGGCTGTGATTTCTGCCCCAGCCAATAACTGGTCAAGATCCCTCTGAAGATGTGCAAATCAGCACTCATACGGGCTGGTAACTTGTTCCTTAGGTTTACTATCCTCTGGGAAAAGAAGAACCGGGTGATATCTAACCCAGTAAAATCCTAGCATAACTTACAAATATTTACATCAGATTCCCACCTAACCCATCTACTTGAAATGAGTCATAACAAAGAGTGAAGACCATGCATTGCCTTATGCTGTATCATATTTATAGATCATTATAGTAAACAGTGGTAGTGGTGGGGAAGGGAATTGACTAGCTCAGATGGCTGTGCTTCAAAACAAACCAACTATGTTGGTTTGAGTCATATTTCGGCTGCTGAAAACTTGAAAAACCTGCCTCCTACTCAGGGTCTGGGCAAGAAGGTAATGACGAACCATCATTGACCTAAACTACCAAGAAAATCTCCTCAGAATAAAGCAGTGATTGACAGTGGGTCAAGAACTTGCCTCAAGCAGAGCACATATGCATGAAACAAACAGATCCAGTTTCTTAAGGCCCAAGATTGTATAATAAGCTGGCTCCCATCTTATATCATGCGGGGCGAAAGTGAGGATTGCAGATGCTGGAGATCAGAGTCAAGATTAGAGTGGTGCTGGAAAAGCATAGTAGGTCAGGCAGCATCCGAGAAGGAGGAAAACCAACGTTTCGGGCAAAAGCTCTTCATCACGAATGATCTATCATCTTAGTCCCCATTCTCTAAACCTTTATCAATGACTCTGTATCATCCATATCAGGGAAACAAAACTGGAAAAAGTAATAAAAGTGAAATTTGTTCAAAATCTCAAACAATGTAGTATGTTCAATTTTATACTGCTTTTCTCTTAGCATTCTAACTTAGTACCCCACTTGCATTGTCTACCATTTAATCACAACCCAAGAGAACTGCTGTGCACACTCATGCAAATAACAAATTTATCCAATGTGTGTGTCAGTGGTCAAACATCAGTCACCTCCCCAACTCACCAAGAGCAACTTTATCTAACTTTTCTTTTCAATCTCAGTACTGACCTTCACAGAAACAAACAAACATTCAGGCTACAAACAGCCACGTATTGGACAACATGTACATGCAGATCATTACTGAAAATGTTAAATGATAATGGCCATAACAAAGATTCAGGTGGGAAACCACTGCTGTCCAATCTTCCAGGTAGATTCACAATCATTAATGATCACTCTCTGCCTATGGTAAAACAGTAAAATCTTAATCAACTGTCGGAGCTTAAATGTGAAAGAATTCAATAGCTGGCTGATCTTTTACTATGCTGAGATTCACTTCTTAGAACAGTGTCAAATCCACTGGGGCTTAGTTTCTGTTAATTATTACAAACTTGTGCATGCCCCCTTGCGCAGGATCCAAATTAGTGAAGCTTGCCTAACTGGTTAACTGCCATCAAGTTAGGCCATGCTCTATGGAGACAATTCATCGAACAATCTATCTTCTATAAATTTCAGCCAAATAGGACCTGTCTTTAAAAAAAAAGATTTCTTCAGGAAAACAGTTCGAATCCATTTGCGTTTATAGCGCATAGGTTGGTAAATCTATAATGTTGCAACAAACTGCTATATTAAGCTTTCAGAAAGATAACTGAAAGCAGCAAGGGTTTGAAATTGCTCTGTATTCTTTGTTTATGGCAATTAGGGTTAGTGTGAGAAATCAGTGAATGGACAAGTGATAATTCCTGCAAGAGTCATGGAGAATCACTAATTAACTTACTCGTGGAGCGCGTCAAATATGAGCTCCCTTGGTAATAGGCAATGGCCTGCCCAACTGGAACTCAACCTTCCCTACTTCTGAACCAGGAGACAGGTTCAGGTTCCACTTGTTCCAGCAGGGTGTCCTAATGTCTCTGGACAGGCTGATTAGAAAATATGATAAACAGGACACATGCCCCTTCCCACTTTCCTTTATTTTGATAGTTTATATTGCCCAAATTGGATTTTGCATGTAAATATCTAATTAGCAACACAGGTAATTTACTGGTTGCAGTTAGCTAAAAACAAAATAAAAGGGTCAAGGTGATTTGGAGGTGGGAAAGCCGTTCAGTTGTGTGTAAGAGCACTTCTGGATAGAGAAAAAAAAGCAAACCTGCAGAGCTCCTGTGATAGAGGAGTGGTGTGTCTACTTCTGGATAAGGAGGCTCTGGCTCAAGTTTTACCTCCTCCAGTAGTGTGCAGCAACATTTCTGAAAAGGTTGATTTGAAAAAAGATGATGAAGCAGACCCAGGGATGTACTACATTTAAAGCAGACCCACAGGGTTCTTGTGATGCAGTGATGGCGTCCCTGCTTCTGAGGCCTGGATTCACTGCACAGCTGTCTACCCAGGATTGGGACTATTCTACCTGGACCAGAAGTAGTGGCTGTATTTTGGTGCTTATTGAACAAATGGTGTTCCTTTCCACTCGGGCTTCTTCAGTTTTTACAGGATGCCTCTGCCCTTTCAATATCTGAAACAGGGTTGCTGAAATTTGAGACATCAAAAACTGATCTTGTTTTTTTTAAAAAAAGAGTACAGGGTATAGCATTTGTGGGAGATGGAAAAAGGCAGAGAAATTACAGTGAGAAGTTTGTGCCAACTGGGCAACGTATGTAGTGGAAAATTAGTGACAGTATGCCAAACCATTGGCAAATCTATAAACAAGCAAAACACAACGTTTATATAGTATAGTCAACTCTCCAACTACACTCAGCTGACAATAGGAAGAGAATTTTGGAAGTAGGGGTACAACATCCTCCCCACTTTCACAGGTTCTTCCTTATATAGTCAAGATGGATGGAACAAATTCATCAGTTCAGTTCTTCACACAGTGCTGGACTGTGAAACATGCCAGTTTGCATCACTCAGTATGGATAAATCTTTGCACTGGAAGACCAACAAGTTTCAGACACACTTTCATTGTGCTGACTGCCCGCCAGCCACACCTAATGTTTATCCCAATGTGCTCTGTAGACTGTACTTGGGCAGCTTGCATCATGGAGCTGCTTGCAATGAATCGTGCCAAAAGCCACTGCATCTCTTTCTAGATCTTATTTACAAAGTTACATTGCAATAAAAAGGTGGACAACAGTCTCTTCACCACCACAGGCACCTTGATAGTAAATGCGCCGAGGGATTGAATCTACAGGTACACAGGAAGAATCTAAAAGGAAGGACCCTAGCCAAGCTACATCTTGATTTTGTTTCAAAGTTTTGGTGACGAAGCATTTTATCAAGTGACTTCTAATCATCTGCTCAGGGAATATTGATAGAATTCACATCGTATTGAGGCATCTCAGAATGGAATATACTTTATGAAGAAAACTTGAATTCTATTACACTTCCTGAAATAGTCAATTTGAAATTATTTCAAATGAACTTTTTTTTAAGAAAAAACTATGGTTTTGGAAATGGAAGTTAACAATTGCTCTTTAATCTGGGCAATTGGACATACCATTGACTAACGTGGAAAAATTGATGCAACTAACGTAGATGTATTTAAGGGAAATGTAGATAAACACAATGGAACTAAGGAATTGAAAGTTCTGCTAGTATTGCGAGAAAGGGGTGGAGAGATGTTCGTGTGATAAATGAACATCAGCATAGATAAATAGGACCAATTGGCTTATTAGAATTGCAGCACTAAGAAGGTTAGACAAAGATTCCACTAAGATTTTCCTCTTCTCATTCCCTCTCCATATATGTTTAAAAGTGGCTAAACGCAATCCAAGAATCTAACAAAGCTATGGCAACACCTGCTCATCAATATTGGACTTGCAATAGACTTGGAGCGCCGAGTTATGTTAATCAATAAAAGAATAAACACATTTGACCCTTTTCTTTTGGGAAAAAAAAAAGACTGGGAGAAATGGGTTGCAGGAATAGAAGTCTTTAAAATAGTGACTTGTCTTGATAATGCAGTTAAGAAATACAGGAATTAGGAAGCAGACTATGTGATCCTTCAGGCCCACTCTGCCTGAAAGATCATGTTGAATCTGGTTGTGGTCGCAACTCCACTTTCCTATTGCACCTCCAGCGCGCACCCAGCACCCCCACCCCCACCCTCCATAACCCTTGACTCCCTTTAGTTCATCAAAAATCTACATAATTCAGCTTGAAATAAATTCAATGACACAGCATCGACTGTTTTTGTGGAAGCAAATTCCACAGACTAACAGCCCTCAGGAAAAAGAATTTGCGCACTGCAGAAAATCGTCACTGTTGTAGCTTTCACCTCGCACTGATCAGGACATTTCTGAGGAATACCACTCAAAGGCAAAAATCAATATTTATACTGCATTAAAAATAGGAGAAGGCTCATTAGTTGGCTGGTGAACTCCGACTGCTTGAAGCATAGCCCTGGAGAATACACCCATTAATGCCAATTGATATCCACAGCACACTTAATTTAAATTATAAATTGGAGGCTCTTCTGGTGCGGTGGTGGCATCTCTACCTCTGGAGAGGGGTACCATCCTCGCACGGGGTACCATCCTTACCTGAGCCAGGAGAGCCCATGTTCAAGTCCCACCTGATTCAGATGTGTGTCATAAAATCTCTGAACAAGTTATTAGAAAAATAGAAAGGTATAGTTGAGTGTGAAGCTTAGGGCTTGCCCTAACCAATGAACTAGTGAATGACTGTCAGCTATCTTGCTGAGTTGAAACAGGCACAGTGTGTGCACACTTGTCATTAAATCAGCACTCTCCTCTCATGCTGTATACAGGTATATGTTGGTAATCTACCTTAATTAGTATTCTTGCAAAAATGTCCTGATACATGCAAAAATGACAAGCTTTAACAAAATGTTTCTATTCAGTTCTCTACTGCCAGATGAGGAATTAAGGACACCATCAAAGTGAAAGAAAAAACATTCAACTAATCTTTGCAAAATTGTAAGGAGAATTGGGAAAGTTTTGTAAGCCAACAAACGACAACCAAAAGAATTATAAAGAGGGGGAGAAATAAACTTTGAAGGTAAACTTGCACAAAATTTCAGACAGCCGGCAAGAGCTTCTTTAAATAGATAAAAAGAGAGAAGCCAAAGTGAACAAAGGGTCCTTAGAAAAGATAAAGTCGCAATAGTTGGGATCTTCATAGTAACCTCCAATGGGTCGGGAATTGAAACCCACTTGTTGGTATCACCTACATCAGAAACCAGCTGTCCAACCAATTCAACTAACCAAAAGGAATTCTGTGGAATTCTTTACCATAGAAAACTGTCAAGACTGAGTCATTAAGTATATTCAAGGCTAAGACTGATAAGATTTTTAATCAGTTAGGGAATTGAGGGATATCTAGAAAAGCAGGAAAGTGGAGTTGAGGGTTACCAGATCAGCCACTATCTCACTGAACGGTTCAGTGGCCTACTTTTACTATTACGTCTTATTGTCTAAAATAATTAGTCTAATTTGAGTCTTGAAAGTGAGACCTCTTAAACTATGTCCCCCAGTTCCATCTTTCTCACAAAAGCCATATCACCTCAGAAACCACTGTTAATTTCAAGATCTAATCTATCTATGATGACCTCTCATTTTTCTAATCTCCAATGGGTACTGCCCTAACCTGTTCAATATTTCTTGTGATTACCCTTCATCCCAGGAATAAGTTGAACGCATTGTCTCCAATGCATTTACATTTATTTTCAAAACAGGGACACCAGAATTGTTTACAGTACTCCTGATGTGGATTCACCAAGTTCACTTCAGCTGTAATCAAATGTTCCTGCAATTGTATTAAAATTCCCTTGAAATAAATGTGAACACTTCATTTGCTTTTCTAATCACTTGCTGTTACCACCAACTGTGATTCACATAGCAGGACACTCATGCCCTCCCATACTATGGTTCTGAAATTTCTCTACATTTAAAATCGCATACTGCTTTTCTATTTTCCTGCCAAAGCAAACATATTCACGTTTCCTACATTATATTCCTCTCAAATTTTTGTCCATTCCCTTAAGTTGTTATATCTCTTTGCAGATTTTCTACCTCTTTTTGACAATGTTTCTGCTGATCTTGGCGGTAGCTATCCATACATTTGTCTCCATATCTAAATCACTGATATAGATCCAAAGTATGCATGCCCCAATATCAATCCCTGATATTTCACTTAAGGTCGTTCTGCTATAATATAGGTTTCGTCTGCGCGAATTGGCTATAACATGATTGACGAATTGTGGGCAAACTTTTTACTGAACAGGTATAGTAATTTTCTATTAGCGATCTTCCACAGCACAGGATTGTCGTGTTAAAGCAGAACAACCCTACTAAAGACTGAAAGTGGGGATATTCTCAATGACAGTGGAGAGATGGAAGGCATTTTGAAAAATTACTTGGCTGCATAGAGATTAGTTGTAAGTTCCACATCAATACAGATGGGTTGGTGGAGTAAATAGGAAATTGGCAGATGGAGTTCAACTTTGATAAGTGTGAGGTAATGCATTTCAGGAGATCAAAAAGGGAATACACAATAAATGGGAATATACTGAGGGGGTAAATGAAATGAACGGTCTTGGCATGCAAGTGCATAGTATCTAAAAGGTAGATGTATAGGTAGATAAGGTTATAAAGAAGGGACATGGAATGCTTTCCTTCACTGGCACAGGTAGAGTACACAAAAATACGGATATAACTGCGAAACTGCACAAGGCACTGCTGAGGCCACAACAGGAGTATTGTATGCAGTTCTGATCGTCACATTACAGTAAGTTACAGAGAGAGTGCAGGAAGGATTTACTGGAACATTGCCAGGCTAGGAGAATTGCAGCTACAAGGAGAGATTTGGGAAGTTGGAGGTGTTTTTCTTGGAACAGACAAGGTTGAGGAGGGGGTGGAATGACTATGGTATGCAAAATTGTGAGGCGTAGAGTGGATCCAGACACTCTATACAATCAACACAGGAATTCTTGGACATCATCAGAAATATACACATAGACAAGGAAGAAACCATGGTCTCATTCGACGTAACGGCACTGTTCACGTCTATTGACAAAGCCCTAGCCAGAGAAACAATAGCCAACCTGCTGAACAGACATAATAGACAACAGGACGCTGAACCCATCAACAAAGACGACATACTTAAACTACTGGACTTGTGCCTCACAACACACTTCACATTCAACAACCAGATATACGAACAAATCAACGGAACACCCATGGGCTCACCGATCTCGGGACTCATAGCAGAAGTAGTAATGCAAAGGTTAGAACAAACAGTCTTACCACAAATTCAACCCAAACTCTGGGTCAGATACGTTGATGACACTTTTGTAATCATTAAAAACACGGAAATAGAGAATACACACCGGATCATCAACACTACACTCACAGGAATCCGATTCACGAGAGAGGAAGAAAAGGACAACCAACTCCCATTCCTAGACGTGAGGGTACAGAGAACACCAGACGGAGAATTCACCACAAAGGTACACAGGAAAGCCACACACACAGACCAAGTCCTGAACTATGAAAGCAACCACCCCAAAACATACAAACGAAGTTGCATCAAGACACTATTCAAAAGGGCCACAACACACTGCAGCACACCAGAACTGCAAAAAGAGGAAGAGGAACACCTATACAAGGTATTCGCAAAAAACAGATATCCGCGCAATTTCATCAACAGATGCCGAAGGGAAAGACAACAGAACGAGGACATGCCGCAACCCAAAGGACTAGCCACACTACCATACATCAAGAACATCTCTGAAATGACAGCCAGACTACTATGACCACTAGGACTTATAACAGCTCACAAACCAACAGCCACTCTCAAACAACAACTCACCAAAACGAAGGATCCGATACCCAGCATGAGCAAAACTAATGTAGTGTACAAAATCCCATGCAAGGACTGCACAAAACATTATATATGACAAACAGGAAGACAGCTAACGATCCACATCCACGAACATCAACTAGCCACGAAATGACACGACCAGCTATCCCTAGTAGGCACACACGCAGACGACAAGCAACATGAATTTGACTGGGACAACACTACCATTATAGGGCAAGCAAAACAAAGAACAGCCAGGGAATTCCTAGAAGCATGGCACTCATCCAGAAACTCCATCAACAAACACATAGACCTGGACCCAATATACCGGCCACTACAGTGGACAGCTGAAACTGACAACCGGAAGCGGCAGGGACAGGCCATATAAATGCCGGAGGAAACACCACAGAAGCACTTCACAGGAGGCTCCCAAGCACTGAGGATGTCACCTAGACAGGGGACGAAATGCTTGCAACAAAAACTTCCAGCTCGGCGAACAGAACCACAGCAACAGTAGAGCTAAAGTAGACAGAAGGAATAGGCTTCCCCTGGCAGAGAGTTCAAATACCAGGGGCCACAGATTCAAGCTAAATAGCAGGAGGATTAGAGATAGTGTGAGGAAAAATGTTTTTAGGCAAAGGATAGGAAATGACTGGAATACGCTGCCCAGGTTGGTGGTGAAGGCAGAGATGCTAAACTCTTACCAAGTACCCGAATCTGCACTTTAGGTGCTGTAAAATGCAAGCGATAGGCTGTGTGCAGGAAGATAGGATTGGAAAGGGCATAAGAGTTCCTTTGGGTCAGTATGGACAATATGGCCAAATGGCCCTTTGTGTGCTATATCATTTCTTTGGTTCCACATTGATAGACAAAGTGAATAGGTGGCAGATGGAGTTGTAAGCAAGGGAAAGGTTATCCATTTTGGACTGTAAAAGGACAGATTAGGATATTGTCTAGATTTCAGCAAGTTAAATACAATGGATTTCCAAATCCACTTGGGGGTTCAAGTGCATAGATCTTTAAAATGTCACAAAGAAGTGCAAAAAATAATTAAGCTAATAGAATATTGGCCTTTACATCCAGAGTACAACAGTTCAGCTATACAAAACCCTTGTTAGCCCCAACTTAGAGTGCTGTCAGCAGATCGGAGCACCACACCTAGGAAGGATGATTTGGTCTTCGAGGGAATACAACAAAGGTTTACAAGAATGATACGTGGACTTCAGCAATCAAGCTATGAGAAGGGATTGAACAAATTAGGCTTGCGCTTTCTAGAATTTAGAAGGTTAAGAACGAAGCTTCGGATCAACGTTTTCAAGATATTAACAGAAATAAACAAGATAAAAAGATAAACTGTTTCCAGTAGTTGGGGATTCTAGAATAGTCTAAGAATTAGGACTAGACTGTCAAGAGAGATATTAAGAAGCATTTCTACACACAAAGGGGGTAAATGTTAGGCAGGCTCTTCCACAAGCGGCAGTGAAAACAGGGTCAGTTGTTAATTTTAAATCTGAGGTAAATAAATTTTTGCTGGGTGAAAATATTAAATCCAAAGACAAGTATATGGAGTCAGGCCACTAAATATCCATGATCTCAATGAATGGAAGAACAGGCTTGAGGGGCTGAATGGGCTACTCTTAGTTCCTGTTTAAGGTTATGGGAACTAAGAGAAAAGACTAGCAGCTAACACAAAGGGAAATCCCCAAGTCTTCACCAGGCATAGAAACAGTAAACAAGTGGTAGAGTTGATCAGAGACCACAAAAAGGTCTCTTGGAGGCAAGGGCATGGCGGAGGTGTTAAAATGAATACTTTGCATGTGTTATTATAAAAGAGGATGCTGCTCATTCCATAATGGCAGAGGAGAAAACTGTCAATTAGGATGGTTCAAAATGTATTAAGGGAAAGGTCTTTGACAAATTGCTGACACCTAAAAGTTGATAACACACTGGGGCTGGCTGAGGTACATTCAAGGATCTCAAATAAAGAGAGGGTAAAATTGCTAGTGTACCAGTCACAATTTTTCATGCCTCCTGGACACAGGGTGAGGTGCCAGAAAAATTTCAAGCGTTACGATCTTGTTCAAGAAAGACTGCAAGGATAATCCCAGAAATTACAAACCAGTTAGTTTAGCTTCGTTGATTATGATGTTCCAGCACAGATTTTTAAAGGCAAAATTGTGTTTAACTAACTTGGAGATTTTTGAAAAAGTAACAGAAATGGTTGAAGAAGGTACCACTGTTGATGAGGCAGATAATGATTTCCAAAAAGCATCTGATGGAGTGCCAAACAGCAGATATGAGGAAAAAGTTGTAGGTTACTGTAAAATGAAAAGTAGCAACAGGGATACAAAATGGGCTTAATGATTGGAAACAGTAATGGTCAATGGATTTATTTGGATTGAAGGAAAGTTTGTTGTGGAGCTTCCCAGGTGTTAGTACAGTATTGGGAACCTTGTTTTTTCTGATAGATATTAATGATGTGCATCTTGGTGTACATGGGATAATTTCAAATTTTGAAGATGATATTAAACTTGGAAAAACTGTAAACTGCGAGGACAACAGCATGGAGTTCCAAAAGGACTTTGAAAATTTGGTGGAGTGAGCACATAGGTAGAAGATGAGGTTCAGTGTTGAGAAGCAAGAGGTGATGCACTTCGGTCAAAGAGCATTGAAAGAAACATAAACTAGGGATAAGATCCTTAAGTAGGGGGCAGAAGAGTAGATGGACTTGGGTGTATATGTGCACAGATCACTGAAGGTGGCAGGACAAGTGGAGGAAACAGTAAATAAAGCATATCGAGTGCTTGGTTTTATTAATAGATGCACAGAATTAACAGATGCACAGGTATATGGAGAAAAGGCAGGCGATTTGTTTTTAATTCACCTGCGCAATGTTGGCATCAATGGCTGGGAGCATTTACTGTCAATCTCTAGTTGACCTTGAGAAGGTGGTGGTGAGCTGTCTTTTTGAACTGCTGCATCCACATACTGTAGGTTAATCCATAATGTCATTAGGGAGGGAATTCCAGGATTTTGACCTAGCAACATGAAGGAATGTGATATATTTGGGACTAGTTAATAGAGCCGGTGGAGGTGTGATGGGCCGAATTGCCCCCTACTGTGTTGTAACAATTCCTGTGACTCGGTAAAACTTACATAATGTTCGAAAGGAGAAAGGGAGGACTGCAGATGCTAGAGATCAGAGTCGAGAGTGTGGTGCTAGAAAAGCATAGCAGGTCAGGCAGCATCCGAGGAGCAGGAGAAGCGACGTTTCTCCTGCTCCTCAGATGCTACCTGACCTGCTGTGCTTTTCCAGTGCCACACTCTCAACAATAATGTTCAAAAGGACAGGGTAGATCAAGAAGTGATGTTTAAGATATGAGACTACGAACCAAAAATAAAAGAATGAATGAAGTAAGGAGGTGACTATTAGCAATAAGTCTCAACTTAAACATAAGTATGTTTTTCCCAGGGGAGGGGAGTCCAAACCTAAAGAACATAGGTTTAAGGTGAAAGGGGAAAGATTTAAAAGGGACCTTAGGGGCAATGTTTTCACACAGAGGGTGGTGCATATATGGAATGAGCTGCCAGAGGTGGCGGAGGAGAGGTACTACAATTACAACATTTAAAAGGCATTTGGACAGACATGAAGGGTTTGGATAGATGCGCTGGCAAATTGGACTAGATCGGTTTAGAATATCTGGTTGGCACGGGCGTGTAGGACTGAAGGGTCTGTTTCCATGCTGTGAACCCCATGAAGCTAGGAGAAAGAACAACACTAAAGTTGTACCAAAAGAGTACAGACCATCATGGATTTACAAAAAGCCAGCTTATAAAGGTGTAAACTAAAGATTGTTGCTTACAATGCAAAAGGATGGTTAGGCTAAACATTATCGTGATAACTGTCATCATGAGACTTTTTAATCCAGCTTTTTTTCAGTATGCAAATTTTTAAAAATTCATTTGCAGGGTGTGGGAGTCACTGGCTCAGCCAGCATTTACTGCTGATCCCAACTCAACCACATCACTGTGGATTTGGAGTCATATGGTGGTGGGATTCAAACTCAGACTTGGAATTCATCACTTAGTCTTTGCTAAAGAATATTAGTTAACCAAATGGGTTTTACAACAATCATTTAAGGCTGCATAGTGACTCAGTGGTTAGCACTGCTGCCTCACAGTGCCAGGGATCAGAGTTCGATTCCAACCGCGGGCGACTGTCCATGTGGAGTTTGCACATTCTCCGAGTCTGCATGGGTTTCCTCCCACAATCCAAATGTTAGGTGAACTGGCCATGCTAAATTGCCCACAGTGTTCAGGGATGTGTCGGTTAGGTGCATTACTCAGGACTAAATGTAGGATAATGGGGAATGGGTTTGGGTGGGATTTTCTTTGGAGAGTCAGGGTGGACATATTGGGCCAAAGAGCCTGTTTTCACACTGTAGGGACTGTAAGATTTAATATTAGACATTTATTGAATTCAAATCTCACCATGTGCTTAGGTGGGATTTGAACTTAAGACTCCAAGAATATTAAACTTGGGTTCTGGATTACTAATCCAACAATAATAGACTAGCAGATTGCTTTCCCTTCCCCCCCCCCCCAAAAGACACATTTGGACATCATAATTCTGTTCTCTATTATTAAGCAGCAGCCTTGTAGTTCAAGGACCAATCTTACAAAAGTTGCACATGATTGTACAACTTGACATTTATATCAATATACTGAACAATAGAGTCACGGTGGAGAAAGTGAGGACTGCAGATGCTGGAGATCAGAGCTGAAAATGTGTTGTTGAAAAAGCGCAGCAGGTCAGGCAGCATCCAAAGAGCAGGAGAATCGACGTTTCCTGAAGAAGGGCTCATGCCTGAAACATGGATTCTCCTGCTCTTTGGATGCTGCCTGACCTGCTGCGCTTTTCCAGCAACACATTTTCAGTACAGAGTCACGGTGCCAAATTAACCATAGTTTCAGGTAATTGTGGATGTAAAGTACCAATATCTACCACTCATACAACCCTTTCAACTTCATAACTAGCTGTGTTGACATCTCAAATGAAGTAGGTTTTTACTTGGCCTTTTGCCTGTAATATCTTACCCTTATTAGTGTAAAGTTTGCTTTGCTACTGATTAGCAAACAGATCGTTATCAGTTTGATTTTGCATTTAATTGGCTTCCTTGCCAGACTGGAACAGTTTACCACTTTGGTGGTAGCCATGATTCTAACCAGTTTGTAAGAACAATCTGAATTCCAGTCATTCACGCAAACAAAAATCTAACGATGGGTTCCATAAATCAATCCCAGAGACACTCTCACCTGGTACTGTACTTCCAGCAAAATTTCACTTGGACATCATTCGCCAGCAAGTTTCTCCTTCTTCCCAGACTCCTATCCAGAAGGAGTAAGCTAAGATATTGGATAAATATGTAAACGCACTTGGATTTTCTGGACAGTTCAGAATGACTGACGAGAAATGCAGAACCAAGGAGAAAAGGGCTATAGAATAGAAAATTTTTGTTTTAATTTATTACCTTTTAATTAAAAGGGAAAAAGGACTTCGGAGAAGGAGCAGGTATACTGGTTCTTCAAGACTCCTCCAAGAAGAGCGTGGCCGATTGGATTGTGGTCTCAATCCCACTTTTCTGACTCGCCTCGATCTCTACCCACTCACCGCCCCAGAGCCTTCAACCCACTCGTCCATGGCATTATACAGAAAATAATCAATCATTCTCATCTCTATTTTAAAAGACGACCTCATAAACTGCATCCCCTAGTTCTAATTTACCATACAAAAGGAAATGTCCTCCTGATTTCCACCCTATCAAGTCCCATCAGAATTTTAATGTTTCACTGAGATCACCTCTCAAATCTCTTCAACTTCAATGGGTAATGATCCAACTTGCTCCTGTTTCTTCATAAGCCCTTTACCCCTGGATCATCTCAATAAAATGTTCTCTGAACTGCTTGAAACACAATAACATCAATTTTTTCAATAAAAGGAGACCAAAACTAACCCCCCTTTAATGGTATCCCCAAGAGTGAACCAGCTTTCATTCTTGCCAATCCTTAACAAATAGCTATCAGAAACTGGTGAGAGGAGAGGTTTTGACATAATTCACATCATTTGTTGTAAATAAGAATAACCACCTTTCCCAGCTAAGCACTTTCACAAATGTCCTCAACCTGGATAGGGAGGTTATATAGAATGCCAGTGAGACCACAAGTGGAGTACTGTGCACAATTCTGGTCTCCTTACTTGAGAAAGGAGGCACTGGCAGCAGAATGAGTGCACAGGAGGTTCAAGAGGTTGATTCCAGAATTCAGTAGGTTGTCTTATGTAGTTGGGTACACTGGGACTGTACTCATTGGAATTTAGAAGAATGAGGGAGAACCTAATAGAAACACATCCAAGTATAAAGGGAATAGATAGGATAAATTCAGGGAGGTTGCTTTCACTGATAGGTGAAACTAGAATGAGAGGGGGGGGGGAATAGCCTCAAAATAAGGGGGAGTAGATTTAGGACTGAGTTGAGGAGGAACCTCTTCGCCCAAAGGGGTGTGAGTATGTGGAATTCCCTGCCCAATGAAGCAATTGAGGCTGCCTCATTGAATATTTCTAAAGCAAAAATAAGTAAAGGAATTACGGGTTACAGTGAGCAGGCACATAAGTGAAGTTGAGTCTACGAAAAGATCAGCCATCAACAAGTCAGATAGCCTATTCCTGCTCCTATTTCTGATGTTCTTATTATGTTTCAAAGATGATCTTAAATTCTGGACATAGTGCTCAAGAGCAAAGTCTGTTTGTATAAAAGGGGATAAATTGCTGATATTGAAATAATTCTCTTACGTTTATGGGGAATTTAAATGGCGTTCGATTTAGCTGGACAGCAGTAGAAATAGTATGTACACTGATAAATTTTATATTTGCCAAGGCAAGGCTCCTTGTTCCACTCTAAATCCAGTGTTGAATCCAACCGGCCAATTCTACTAACTGGATATAGGTTTGCTCGCTGAGCTGGAAGGTTCATTTTCAGACTTTTCGTCACCATACTAGGTTAACATCATCAGTGAACCTCCGGATGAAGCACTGGTGGTGTGGCCCGCTTTCTATTTCTGTGTATAGGATTACTTGGGTTGGTGATGTCATTTCCTGTTCTTTTTCTCAGGGAGTGGTAAATGGGATCCAAGTCAATGTGTTTGTTGATAGAGTTCCAGTTGGAGTACCATGCTTTTAGAAATTCTCAAGAGTGCCTCTATTTGGCTTGTCCCAGAATGGATATGTTATTCCAGTCAAAGTGGTGTCCTTCCACATCTGTATGTAAGGATACTAGTGAGAGTGGGTCATGTCTTTTTGTGGCTAGTTAATGTTGATTCTACTAACTAGTATTAAACACATGCAGCATCTTATCAATCACCGTAAGATCAGAAAGAAAATTTGGTCCTTATTAAAATCAAATGATACAACATGCAAACCTTTCACATCCAATTCTCACTTCTTCCCCTATAAAAGAATTTTAAAATAATAATATACAGTTTCAGCCAGTGTGTCAATGACCAAGTGGTACAAATGTACTGGGGATCTAACACTGTGGTGGCTTGCAATCTCTCAATCTGTAAAGTTACATCAGACACTCCCAACCAACACACACAGCAAGACAAATTTTGGTACAAGCCAGCTGGACAATGTGACACTGTCACCCTGTCTACTTGCTCCGCCAGGGAGGTTATATCATGTGATGAAAGGAGGGAAAAACAGATGTAAACTTAATAAGGACCAAACATAAAACAATGAAACTGAAAACATCATCCCCTAGTTTAAATGGAGTTGAATTCCTTGACTGCCTTCTAACTGCCACCTAGTTCACTACACAGTAAGGATCACAAAATACTGACTCATACAGTCATAGTAAAAAGACAGTTTGTAATCTTCCATCACTTGAAAAAAGAAGAGGCAACATTGAGCAAGCAGGTTGATGTATCTGAACTTGTGCTGTTCACAACTACGAATATCAATCTAGGATATCACTATACCTTGAAAACTGCACCTTCTGTAACTGGTAGGCAAAGGTAGAATACTTTCCTAGTTTTACATGCCAGGAACCACGCATTGGTCAATTAATAGAAATATAGAAAACAAGAACAGGAGTAGGCCATTCAGCCCTTTGAGCATGCTCCACCATTTATTATGATCATGGCTGATCATCCAACTCAATAGCCTGTTTCAACTTCACCCCATATCCTTTGATCCTTTTAGCCCCATACAATGTTTTGGCCTCGACTGCTTTCTGTGGTAGCAAATTCCCAGGCCCAATGCTCTCTGAGTGAAGAAATTTCTCATTACAGTTCTAAATGATTTACCCCATATTCTTAAGACTGTGACCCTCAGTTCTGGACTCTTCCACCATAAGGAACAGCCTTCCCTTATCTGCCCTGTCTGGTCCTGTTAGAATTTTAATTCAGTGGAAATTGCAGTGGGATGGACAGGATAAAACTCAACTGTGATACCTTAAGTCTAATAGCCAGCCAGTGAACACCAAACATAGTTCTGCTATTCTACAAATGATCATTCCAGATATTTTTGCATGCAGCGAATTTTTCTGTCAGGCTCGAACTTGCAGTTTACCAGTTTGTGCATGTGTCCCTGCAATCATCACAATGTGCAACAAATCACTGACTAACTTTCTCATTCACCCTTTTCAGGTTGGAAAGTGACTATTTATGTCAACTTCAGGGACCAGTTTTGTTGCTCTCAACTGCATTACTTCCAGGAATTTAAATGTTACTCAAATCACTAAGACACAAAAGTATCATATTCAAGGCAAAGTCTGATCTGGCTCTACATGGCTTTACAATGGTGTCCTCATGCTTGACCAGTTTAATTACTTTTCTTAGTATAATGTTTGATCAGTATTTCTTGGACGGATGTCATAAATGTTCAGTCAAGTTCTCAAATCTTTTATTTCTCATCCTCAAACCACTTCAACAGCATTATGCCTCCCATAAGTGTAACAACTGTTAGTGACATCATATTTGCTATGGTTAATTTACTTGGAAATTTTAATCTACTCTCTTGAGAATGTGAATTATGAATGAGCAGGTAGGGAAAGAGTTAAGTTTTGAGTTTTGTGAAAGAAAAGTTTCAGCTGAGTATGACTCAGATCAGGTAAGAACTTGCAGTTAACAATGGGGTGCTGGAGGCAAGGGTAATGGGTTAACAAGGTGCAAAAGCATTCATTATGTACAGCCATTTAACAACATTGGAAGCATCCAGTTTGTAAGTCAGTTTAACAAGGTGAAAAGTATTCATAATGTGAAGCCAGTTAAGGTTAAGAACATTTATCATGCAACACCAGATGGCTTAATCTTTGCCACAGACACTCATTGATTGTAACAGTCACCCAATCAATATGTTTCCTGATGAAGGGCTTTTGCCCGAAACATCAATTTTCCGCGATGCTGTGTTTTTCCAGCACCACTAATCTAGACTCTGATCTCCAGCATCTGCAGTCCTGCCCAATCAATATGTATGTTGCCTTATCTGGATGCTCCTCCCTATAAAGTGACTATAAAATTCATTACGAAACTACTCTTCCAGAGAAGACGGATAACTCATGTCTCAGTGAACATGGGCTATCATTTTCTCTCCTTCCAGGGCCTGGAATAAAGGAGGTAGAACTATACTGCGTCTGAGCATTTTGCTTCGACTGAGGGGGGAGGCGGGACGACACCCTGACACAATGCCTCACAACAGGCTTGAGTGCAAAGCTAACAGTTCATGGAATAATAGGGACAGTAACATGGTACAAAATTTACTAAGTGACAAGATTAGTCATGAACAGTTTTATTTTGGGCTGGCAGGTTTATGCGAGTTCTTGAAGGTATAGGATTGGGATTGGGGCAGGGACTGGGATGCCTCCATCAGATCTTCCTGATGTTTATTAACAACTTAGTCCATGGTGTAGAGCGTACAGTTTAAAAGTTTGTAGACAATGGGACACTTAGAAGCATTCTGGTTGTGAAGTGGGTAACGTGAAAACTCAAATCCATATTGACCTCGAAGGCACAATGACACAGCAGGGACAGTCCCCAGAAATACACACAGTCGCAGGCTGTAGATGGGTTCAGCTCTCAAGGCCATTTAAAATCAGTTTGTACAAAAGTAAGACGATAATACAGGAAAATATAAAGCAGCTGTTCATACATATAGAAAAATGTTCAAATCAGTGAGAACAGGCAACACCTTCTCCACGATAATCCTCAAAGTGGCACCTGCAAGGCTGCATACTCAGCTCTTTAATATACTCCCTATATACACTCATTCTATTCATCCTAACAACATCTGTAAGTTCATTGATGACACCACCATTTTAGGCCAGATCTCAAACAATGACGAGACTGGGAGGGTTTAAACTACGTGGTGGCTTTGGTGGTGGTGGTGGAGTGGGAACCAGAGCAGTAGATCAGCATGTGGAGTGTTTGAAGAGAAGAGGGGGCCTAAATCAAGTAAGTTGAATACGAAGAAAAGCAGGGCCAAGTTAATGAACACTGCAGTACGAGCAGTCTGAAGTGTGTTTATTTCATTGCAATGTGAATAATAGATAAGGCAATTGAGCGTAGAGCCTGGATCAGTACATGGTACTACGCTGGTTGAGTGGTTTAGATGTTTCATGCATGATAGAGAGCGACATTAAAAGGAGTGGAAGAATTGCATTATTGATTAAGAAGAATGTCACAGTTATATTAAGCCAGGACATCTTGGAGGGCCCATTATAACTTAGGAATAAGAAACAGGTGCAATCACAACGATGGGGTTATAGCCAGCAGAAATAAGCAAAACAGATATGTAAATAGATCATGGAAAGATGTAAAAATAGCAGGGTTGTGGTAGCGGTAGACCTTCTCGGTGAAGTAGTGCTTTACATGAATTTCGTTCAAGCTAGTCTATTTGCTTTTCACAGTATGATCTCCTTTACGTCGACATGAGTAAACGCAAACTGTTTTTCCTGGAGTGGTGGCTGAAGGGTGACCTTATAGGGTTGTGGTAGTGTGATTTTAAATTTACCCTTAGCCCCAGGAATTAGATGGGACAGAATTTGTCAGGTCCATCCAGGTGGCATTCTCCAAAGCAGTCATCCAGTTTGCATTTATTCTTGCCAACATAAAGGAGATCATACTGTGAAAGGTAAACAGACTCGCTTGAATGAAATTCATGTAAAGCAATACTTCACCGAGAAGGTCTGATTTTGGGCCTTGGACAGTGAAGAGATTATTGGGCAGTAGACAGGGTGGTGAAGGCAGCATTTGGTGTGTTTGCCTTTACTGGCCAGCACCACACTAATCTAAACTCTTTACTGGTCAGTGCATGAGTATAGGAGTTGGGAGGTCATGTTGGGGCTGTACAGGACATTGGTGAGGCCACTTTTGGAATTCTGGTCTCCCAGCTATTGGATGAATGTGTGAAACTTGAAAGGGTGCAGAAAATATTTACAAGAATATTAGAGGTTCTGGATTAGTGGTGCTGGAAGAGCATAGCAGTTCAGGCAGCATCCGAGCAGTAAAATCGACGTTTCGGGCAAAAGCCCTTCACCAGGAATACCAAGAATATTGGAGGGTCTAGCTACAGGCAGTATTCCAAAAGTGGCCTCACCAATGTCCTGTACAGCCCCAACATGACCTCCCAATTCCTATACTCAATGCACTGACCAGTAAAGGCAAGCATACCAAATGCCTTCTTCACTACCCTGTTTACTGCCCATTCATCTCCTCACTGTCCAAGGCCCAAAATCAGACCTTCTCGGTGAAGTAGTGCTTTACGTGAATTTCGTTCAAGCTAGTCTATTTGCTTTTCACAGTATGATCGCCTTTACGTTGAAATGAGTAAACGCAAACGGTTTTCCTGGAGTGGTGGCTGAAGGGTGACCTTATAGAAGTTATAACATCATGAGGGGCATAGATTGGGAAGAAGACTTTGTCTATTCACCCTGAGTAGGGGAGTCCAAAGCTAGAGGGCATAGGTTTAAGGTGAGAGGGAAAAGATTTAAAAGGGTCCTAAGAGGAAACTTTTCCCACACAGAGGGTGGTACGTGTATGGAATGAGCTGCCAGAGGAAGTGATCAATATGTATGTTGCCATATCTGGATGCTCCTCCCTAGAGTAACTATAAAATTCATTAAGAAACTACTCTTTCAACATTCTAAGAGGCTTACAAGGATGGTTTCAGAGATGTGTAACTTCAAGGAAAAAGATAGTTTGGAGAATTTGGGACGGTTTTCTTGGAAAGGAGAAGGGCAAGGCAATTTGTTAGAAGTTTTAAAATTCAGGACTGTCTTTGACAGAATAAATGGGGAGAAACTGCTTCCACTTGTAAAAAGATCAAGAACCAGGGGCCCAGGGTTAAAGTGTTCTACAAATGAGGTGAAATTGAAGGGAGAGAGAAAAAAAAAACTGTCTCACGCAAGTAATTAAAATATGGAATGCACTGCCTGGTAATATGGTGGAGACAGGTTCAATTATGCTATTCAAGAATGCACTAGATGCATTGTGTAAATAAAAAGAACGTGGAAGAGTAGGAACCAGTGCAAGCACAATAGGCCAAATGACATCCTTCTGCATTGTTACAATTTTGTGAAATCTGAAAAGGACAGAGACAAATTTGTTGAAATAAGAGAACAAGCAGCAGATGAAACGTAAAGCAGAGAATGTCAAGTGTTCCAATTAGGGATAGGAACAACAGAGAGAAAATATAGGAGAAAATTGGGTGCAAAAGCAGAGGAGTTGGGGTGTCATTGAAAGTGGCACAAAATTTTAGCAATATGGGATCCTGGGCTTTATCAAGGGAGCACACAAAAGTAAAGAACTTAAACCTGTACAAAACACTTGCTCAACCTCAACTGGAGCACTGCAACCAATTTTAAACACTACACTTCAAAAAGGATGTGAAAGCATTTGAAAGAGTGCAGGAAACATTCATAGGAATGAGGAATTCGAATTGATTTGAGAAATTAGACAAGTTCAACTGCTCTCCTTTGAAAAGGTTGAAAGGTTTGCTGGTGGTATTCATTATCTGAAAAGAAAGAAAGTGCAGAGAACAGGTAGGGAGGAAGAATGCAAACTAAATAGCTTTCAAAAAGCCACATTATGCACAATGGGCCAAAGGCCTTCAGGTGTGATCTCTTATTTTATGATTAGAATCTAGGAGCAAATGTAGCCCTTTGAACTTGCTCCATAATTCAACAAGATCGTGGCTGATCTGCTGTTTCAATGCCATATTCCCGCTTTCTCCCCATGTCATTTGTGCTTTTAAAATATTCAATAAAAAACAAATGAATATGATTGGAGCTTTTTACTGTCACATGTACTCAAGTACAGGAGTACAGTGAAAAGTGTATAACATCACCACACATGGCGCCATCTTAGATACCAGGGTACCTCTGTACTAAAAAAGCTTCAGTCCAAAGTAGTTAGAGGAACAGGAGTTAAAAAGTTAAGCATTACTTCATAGAATAGGAGAAAAAGAAAGAAATAGATAATAGTTTGCATTATTTTCCTAGTTTAAACTATGAACGACTTTAAAGGAATAATAAGTTAAAAGTTCAGTCTTTGACGAGTCTTCAGCTTATCTCCCTCTGATGTCTGATCTTGACGCCACTGTCACAGATACTATCGCTACTGGTGAAACAGCCGCCTCTCTGATCTCCCCCAATGCTTCAGGAACATATCCTGGCAGGGTCCATTCGTACACTGTGCTGAGACACCTTCACGAGATGCCAAGAGACCAGCAGAGAGCTGCCTAGAGGCGCTGAGAGCCAACTGTATTCAGTGACTTGGTCTCCATAGCCTTCCACAGTAGAAAACCTCACAGGGTCATCCTTTGAGTTATGAAGTTTTCTCCTCGTCTCAATCCAAAATGGTTTACCCCATATTCTGAGACTGTCTGCTAGTTCCCCAACCTCGGAAAACATCCTTCCTGCATTTATTGTATCCACCCCCCTTTAGGGTTTAAAATGTTTGAATTAGATCCCCTCTCATCATTTTAAAAGTCTAGTACATACAGGTCCAGGCAAAACAATTCCTTCTCATTGGACAGTCTTACCATCCGTGGTATCAGCCTTCACTGCACTCTCTCTGTGGAAAATAGATAGGAGTCCAAAACTGCATAAAATACTCCATGCAGAGTCTAATCAAGGCCCTGTAAAACTGCAATAAGACAACCATACTTGTGAAATCAAATTTTTTTGCAATGAAGGCCAATATACAAGCACTTTCCTATTTGCTGCAATTGCCTATCTACTTTCATTGATTAGTGTACAAGAACACCCAAATCCATTTGCACATCCATACAGCCCAATGTATCACCATTTAAATCACACTATTCTTTTCTGTTTTTCACATTAAGTATATAACTTCATATCTAGACACATTGTAGATGGCAGCTGCAGTACATACTACACATTCAACTGGTCAAATTCACTTTGAAGCTGTTTGCGTCGTCCTTCAACAATAAAAGAAACACTAAACAGGGCATCTTTGCTTCAATGCTTAAGTGAACTTTTTGAATCTCTGCTGAAAATGAAGCAAATACTAAAAGCAGATATGGAAACATTCAATAATTAAGATGGTCAGATAAAATGGATAAAAATGAGAAGGGATGATAGATGAAATAGCCACACAAAACATGTTAGTTGGCCTTCAAATAAATTTCATCCTGTGCTGTAACATGGAAACCATTTTTTTGTGAGCACTGTGCTGTCTCACCCAAAATATTCAATGCTACAGAGGGATGCAAGTTTAATAGCACTCTACCCTGAGCATCGGTGTTCTCCAATAAGGAAAGATTCTGATCAGGTGTATTTTTTTAAAACCATTTATAGGAAAGAAATGGTTTGTGTCTGGAAGTGGACTCTCCACCTAACCCAGGTAAAAGTCAGGACTGCAGATGCTGGAAACCAGGAGTTTAGATTAGAGTGGTGCTGGAAACGCACAGCAGGTCAGGCAGCATCCGAGGAGCAGGAAAATCGACATTTTGGGCAAAAGCCCTTCATCAGGATGATTTCCCTGCTCCTCGGATGCTGCCTGACCTGCTGTGCTTTTCCACCTAACCCTCCAGATAAAAGATGGAAGCTCCAAAATAAAAGAAAACCTTGAGGGCAGATCTTGCTCTCATTAAGGAAACCTTGAACAGAAAAATACATTCTCTTACTAGTGTCTATAATGAAATGTCAATAATGTTTGATGCCTTTCCTCAATGAGGCTTTTGATCCTATGCTGACCACTTGTACATTAGAATTCCAGTATAGTTTACACTTTGAATGTACACAGGAAGTCATACTTTTCCATTTCAACTTTAAGAAATTCTGCTGCATACAGATAAAAACAAATATTTTCAATACTAGACTGGCAGATGTGACAAGCCGTCTGCATGTTGCATTTACTCAAACACCTACATTTGGAAACCAGCCCAAGCCTTTTTCTGCCAACTTTCTAAAGGGATGAAGTTACTTTCTCTATTGCAAAATTCACTGAAAGCATACAAGAGCAAAGCTCAAGAACTAACAGAGATGTAGCATTGACTGTATCTGTGTAGATATCTTTGGGGTTGGTCTGTCTGGCACTCCTTATACTAGAGATTGATGGGACAGGAAGATGAGGCATGGAGCACGGCAGATATAAGAATGAGCTAAATGTTAAGTCAATTGATCCCAAAATCTTAACAGAACTGGCTGTCAAAGAAATTTTAAAAATGTATCCCAAAGTCCAATTACCATAAGCAACCCACTAGACCTTTGCAAGAGCACCAAAGAGCTAAGTGGTCTCATATCAGTCAATAATATTTTAATTTGACATTTTATAACAAAATAATGAAATAACAGGGCTGAAAGCATTAGCTGTGGCTCAGTGTTACGGCTCTCACCTCTAACTCATGATTGCAGGTTCAAATCCTTAATTAAATTAGAGAGACTGGAGTACAAAATTTAGAGTGACACTATAATGCAGTACTAAAGGAATGCTGCACTGTTTGTGATACCATTTTAGAGACAAGTCACTAATCAAGGCCCTTGTCAGACCTCTCAATTGGATGCAAAAGTTCTCATGGCACTGGCATGAAAAAACATGCAAGGTCTCCCAATGTGTTTGCCAATAATTAATCCTTAAACAACCTCACCAAAAAAAAATTATCACTGTTTGTTTGTGGGAACTTGTGTGAAAATAGACAACTGCATTCCTTCTATATTATAGTTGAAACAATACTTCAAATGAAAAGTTACTGCCATTAGATGGGGTAGGCTGTGGCATAGTGGTAACGTCCCTACCCTATTAATCCAGAATTCCTGGTGTTCCGCAGACATGGGCTTGAATCTACAAAGTAAATAGTGAAACTGGATTTCATTCTAAACCTCATGGTAATCATGCAACCATTGTCGGCTCTGTTCAAGGGCAACAAAGGACAGACAATAAATGCTGGCCTAGCCAGAAATGTACAAGTCCCAATGCATTTTTTAAAAAAGTAGTAAAACGCTGGTCCTAAATGAGACTGCACAATCTTTCTATTCTTACTAGTTGCCAAAGTTAGTCTCAAGGAAGTCAAAGTTAACATGATCTGTCAAGTTCTTTAATTGATAGCCAGTGAAATCTACTGAATAAAGAGTGCATGATAGGCAAGGCCAAACGGACTTGTCTGTTACGTTCCCAGTGGTCAAAAAGTCTGTCGTATATATTTTCCAGTCTTGGGGAAAAATGACAAAAGCTGCCAGAAGACAAATGGGGACTGAAAAGATACATCCTGATAAACAAACAAGAATTGGAGGAGTCAATGTTGATGGTGGTCAGAAAAATGGCAACAGAAAATTAGCAGGAATGAAAAATTGTCAGTACAAAGCTCTGGACCATTGGACAAAAAGATCAACTGCTGGAAAATGCTAGTAGCTAACTTCATAAACTGAAAGAATAGCTAAACTAAGCCTAACTTTTGGCATGCAGTTGCACAACATCAACCATGACTGGATTCTGAATTAGTGGTGCTGGAAGAGCACAGCAGTTCAGGCAGCATCCAAGGAGCAGCGAAATCGATGTTTCGGGCAAAAGCCCTTCATCAGGAATAAAGGCAGTGAGCCTGGAGAGTGGAGAGATAAGCTAGGAGGGTGGGAGTGGGGAGAAAGTAGCATAGAGTACAATGGGTGAGTGGGGGAGGGGATGAAGGTGATAGGTCAGGGAGGAGAGGGTGGAGTGGATAGGTGGAAAAGGAGATAGGCAGGTAGGACAAGTCCGGACAAGTCGTGGGGACAGTGCTGAGCTGGAAGTTTGGAACTAGGGTGAGGTGGGGGAAGGGGAAAATGAGGAAACTGCCTCATCAACCATGACTGCACAATCTAAAGCTACACTCAAAATATCATCATGGTGTTTCTTAATGCCCTGAATTCCAGAATTCTTCACACAGACATTACTACGACTATCTTCATATACAGGGTTCACTGCAGATAATCTCTTTTTAAAAATTTGCTTGTTCATTTTCACAGCAACTCAGGACAAGGAACTGATGGGAGTTTTGCCCTTTCACCAATAAGCGTACGAAGAAGTCAGAGTGGAACATGAAGAAACATTGTCAGCAAGGTGTAATGTCCCCATTGTCAAGAACGACTGCAATTTTTATTTAAATAACACTTAATTAAAGGACATATTCAATGCAAAGCGAACAGAGGAAGAGCACTGGAACTCAAGTCACACAAATTTGCTGACCTCAAACCTTTATCAATATTCCAGCTATCCAATAATCTGGACATACAATTTAATATGAAACTGGGAAATGACATTTGATTAATTATTGTTACATGTACCAAGATACAGTGAAAAGTATTGTATTGTATTCCAGATAAATCATACTTTACATAAGTACATCAGAGTGATAGAATGCAGAACGTAATATTTCAGCCACTGGGAAGGTGTCGAGAAAGATCAACTCTAATATCGGAGGTTTATTAAAAAGTCTGATAACAGTAGGAAAGAAGCTGTTCTTGAACCTCTTGGTCTGTATTTTCAAGTTTTTGCAACTTCTGCCCGAAGGAAGAGAATATAACTGGTGCAGGTGGGATCTTTGCTTATGTTGGCTGCTTCCCAAAGGTAGCAGAAAGCGTTGACAGAGGGCAGAGCAGCTGCTATTCCTACTTGTGATGCATCCAGATAGGAACCTTTCTATGGTGCATCTATGAAAATTGGTAAGAGTCAAATTTCTTTAGCCTTCTGGAGGAAGTAGAGACATTGTTGTGCTTTATTGACTGTAGCATCGATGTGAATAGGCCTCGTTGGATTGTTGATTCCTAGGAACATAAAGTTCTCAACCACCTCCTTGACCATTGCCTTAGTTTTGCTGACATTCAGAGGGAAATTGTTTTCCTGACACCATGCCACTAAACTGTCTATTTTTCCTGTACTCTTCCTTGATTTTGAGCTCCAACCTCCCTATAGTGGTGTCACCAACAAATTTGCATGTGGAGTTCGAGCTGAATTTGGCCACACAGTCACGAGTGTACAACGGGTACAGCAAGGGCTGGGTGTACAGCCTTGTCAGGCACCAGTGTTGAGGATTATTGAGGTTGCCTATCCCTACTAATTGCAGTCTGCAAGTCACAAAGTTGAGAATTCAGTTGCAGGCAGGGTGCAGATTTCTAGGTCTCGAAGTTTGGAGTTGAGTTTGGTTAGAACTATGGTGTTGGAGGCAGAGTTAAAGTCTATAAATAGGAGCCTGACATAGTTGTCCTTGTATTGCAACACTAGGTGAATTGTAGTGGATCATGCCAATCTGGAGGCTGGAGTTGGTATGTACTATTAACAACTTCTCGAAGCACTTCATAATGATGGATCTTTGAGACACGGGGCAGTAATCATTAA
This sequence comes from Chiloscyllium plagiosum, assembly GCF_037043375.1. Taxonomy (NCBI): domain Eukaryota; kingdom Metazoa; phylum Chordata; class Chondrichthyes; order Orectolobiformes; family Hemiscylliidae; genus Chiloscyllium; species Chiloscyllium plagiosum. Next base: position 125,237,906 of record NW_028270143.1, read on the forward strand.
GGCACGTTGCCTGTTTTTTCTTTGGTACTGGGATGATACAGATCTTCTTGAAGCTTGGAAGATGGTGGCCTAGTGGTATTATTGCTAGACTATTAATACAGACACTCAGCTAATGATCTGGGTTCAAATATCACCATGGCAAAAGATGGAATTTAAATTCAATATTCAGAAAAAAACTGGAAGAATCTAAAAATTATAATGAAACTTTAGTTACTTGTTGGGAAAACCCCAACTGGTTGTCTAATGCCCTTCAGGGAAGGAATCTGCCGTCCTTACCTGGTCTGGCCTACATGTGACTCCAAACCCACAGCAATGTGGTTACCTCTTAACCTGCCCTCTTAACTGACAATTAGGGATGGGAAATAAAAGCTGGGCGAGCCAGAGACAACCACATCCCATGAATGAATAAAAAAAAAGCAGATGGGACTCGCGCACCATAGTAAGGAGAGGTTAAAGAGGTCTGCAAATACTCCTGCCAGCTTTTATACTCCTGCCAGCTTTTAGAATATCCTTTTATTGTCAAGTGCATTCAACATAAAGTACAGTGAAAAGTGTGTAGTGTCGCCATGCATAGGTGCCATTCATATTAACTTAAAAGAAAAAAGCTTAGAGAACCCAATCTTTCCTTCTCTGCTGCTACAGCATGCCGCCACCACCATAATCCCGCTCCAAACTTCCCAGCCCGTGCCATGCCGCCGCCATGGGCCCATTCCACACGGAAGCGAGAGTCCCACTCCAGGTTTCACAGGCCAACCAACCAACTCCATAGCCACGCTGCTTCAAAAGAGCAGCCTAAGAGCTCTCTTTAGGTAGGTTTAAGAAAAAAAGCGGAAGGAGGAAGAAAAAAAAACGTAGGATCAGAGTGCACAGATGAGGGCTCCATCCAGGTCAGTTGCTTTTCCTTTATTAAATATCAAGAAAGTTGATCTGATGTCTACAGCAACGACTGTAAGCACAGATGCATCAGAGATTGTCAGGCAGGTGACATCATTTCACTGACCTTCTGTTCAAAACAGTTATTTTGAAAAAAATTCTCGATGGATGACAAGATCAATATTTGTTGAACATCCCTAATTTTCCAAATGATTTGCTCAGCCAGAGGGCAGTTTAAAGTCAACATTGCTATGGATCTGGACTAATACATAGATAAAACTAGGCAAGGACAGCAGAATACCTTGATTGTAAGTTTGCTCGTTGCGTTGGTAGTTTTATTCTCCGACATTTCGTCACCATGCTAGGTAATACCATCAGTGAGCCTCTGGCGAAGCACTGGTGTTCTGTCCACTTTCTATTTGTGTGTCTTGATCTGTGAAGGTGGGTGATGTCACTTCACGTTCTTTTTCTCTGCGGTTGGTAAATAGGGTCCAAATCAATGTGTTTATTGACTGAGTTCTGGTTTGAATTCCAGGCATCTAGGAATTCCCATGAGTGTCTGTTTAGCCTGGGACATATTGTCCCAGTCAAAGTAATGTCCTTCTTTGTCTGTTTGTAAGGATACGCGTGATAGTGGGTCATGTCTTTTGGCAGCTAGTTGGTCCTGGTGCATCCTGGTGGCTAGTTCCCTGCCTGTCTGTCCGATGTAGTGTTTGCTGCAGTCCTTGCAGGGTATTTTGAATATAACATTTGTTTTGCTGGCTGTTGGTACAGGATCCTTTCGGTTCATCAGTAGCTGTTTGAGTGTGTTGGTAGGTTTGTGGGCTACTTCAATGCCAAGGGGTTGGAGTAGTCTGGTCATCGTCTCAGAGAAGTTTTTGATGTATGTTAGTGTGGATAGAGTCTCTGGGCGTATTGTGTCTTCTTGTTTGGGTTTGTTGTTTAAGAATTGACGGACTGTGCTTATTGGGCACACATTGTTCTTGAATATATTGTATTTTTCTTCTGCTGCTCGTAGTTTCCGGATGCTGCAGTGTGTTGTGGTCTATTTAAATAATTTCCTGATGCAGCTCAGTTTGTGGATGGTGGGATGATTGCTCCTATACTTGAGTATCTGGTCGTTGTGTGTGGCTTTCCTGTAGACACTGGTCTGCAGTTCTCCATTGACTGTTTGTTCCACTGGGACATCTAGGAAAGAGTGTCTGTTGTTGCTTTCTTCCACTTTGGTGAAGTTTATGCTCATAAGGATGTTGTTAATGATATTGTAGGTTTACTCTAACTTGTTCCATTTCATAATGACAAAGGTGCCATCTACATAGCGGACCCAAACCTTGGGTTGGATCGTAGGGAGGGTTGAGTAGAGATTGTGGTGCTGGAAAGGCACAGCTGGTCAGACAGCATCCGAGGAACAGGAGAATTGAAATTTTGAGCGCAACCTCTTCACCAGGAAGGGCTTTCTCCCTCATAGGGAAGGCTGTTCGTTCTAGTCTTTGCATTACTGCTTCTGCTAAAGAATCTTGATATTGGTAATCCCACGGGTGTCCCATTGATTTCTTTGTAGGTCTTGTTGTTGAATGTGAAGTGGGTTGTAAGGCACAGGTCTACTAGCTTGAAGATGCTGTCCTTGCTGATGAAGTTGGTGCTGGTGTGTGTCCTTGGTTCGTATCGTAGTGAGGTCAGTGATTCTTTGGCCAGGCTAATGTTAATTGATGGGAATAGGGCCATCACATCGAAAGAGACCATGACTCTGTCCTCTTCTATTTTGGTGACTTTGGTGATGTTCGGGAATTCTTGGGTGGAGTGGATGGAGATGATGGTTTCCACTAGATAGTTCAGTTTAGTGTGATTTGGAGATGCCGGTGTTGGACTGGGGTGTACAAAGTTAAAAATCACACAACACCATGTTAGAAGTCCAACAGGCTTAATTGGAAGCACACTAGCTTTCGGAGTGCCGCTCCTTCATCTGGCAATTGTCACCTGATGAAGGAGCTGCGCTCCAAAAGCTAGTGTACTTCCAATTAAACCTGTTTCACTATAACTTGGTGTTGTGTGATTTTTAACAGTTTACTGTGAAGTACCTTTGCTAGTCTGTATGTCATTGTGCCAGGAAGTGAGACCATGGGTCTGAGGGGGGCCCTGGTTTGTGTACCTTAGGTAATCCATAGGAACAGGGTGTGTTGGATCCATCAGGTTTTATTCTTTGGAGATCTGTCTTGTTAATTTTGGCTGTCCTGTGGAATTTCTTCAGTAATGCTGTGATATGGTTTTCTAGCTGTGGAGGCGGGTCCATCGCCACCTATTGATAGGCGTCAGTACCTGTGGGTAGCAAGTTCACCTTTTCAATGTATTGTGTTCTGTTTAGGATGACGGTCATGCAGCCTTTATCTGCTAGTCGGATTACAATATGTCAGTCTTTTCAGAATCCTTCTAGAACTTACCTTTCTTCGGTTAAGGGTGTTCCCTTCCTCCTTCCTGCTTAGTATTGGTTCTACTGCCTGTCTGATGGCCTGCTGGGTTTCTTCTGTAAGTCTGTTATCTTTCAGGGTTGATTCCAGTGCTGCTCGGAAGTCCTTTTTGTCCATGTCTGAAGTTTAGTTCTTCCCTCTTACTAAGACGGCTTCTTCCGTGTCTGAGAGTGGTCAGTCCGACAGGTTCTTTATCCAGGCTTCTGAATTACCTGTGTTGTTCTTTTGTGATAGCTTGTCCAGTTTTTCTTGTAGGGCTAGTTTTTTCTTTGCTGAAAATGTGTTGCTGGAAAAGCGCAGCAGGTCAGGTAGCATCCTGGGTGGGCAATATTTTGTTTGGATAATTTGAATTCCTCTGGGGCTTGGAGTTTTCTGTTAAGTCTGCTCCCCGGTCAGGAAACTTTCCTCATTCCTGAAGAAGGGCTTATTCCCGAAACGTGATTCTCCTGTTCTTTGGATGCTGCCTGACCTGCTGCGCTTTTCCAGCAACACATTTTCAGCTCTGATCTCCAGCATCTGCAGCCCTCACTTTCTCTCTAGTTTTTTCTTTGCCTTGGTCTGCTGTTGTTTGAAGCTGATGGCTCTTTCTAACATACTTGTCCATTCCTGGTCAGTCACATTGGTGTAGAGATTTTTGGAGCAGAATATCCTCCCAAGAAGGGCATCACCAAAACAGATTTTTGTTTGAAAAAACTGAAATCCTATTGTTGTTTTATGGCACCATTACTGAGATATCAATCCAGATTTATTTACAGAGGAACCTCGATTACCCGAATATCAATTATCCGAATTTCGGATTATCCGAAGGGGATCTCAAGGTACCGACAGAAACATTACGTCAAAGAGCTGTTTCAACCCTGATCTTGTCTTTTGTTTACAGATATAATGATTAAAAATGAACTCAGCTCACTGAAATGCTGCCGAGAACAGTCCTGGACAGTCCAGACACCGTCTCTAAATGGCTGACCTCAGGCACTCTCTTTCTCCCCCCACACTTTCCTTCGAGTTCTACATAGAGGTGAACCCTAAACCCCCTTCCCCAGATAATCTCTCCAACATTGTCCTATACAGAGCAGAGGTGGAACCTGTCAAAAGGGTGTGCGTGTGTGGGAGTGGGTGTGTGTGTGTGTATGGCTGCACACGCGTGCACTATTTGGAGACTTACCCCAAAAAGATAGGAGCAGCAGTCTTACTGTTGGTGTACAGTCCAGCTGCCCCGAAGTGAGGGGTTGGGGTGGTAGGACAATGGGGTCTCGCACAGTGTGCTGCTGCCTAGTCTCCTGACCGGGGAGCAGACTTAACAGAAAACTCCAAGCCCCAGAGGAATTCAAATTATCCAAACAAAATAGTGCCCACCCATCTCATTTGGATAATCAAGGTTCCTCTGTATTGAATTTACTTGTCACCAATTGCTGCGTTGAGATTTCACCCATGTTCTCAGGACATCTGCGCTGACCTCTGGATTACTGGTCCAATGACCGAGCATTACACAATCATCTCGTTGTTAGGCCAGTTGGCTAGATGGCTAGTTTGCAATGGAGTGTAATGTCACAGCTGTGGTTTCCATGAAGGACTCTCCTTCTCAACTTCTCCCCTTACATTCAATGTGTTGACCCTCAGATTAAACCACCACCGGAGACCTCTCTCTGATGACAGTGTGGCCCTATGGTCCCTTGGATGTAGGATAATACTGGCTTACTAGGTGGAGATGTATGGAAAAGGTAAATTCACCAAAATATTATTTCGGTTAAATCTATATAGCCTCTCTTGATACTTCTGTTCTACAAAAATAAACAGCCATTTCTTTACAAATGTGAGCACATATGATCTCCATTTTAGGATTGATTTAGATATATATCAAAAGGCACTAATACAAGAAAAGATTTTAACTCATCTTTTGTATACTATATTGATTTCTTTTGGCAGTCCGTTGGCTTGGCTAATCAAAAAGGGTAGCAATTTAAGGTAAGAGGCATTTTATGCAATTGCTCTATTCCCATTTGAACAGCATGAATAATTTCAATAATGTCTCTCCTACCAACTCCAAAAGTCTTTTACCCTTTTTCATTACTTCATGTAAAAAGAGCTATTTACAATCTGCTCTGACTTCTGACTTTACCTGTTTCCACACATACTGAGATAGAACCATTGCCCAACAAATTGCTCTTATGTAACACTATCAATGCAGTAAAATACCCAAGGTGACTCACAGCTGCAATATCCTCCCCTGCAACACTACACTGCTGTGAGCAGTTGAGAAAATGTGTGGTTTGCTTTCAATTTTTGCAGCAGACATGGAATGAGCAGCACCATTTAACAATCATGAAAAGAAGCCAACAAGCATTAAATGGAAGCAATGATAGTTTGGGTGAGTGGTGGAGGGGTGGGAGGTAGCGAGGAAAGAGAACAAACATGGAAACATTAATCAAAACCATTTTACCCCCAGATTCCTGGGCAATTTGGCCAAATGCTTCTGCTGTATTTGTTCCAGCTCCTTTTTTTTTGCTTTATGAAAGAATAATAGACATGTGTTTTCTTTTACTCCAAATCAAAAACCTCACTGTCTTATAGGACAACATCCGTTTATGTAATATGCACAAGACAGTCAGGATAAATATAAATATTTAGCTTCCTGTCAGGATACGTGCTTCAACACGGCTAAAGCAAAAGCTGAAAGACTAAACACTTTCTTTCTGGACAGCAGATTTGTCTGCAAATGTCTGGTGCAATCATGGAAAATGGATTGGGAAGAAAATGTCATCTTAATTCCAGATCTCCACACATTCTTATGCTCAGCATGTGAGAAAGCATGTCACTGGGGCTGTTCACCCCAGTTGTATGAATAACTATGACTGAGCTTCTCTGGTTATAAAACATTATGTTCAAATTATTGCTAAATGTAACCCTGAGCTCCACTCACCCAGTCAAAAATTAAGGAATCCAGAAATAATTACTTGTATAAAAAGATGGTATCAGATTTTTGCACAATACTACTTTTATACAAATACTGATTATATAACCATTGAAGTGGATGAGTGGGATGAAGAAGCCAGAACGGATTTCAATCGGAATTGAAAACATTAAGAACTGTCCACTGCAAAAATCATGCAATTCATGTACACAAATCTTTCATATTATTATGCAGTACTTAAAAACAGCATGTGTTAAAGCATTTAGCAACTCACAATATGTGTGGCACACAATGAAGGTTGGGTGCTTCCCCACAATCGGATGTGGGTGGATCAATGAAAGGAAGACAGTACAAAAAAAGCACAAGTTTCAGAATGATAGACCCAAAGTCGATCAAGAGCCAGCATTCTCAACACAGCAACTGAGTCTGATGATGAAGGAGGATGAAATAAGTAATATTAAATTAATTTTAAAATAAAAAAATTATGGTTTCATTACTATTGGAAAAGTATCACAATCATAAGTGTCTGAAAAAAGATATGCAAATTGGTTGCTGTATTTATATTTTGAAATACAGTTTTGTAGACAACTCAATGACTGAAGTACTTTTAAAGGATGGAGACATCCAGTGTTTTTGGGATACCACTGTCTCTTTAGCTTTCATGGGGATGACATCTCAAATTGAAGTAGCTGAAAACAAATTCCTTCTGAACTAAATATTGCCAAAATAGACATGTTATCTTTTAAAAAAAAAAGACTGAAGTATCCAAGTAGGAAGAGCGCGCTCTGACAAACGCATTAAATAAAATCTCTCAAGTTAGGATAGATTTCTTTCATTGTAATGGCTTCCAAAATCTCTCCATCACAGTAATTTGGTATAAAAAGAGTGGTGTTAAAATAACTGAACATGCAAACCCCCAAGTTCCCTAACGTAACAAATTGATTAGCTAATGATCCCAATCTACATTATGCCAGTTCACCAGTGTTCCCCTGGGCAATGCAATGTTGCAATACAGTGTCACAGCATTTCTTCCTCACCCCTTTGTCTATGCCTCATTAACAGAATGCCACTAGTTCCTATACTCATTCTATGCAAAAAGAGCACTCAGTAGCTAATGATCTAGCAGAACAATCCTGTGAGAAGCTGAAGCACTGCAATACTCACACTAAACCATCAAGTGACTTCATGTACTCACTGCTGACTGGGCACTTTCCACATGCTGTGATTCTGAACCACATATTCACCACTGCTCATCTGCGTCAATGTATCAAGCACAATGGCTGTTCATCCAGTATATATCCTCAGGTTCCATTATATCAATGTAGTCATGATGCTTCATCACAATGTTGAGCTCCAAATTTCAGCTACACTACCTCAATATGAAAAAGGTGAACAGCTAGTCTCAAAACTTACACAAACCTTATCTCTTCATTGATGCTCACTGCCAGTATTTTAATTCATTTCAAGTTTGCAGTATTAACAAATGCTGCTTTTTTAAAAATTAAATTACAACCATTCCACAAACTACCCTAACAAATCCGATTAGGTCAGCCCCAATCAACTGGCACAAGTAATCTCCAATAACCAGAATCACTGATGCAAGAGTTTTAGAGGAGCATAACATTTTTACCTGCATCTCAAATGGTTATGTCTAATGGAGAAAAATAAGATTTGGCATGTGCAGTGTCACAGATGAGCATTTAAACAAGGACAGGACTTATACAATTAATGGGAGGGCCCGAAGTGGTTTGCAGAAGAGAGGGGCCAAGGAGTTCAGATACATAATTCTTTGAACTTTGTGTCACAGATGGACAGGGTGATTAAGACATTTAGCACACTTGCCTTCATTGCTCAGACCTTTGTTGGGAATGAAATGTTTGGAGGTTGTACAGGATTTTGGTAAGGCCTCTTCTGGAGTACTGGTCACCCTGCTATAGGAAGGATATTGTTAAATTGGACATAATTCAGATAAGTTTTTTTTTAAATTCATTTTCGTGGGTTGTGGGTGTTGCTGGCTGGCCAGCATTTATTGCCTGACCCTAGTTGCCCCTTGAGAAGGTGGGGGTGAGCTGCCTTCTTGAACCACTGCAGTCCACCTGCCGTGGGTTGACCTTCAATGCCCTTTGGGTCAGAATCTTGGAATTCCCTCCCTATGACAGTGAAGGAACAATAATATATTTCCAAGTCAGGGTGATGAGTGGTTAGATGGGAGCTTGAAGGTGGTGTTTCCATATCTGCTGCCCTTGTCCTTCTAGAGGAAGTGGCCGTGGTTTGGAAGGTGCTGAGGACCTTAGGTAAATTTCTCCAGTACATCTTGTAGATGGCACACACTGCTGCTACTGATCGTCGGTGGTGGAGGGAGTGGATGCTTGTGGATGTAGTGTCAATCGAGCGGGTTGCTTTGTCCTGGATGATGTCAAGCTTCTGGAGTGTTTTGGGGGTTGCACCCATCCAGGCAAGCAGAGTGTATTCCATCACAGTCTACATTAGAGTGGTGCTGGAAAAGCACAGCCAGTCAGGCAGCATTTGAGGAGCAGGAAAATCAGTGTTTCAGGCAAAAGCCCTTCTGACTTGTGCCTTATAGATGATGGACAGGCTTTAGGGAGTCAGGTGGTGAGTTACTTACCGTAGTACTCCTAGTTTCTGACTTTCTTTTGTTGCCACTCCTCTGATGTGGTGAGTCCAGTCGAGTTTTAGATCAATGATAATGCCCAGGATGTAGATAGTGGGGGATTCAGTGATGGTAACACCACTGAATGTCAAGGGCCTTAGGTTGTCTCATATTGGTGATGGCAATAGCCTAACATTTGTGTGGCATATGTGTTACTCGCCACTTGTCAGCCCCAAGCCTGAATATTGCCCAGATCTTGCTGCATTTGGACATGGACTGCTTCAGTATCTGAGTAGTCGCAAATAGTGCTGAATACTGTGCAATCATTGGCAAACATCCTCACTTCTGACGTCATGATGGAGGGAAGGTCATTGATGAAGCAAGTGAAGATGTTTGGGCCTAGGACACTACCTTGAGGAACTCCTGCATACATGTCCTGGAGCTGAGATGACTGACCTCCCAACAACCACGACAGATGTGTCAGGTGTGACTCTTACCACTGGAGAGTTTGCCCACAATCCCCTGATTCCAGTTTTGCTAGGGCTCCTTGATGCCACACTCAGCCGAAAACGGCATTACACAATTAATGGTAGGGCCCTGTGTAGTGTTGTAGAACAGAGGGACCGAGGAGTTCAGATACATAATTCTTTGAAATTTGCGTCACAGGTAAGATGGTTAAGATGATGTTTGGCACGCTTGCCATCATTGCTGAGACCTTCGTTTATATATTTACATCACCAAGATAACACTTCCAAGATTCAGAACATTGCCTGCTCACACCTTTATCTCACGCTCACATTTCTGAGACTTCAGACTTCCTCACTGCATCAAAAATCAATTACTCCCATCCTCCCTCTTAAATTAAAAAAAAATCACACTTTCTCATGTATTTAATTAACCTAGTTCTCTCAAACCTTCTCCATAAATTGGGCAGAGTTTAATGTTGACAATGGGGATCTCAGCCTACAGCTAGAAAACCAGCTGGAGCCCTGCGTCATTTCTATTGGGGATGCCCCAGTAGTATAAAGCACCCAGGATCCAACTTAACCATGGGTCATGGGTCCCAAATTCATGTCCTCACTACCTTTTCCTTAGCCTCATATGCACCCTAAAAATATGCATTTTCAATTCAGTCTCCAATGCACAATTCTTTACTTCATGCTCAGTACCCATCCATCATACAAAGCATTTTGTTATATAACAGATTCAGTGCGATTTAAAAACACATGAACAGAACGCAATCAGCCCCTCAAGCCTGTTCTACTATTCAATCAAACCATGGTTAATATGTAGGAGAAAGTGAGGTCTGCAGATGCTGGAGATCAGAGCTTCAAAATGTGTTGCTGGAAAAGCGCAGCAGGTTAGGCAGCATCAAAGGAACAGGAGAATCGACGTTTCGGGCATAAACCCTTTTTCCCAAAGAAGGGTTTATGCCCGAAACGTCGATTCTCCTGTTCCTTTGATGCTGCCTGACCTGCTGCGCTTTTCCAGCAACACATTTTTAAGCATGGTTAATATGTGCCCTGACTCCTGATATTGGCCCACATCCCTTAATCAATTTGTTTAAGAAACATTATCTATCTCAGATTTAAAATTAACTGACTTTGCATCCACTTTCACTGTGGAAGAGTGTTCCAAACAGCAATCACCCTTTCTGTATAAAAGTGCTTCCCAACATCTCTCCTGAATGGTCTGACTTTGATTCTCAGACGATGCCCCTCAGTTCTAGAATCCCCAAATGGAAATAGTTTATTTATCTACCTTGCATTTTCCCGTCAACACCTTGAAGAGTCTAATCAAATCACTACTTGACATTCTATACTCTAGAGAATACAAGACTATTTGTGTAATGTATCCATAAACAACGACAAAAAATAGAGTACAGTAAGAGATTGAGTATTTAACAGGATGGTGTAAAGACAACAATGTCTTCATCAACATCAGCAAAATGAAGGGGCTGGTCACTGACTTCAGGAGGCAGAATGGAGGGCATGCCCCTCTCTGCATCAATAGTGCGCAGGTTAAGAGCCAATTAAGTACCTACTCATTATCCCTACTTCCTATCCCTGTCACAACCACTGAAGTCCATGTGTCTTTCTTGTAAGCCCATGCTGCACACTCTCTAAGATCAATACATCCTTCTTAAGGTGTGGTGGGTTAAATCTGCTCAACCAGAGAGTTTTATAAATCTATGGCATAATTTCTGCATCTTTGCACTCCAGTTCTTCAGATATAAAAGTCAACATTCCAATAGGCTTATTTGATTATATTTTGCACCCTGTTTGTGAGATTTTAAAGATCTATACACCTGAACCACCCAGAGTCTTTTCGGACATCCACTGTATTTAATAACATTCTAGAGAAAATACCCTGATCTCTCATTTACAGTGCAGAATGGACAACCACATACTTGTTTACTTTAACTCCATCTGTCAGTTTTATCCATTCACTTGGTCTATTAATATCCTTTGGTAACTTTATGCCATCATCTACACAGTCTATAATGCTACCTAACTCTGCATCATCAGCAAGACATTAATAAATGATGGGAAGAACTGAGGCCTTAACACAGACCTTGGTGAGACTCCACTGGTCATATCCTGACAATTTGAGTACTGACCCATTATCCCTGTCACAAACAATTTTCCAGCATTGTCGGTAATATAAAAGATACAAGGGCAAAGTGTTATGGAGTAATTAAGTCACAAGGTCCTCCATTAAAACGAGAGAGACAGAGACAGATGGGGGGGGAGCGAGAAAGAGGGGGAAGAGAGAGAGAGAGAGAGAGAGAGAGAGAGAGAGAGAGAGAGAGAGAGAGAGAGAGAGAGAGAGAGAGAGAGAGAGAAACAAGAGGATAGAGAAAAAGAAAAAGAAAGAGAGGGATGGAGGGAGTGAGGGAGGAAATGAAAATTGGCACAACATGGCTGCCACTGGTGCAACGAATGAAGAGGAAATACAGAAGGGGTAAGTTGAGGACGCAAGATCTTGGGGGCTACAATTCCAAGATATTAAGCAATAACAGAACAAGGCCATGGAGAGTTTCAAACACAATGATGAGAACTTTAAAATTCAGATCTTGCTGAACCAGTGAACAAGTCACCGAAATATATTTGGGGAACAAAATGGCATCATGGGGAATTATAAGAGCATGGGAATATGGTGTCAAGTGGGATGAGCCACCATCACAATGAATGGCTCATATTTTCTATGCTTTTACATCAAATCAATGTAAGTGAGCAAGCACAGGATAAATAATTCACAGGACTTCGTACAAATGAGGAATTAGTACTCAAATTGGTATGAAAATTTATACATAAACCAGCATTAATATCAATGACTCTACTGCAGTGCCATATTGTTGGCAAAAACAGTTGAAGCAAAATAAATTACGTATGCAAAGATGAGATTTACTATTTAAATTCTGGGGTCATTTCTTTTTCAGTTAAATGTTACAAAAGGAACAATTCAGGCTTGATACTTCTAAATTTGGCCACTCTCATCCTACCCAAAATATATTACACTGCCGGCCTTTATCAATTGATCAAAAGGACAGTTGAAGTAACAGAAGTGCTTGTTATCCATTCTACCAGCCACAAAACAACAGGTTACTGTGTCGACCTCTAAATCCATTTACCTCCAATACAATAGTATCGCCTCTTACCATTTTTTTTCAGAAATTATGCATCTTTTCTCTTATTCATCCTTCAAAGTTCTGCTACAGTATTATGCTTTGGACAGGTTGCTGACTCAGGATTTCTTCGACTTCCATTTCCTCTCTGCCTCTGATGTATGCTTGCTTTTGAGGGGGGGTGGGGGAAGAGGGTGGTCTCATATTTTGTGACACTAAGTTGTGTGATCTGAGGGAGTTTCTCTCAGGATTCCAAGTCCATATCAAAATTTCTAAGGGAAGTTTCCAGAGTATCCTTGGGGTGCTTTCTTCGGCCACCATAATTATAACTCTTGTCCACTGGCTACAATGTTTTAATCTCAATGTAACATTCAGATAATTTAATAAAATGCAAGAGTGAAGTTTGAGTAATTTACAGCAGTTGCCGGAGACTAGTTTGCAATTGCAGCTGTCATGTTATCCTGAATATTTTAACATGCTGGGTTAAGGGGAGTATGGTCATTCTATTTCTAGGAGCTTGATGCAGTTAATGTGATAGGCATGACACCCTTGCCGTAGAAATAACAACCGTGACACAATCAATACAAATTTATCAGAGTCATACAGCATGGAAACAGACCCTTCAGTCCACCCGGTCCACACCGATCAGGTTCCCAAACTAAACTAGTCCCACTTGCCTGCATTTAGTCCATATCCATCCAAACCTTTCCCATTCATTCACTTATCCAAAAGTCTTTCAAATTTTGTAACTGCAGCTACATCCTCAACTTCAACTGGCAGTTCATTCCATACACAAACCACTCAGTGTAAAAAAGTTGCCCATGTACTTTTTAAAATCTCTCCTCTCATCTTAAAAGATATAGCCTATAGTTTTGAACTCCTCCACCTCAGGGAAAAGACTTTCGCTATTCACCTTATTTAAACTTCTCAGGATTTTATAAACCTCTATAAAAGGTTACTCCTCAACCGCCTGCGCTCCAGTCAAAAAAAGCACCAGCCTATCCAGCCTTTCCTTAAAACTCAAATTCGCCATTCCCATCACCATCCTGGTAAATCTCTTCTAAACTCCCTCCAATGTAATAATATCTTTCCTACTGCAGGGCAACCAGAACTGCACACAGTACTCCAGAGGAGGCATCACCAATGTCCTGTAAGACCTCACCATGACATATCATCTCCTATAGTCAACGGTCTGAACAATGAAGGAAAGTGTGCTAAATGCCTTCTTAACCACCTTGTCTACCTGTGTTGCAAAATCCAAAGTAGTATGTACCTGAACCCCTAGGTGTGTCTGTTCTACAACACTACCCAGAGCCCTACCATTAAATGTACAAGTCCTACCCTTGTTTGTTTTACAAAAATACAATATCTTGTATTTATTCAAATTAAACTCCATCTGCCACTCCTCAGTCGATTGACCCAATCTCTCTTTGTAATCTTGGATAGCCTTCTTCACTGTCCACTATACCACCAATTTTGGTGTCTTCCACAAACTTACTAACTATGCCTGCTGTATTCTCATCCAATTAATTTAAATAAATGACAAACAGCAGTAAACCTAGTACCAATCCCTGTGGAACACCATTGGTCCTGTCCAAAAGATAACCCTCCATCACCACCCTCTGTCTCCTACCATCAAGCCAATTTTGTACCCAAATGGCAAGCTCACCCTGAAGCCCAGGAGGTCTAACTTTATTTATTGGTCGACCATGCAGAACTTTGTCAAAGGCTTTACTAAAGTCCATACAAACAATGTCTACCACCCTGCCCTTAATTTTTTTGGCTACTTCCTCAAACAAACTTGATTGAGTTTGTAAGTCAAGATTTAGCTCACACAAAATCATGCTGACTATCCCACATCAGTTCTTTCCTCTCCAAATTGGGTGCCTTTTCCAGCAATCAACCATGTTTGGTCTGAATTGGGAGAAGCATTCATGGTAGAAATTACAATTATCCATGTAACTACAACTGCAATTCAGCAGGAATAAACCAACAGCAATCAATGCAAAATTACTGGTTCCTCGTCAATATAATTTATTTTTCTTCTGTCCTTATATTCAGAAATTAATACTGGGAACTTTATTATAATTGATATATCTACAGTACTCTTACAAATTCCACTGCAATGTATATTGATCTTTAACATCACTTGAATTCAAAACACAATTTGTTCGAATCATAAACTAAAATTCCCGCCTCAGGCGATTGTCTGTGTGGAGTTTGCACATTCTCCCAGTGTCTGCGTGGGTTTCCTCCTGGTGCTCCGGTTTCCTCCCACAGTCCAAAGATGTGCAGGTCAGGTGAATTGGCCTGGCTAAATTGCCCATAGTGTTAGGTGAAGGGATAAATGTAGGGGTATGGGTCTGGGTGGGTTGCGCTTCGGCAGATCGGTGTGGACTTGTTGGGCCGAAGGGCCTGTTTCCACACTAAGTAATCTAATCTAGATAAAATTGCTTAACTTCCTTACATACAGCTATGACTAGGAGTCAAATGCTAAAATGCTGAAGTGCAAGCTGGTAATCTGCAACACAAGTAGGTACCAGAGATATTTGCAAGCTATGGTTCAGTGATAAAATGCGATTAAATCAGGTGAAGCTCAACTTCCTCCTCTATGATAGTGAGCATCAGTGGTGAGTCAACCGCTGCAGTCCATATTATGGAGGGACACCAAAAGTGATGTTGGGAAGAAGTTCCACAATTTAGTCCCAGTGCCAGTGAAGGAATAAATAAGGCAGAATACTGTGTGCAGCTTGAAAGAGAACTTGCATGTCTTGCATAGGAAGAACGCTGAACGACAACAGAAATAGTGGCTACAATTCTAAACGGCACATGGGAGCAAAGGGACCTTTGTATACACATGCAAAAATCATTCAAAGAGGCAGGACAAGTGGAGAGAACAATGACAGTCAGATCTAGGCAGCACAGGAGCAGACCCTTTGGTGCAACTCATCCAATGACGACCAGATATCCTACATTAATCTAGTCCCATTTGCCACCATTTGGCCCATATCCCTCCAAACTCTTCTTATTCATATACCCATCTAGATGCCTTTTAAATGCTGTCATTGTACCAGATTCAACCACTACCTCTGGTAGCTCATCCCATACACAAACCACCCTCTGCACGAAAAATTTGCCCCTTAGGTCCCTTTCCCCTCTCACTTAAACATATGCCCTTCTAGGTTTGGACTTCCCCACCCTTGGTAAAAGACTTTAGCTATTTAGCCTTCCCATGCCCCTCATGATTTTAAGGCTCTAAGGTCACCCCTCAGCCGCTGACATTCCAGGGAAAACAGTCCCAGCCTATTCAGCCTCTCCCTACAGCTCTAACCTTCCAACCCTGGCAACATCCTTGTAAATCTTTGCTGAACCCTTTCAAGTTTCACTACATCCTTCTGATTGGAAAGAGACTAGAAGTGCACGCAGTATTCCAAACATGGCCAAACCAATGCCCTGTACAGCCACATGACCTTAACTCCTACACTCAATGCTCTGACCAAAAAAGGGAAGTAAAGCAAACACCTCCTTCACTATCCTGTCTACCTGCAACTCCACTTTCAAGGATCTATGAACCTGTTCTCCAACGTCTCTTTGTTCAGCAACACTCCCCAGGATCTTGCCATTAAGTGTATAAGTCCTGCACTGATTTGCCTTTCCAAAATGTAACACCTCACATTTGTCTATATTAAACTCCATCTTCTACTCCTCCACCCATTGGCCCATCTGATCAAGATCCTATTGTACTCTGAGGTAACCTTCTTCCCTGTTCCTACACCTCTAATTTTGGTGTCATCTGCAAACTTACCAACTACACCTTCTATGTTGACATCCAAATCATTTACATAAAATGACAAAAGCAGTGAACACAGCACCAAGTCTTGTGGCACACTGCTGGTCACAGGCCTGCAGTCTGAAAAGCAACCCCCCACCATCTTCTGTCTCCTACCTTCAAGGCAGTTCTGTATCCAAATAGCTGTTTCTCCTTGTATTAGTATGTGATCTAACCTTGCTAACCAGTCTATCATGAGGAACCTTGTCAAAGTCCATACAGATCATGTCCCACTGCTCTGCCCTCATCAATCATCTTAATTATTTTTCAAAATAACTCAGTTGAGTTAGAGAGATGCAATTTCCCACGCACAAAGCCATGTTGACTATCCCTAATCAGTCCTTGCCTCTCCAAATGCATTTAAATCCTGCTCAGGATTCCCTCCAACAACTGTCCCACCATTGATGTCAGGCTCACCGGTCTATAGTTCCCTGGCTTTTCCTTACCACTTTTCTTAAACCGTGGTACCATGCTAGCCTCACAAATTACAGTGACCTCTGCTTTATTAAACGGGGCATAATGTAACAAAGTGAGGAGGTAATGTCAAACTTGTACAAAGCACTTGTCAAACCTCAGCTGGAGTATTATTTATAGCTCTGAATGCCACATCATAGGAAAGATACAAATGCATTGGAGAGAGTGTCGAGGTGACTTACAAGGATAAGATACTTCGCCTATAAGGACAAGTTGAAGTAGTTGGGACTGTTTTTGGATAGAAGTCTGCTGACAGGAAATGCGATAAAGGAAGAGGTGTTAGGATACAGAATGCAGGTTCAATGGAGGTATTCAGAAATATCATAAGTATTCAAGAGGAAATATTCCATCACATTCTAAATTTGCATCTTATAGATAATAATCAAGCTTTTAGAAACCAGGGAATTAGTTATTCAGAATTCTGAACATCTGACCCGCTCTGCAAACATGAGAAATCTCTGAGTCGTGAGTGGGAGAAGAACTTGGAGGGTGCATGGAGGGATCCAGTTGTCGTCATCCAAGTTAGTACCAATAACATTGGTACAGCTAAAAAGAAGATTCTGCTGAAAGATTTTGAACAGTTAGGAGTTAAGTTATAAATGAGAACCTCCAAGGACAGGCAAACTGGCATGAGGTAAAGTCAACAAGTTAAATGCTTCAAAAGGTTGCTGTGGGTGAAATGGGTTTCAAATCATGGGGTACAGAGGTAGAAAGAAGCTGTTCCAGTGGGATTTGACAGGGTAGATGTGAAGGTGTTGTTTCTTCTTGTGGCAGAATCCAGAACCAAAATTTGAGAATAATGGTTCGCACTTTTAAGACAGTGATGAGGGATTTCTTCTGAGGTTTGAGAATCTGTTGAATGCTTCACTGTAGAGAGCTATTGAGGCTGGGTCCTTATATGTATTTAAGGTCAAGATAGCCAGGTTCTTAATCAGTAAGGGATAAGGGAATCAAGCAGTTTTTGGAAAAGGCAGGAAAGTGAATTGATCATTATTGGATCAGCCACGATCTCGTTGAATGACAGAACAGACTCGGTGAGCTAAATGGCCTACGCTGCTCCTATCTCATCAATTTTAATGGTATACAATCTTTTGTTCAGACTTGGATATCAATGCTCAGGAAAGATACAATTACTTCAGATAAAAAAGGTACAATACACAGGCACCAGGGCTTGAGGGTTAAATTATGGTAAAGTCTGCACAGTCATTTCCTTTAGCTCAGAAGGTTGAGGAAAAAAAATATTTAAAATCAAGAGTTTTAAAACATTCAAGTAATATATTGGAGATGCAGAAAACACTATTTTCTCCAGTGTGGAGATCTTGAAATTAGAATGGGGCCATTCAAAACCAGGAAAAAATTGCTCACAGGATATGCTTGCATGTGTGTATTAGAGATCAAGATGACGAGATCTGTCACTTCCAAAAATCAGCGATAATCATGTTAAATGACAGAACGGGCTCAAATGGCTGAATTGCCTATTCCCGCTCCTAATTCCTATGTTCCACTCCTGATTCTAAACCAGTGGGACTTCTGCTGGAACATGGGGGGGGTGGGGGAAAGGTAGCTGAGAAAGCGATAGGTGGATGAATGTGAGGGAGAAGGTGACAGGTTAGACGGGGGTGTGATGGACAGGTCCGGAGGGCAGTGCTACATTGGAGGCTTGGGATTGGGATAATGTGGGAGAGGAGAGGAAATGAGGTAACTATTGAAATCCACATTTATCCCCTATAATCACACCCACTCAAGCAACGGTCTCTGCCCCCACCTCCTGCTCCAGCACCACTCCAGGTCCTAGCTCCCATCCCTACCGTGTGTTCACCATTCCCCCAGACCTCCCCCTCACTGAAGACAAACATTTATTCCTCAGCAAAGGCCTCACCTTTATCCCTCTGTGGTTCCAAATTAAGGAGTTCGAAACACGCTGGGACCTTGAACATTTCTTCCACCACCTCTGCCTCTGCCTCCAACCCACTTTTTCAACCAGGACACCCACCCACCAGAGGACCCCTTCTCCCACCTCCAACACACCCCATCCACCTGGACATCCCATGCTGGCCTGTTACCTGCCCTTGACCTCATTTCAAACTGTCGCCATGACAATGACTGCCTCAACCTGTCTAGCCCCCTCACCCACTCAAACCTCCTTCCCTCACAATGCGCAACCTGCACTCCAACCCCAACCTCACCATCAGAAGGGAGTGTGGCGCAGTAGTAGTGTGGCACACCAACCTCTACACCACTGAAGCCAGGCGCCAACTCGCAAACACCTCCTCCTAGATCACAACCTCACTTTCCATCACCAACCATCATCTGCCAGACCACCCTCAACCTCATCACTTCAGGGAATTTCCTATCCACAGCCTCCAATTTCATTGTCTGTGAACCCGGCACCATCTGATTTTACCTCCTACCGAAAATTCACAAACCTGACTGCCCCAGTTATAGAGATGTACAGCATGGAAACAGACCCTTCGATCCAACCTGTCCACGCTGACCAGATATCCCAACCCAATATAGTCATGTTGCGGCTGTACAGGACATTGGTTAGGCCACTGTTGGAATATTGCGTGCAATTCTGGTCTCCTTCCCATCAGAAAGATGTTGTGAAACGTGAAAGGATTCAGAAAAGATTTACAAGGATGTTGCCAGGGTTGGAGGATCTGAGCTATAGGGAGAGGCTGAATAGGCTGGGACTGTTTTCCCTGGAGCATCGGAGGCGGAGGGATGATCTTATAGAGGTTTACAAAATTATGAGGGGCAGGGATAGGATAAATAGACAAAGTCTTTTCCCTGGGGTCGGGGAGTCCAGAACTAGAGGTTCTAGGGTGAGAGGGGAAAGATATAAAAGAGACCTCAGGGGCAACTTTTTCACACAGAGGGTGGTACGTGTATGGAATGAGCTGCCAGAGGAAGTGGTGGAGGCTGGCACAATTGCAACATTTAAGAGGCATTTGGATGGGTATATGAATAGCAAGTGTTTGGAGGGATATGGGCTGGATGCTGGCAGGTGGGACTAGATTGGGTTGGGATATCTGGTTGGCATAGACAGGTTGGACCGAAGGATCTGTTTCCATGCTGTACGTCTCTATAACTCTATAACTAATCTCTTTCTACCTCGACACCATTCTGTTCCCTTGCATCCAGGAACTCCCCACCTATGCCTTCGACCGCTTAGCCAGTTTTCTATCCAACTGGCCAAATTTCCCTCTATCCCATGCCTCCTGACTTTCCGCATAAGCCTACCATGGGGAACCTTTTAGTAAGGCATTTGATAAGGTTCCCCATGGTAGGCTTATGCGGAAAGTCAGGAGGCATGGGATAGAGGGAAATTTGGCCAATTGGATAGAAAACTGGCTAACCGGTCGAAGGCAGAGAGTGGTGGTAGATGGTAAATATTCAGCCTGGAGCCCAGTTACAAGTGGAGTTCCGCAGGGATCAGTTCTGGGTCCTCTGCTGTTTGTAATTTTTATTAATGACTTAGATGAGGGAGTCGAAGGGTGGGTCAGTAAATTTGCAGATGATACGAAGATAGGTGGAGTTGTGGACAGTGAGGAGGGCTGTTGTCGGCTGCAGAGGGACTTAGATATGATGCAGAGCTGGGCTGAGGAGTGGCAGATGGAGTTCAACCCTGCCAAGTGTGAGGTTGTCCATTTTGGAAGAACAAATAAGAATGCGGAATACAGGGTTAATGGTAAGGTTCTTAGTCAGGTGGAGGAACAGAGGGATCTTGGGGTCTATGTACATAGATCTTTGAAGGTTGCCACTCAGGTGGATAGAGTTTGTAAGAAGGCCTATGGAGTATTATCGTTCATTAGCAGAGGGATTGAATTCAAGAGTCGTGAAGTGATGTTGCAACTAACTGTACAGGACTTTGGTTAGGCCACAGTTGGAGTACTGTGTGCAGTTCTGGTCGCCTCACTTTAGGAAAGATGTGGAAGCTTTGGAGAGGGTGCAGAGAAGATTTACCAGGATGTTGCCTGGAATGGAGAGGAAGTCGTACGAGGATAGGTTGAGAGTTCTCGGCCTTTTCTCGTTGGAACGGCGAAGGATGAGGGGTGACTTGATAGAGGTTTATAAGATGATCAGAGGAATAGATAGAGTAGACAGTCAGAAACTTTTTCCCCGGGTACAACAGAGTGTTACAAGGGGACATAAATTTAAGGTGAAGGGTGGAAGGTATAGGGGAGATGTCAGGGGTGGGTTCTTTACCCAGAGAGTGGTGGGGGCATGGAATGCGCTGCCCGTGGGAGTGGTAGAGTCGGAATCATTGGCGACCTTTAAGCGGCATTTGGATAGGTACATGGATGGGTACTTAATCTAGGTTAGAAGTTCGGCACAACATCATGGGCCGAAGGGCCTGTTCTGTGCTGTATTGTTCTATGTTCTATGTTCTATGTTCGTGACACCACCGACACCATTCACCTCCTCCAAGACTTTTGTTCCCCCAGCCCACAATGCTTCATCTTCACCATGGACATCCAGTCTCTGTTTTCATCTATCCGCCACGACGAAGGTCTCCAAGCCTTCTATTTCTTCCTCCCACGCCATTCCCAACCAGTACCCTTCCACCAACACCATCATCCACATGACTGAACTGGTCCTCACTCTCAACAATTTCTCCTTCCAATCCTCCCACTTCCTCCAAACCAAAGTGGTAGCCATGGGCACCTGCATGGGACCCAGTTATGCCTACCTGATTGTCGGATAGGTGGAACAGTCCATCTTCCACAGTTACACCGGCACCATCCCCTACCTGTTCCTCCATTAAACCGATGACTATATTGGCGCTGCCTCGTGCTCCCTCAAGGAGGTTGAACAGTTTATCAACTTTACCAACACCTTCCACCCAGACCTCAAATTCACGTGGACAATCTCGGACACTTCCCTCCCCTTCTGGACCTCTCTATCACAGTCTCTGGCGACACAGACTCCCACAGCTACCTCAACACCTCCTCCCACAGTACCACCTGTAAAACCGCCATCCCTTATTCCCAATCCCTCCGCCGCATCTGTTCCCAGGATGACCAATTCCACCTCAGGAAGTTCCAGATGGCCTCCTTCTTCCATGATTGCAATTTCCCTTCCCACGCGGTTGACAATGCCCTGCAGCGTATCTCCTCTACTTCACACACCACCGTCCTTGAACCCCACCCTTCCAACGCAACAAGGACAGACTTTCCCCACCACCCTCTCCTCCGGATACATTGAATCATCCTCCACCATCTCCAAACTGACCCCACCACCAAAAATATATTTCCCTCCCTCCCCCTATTAGTGTTCTGGAGAGAGTATTCCCTCTGCGACTCACTCGTCAGGTCCACGCGCCCCCACCAGCCCACACCCCACTCCTGGCACCTTGCCCTGCCACCGCAGGAAATGCAAAACCTGTATCCACACCACTCCCTTCACCTCAGTCCAAGGTCCCAAGGGATCCTTCCACAATCAGTCAGAAATTTACCTGCACCTCTATCATTTTGCAGATTGTTTCAGGGAACATCTCTGGGATACCCGCACCAACCAGTCCCACCGCCCCGTGGCTGAACACTTCAACTCCCCTTCCCATTCTGTCACGGACATGCAGGCTCTGGGCCTCCTCCACCAACAAACCGTTACCACCCGACACTTGGAGGAAGAACGCCTCATATTCCATATTGGAACCCTGCAACCACACAGGATAAGTGGGAATTTGAACATCTTCCTCATTTCCCCTCCCCCCATATTATCTCAGTACCAAGCCTCCAACTTGGCACTGCCCTCCGGACCTGTCCATCACTACCCCCTCTGATCTATCACCTTCTCCCTCACCTTCATCCACCTATCGCTTTCTCAGCTACCTCCACTCCTCTCAGTCCCAGCCCACAAGCCTCATATTCCTGATGAAGGGCTTATGTCCAAAATGTTGATTCTCCTGCTCCTTGGATGCTGCCTGACCTGCTGGGCTTTCCCAGCAACATACTCTCGTCTCTGATCTCCAGCATCTGCAGTCCTCATTTTCTCTGAAGGCTGAATTTAGGGATGTCAAATCAACAAGACTTTGCTTGAGAAAGGACAAGTAAAGCCATGCCATTTCTTAGCAGTCAACCCAGAAGCACAGCTGCAAAGGCAGGATGTCTCCTGATGTTTATTGCAAGAAAACAGTGTGGGCACGGAGAACAGAGATTTGCATTGATATAGCATCTGTCCCAAAGCATTTCACAGAAGGTTTGAAATGTCGTCATAGCCTAGTGCAGGAAGCAAGAGCCAACATGCACATAGCTGGGTCCCATAGCCGGCTTGAGGCAACGACTATATAATCTGTCTTAATAGTACTGGTTGAAGGAATCAATTGGGGAAAATAAAGGAATGACAGGGAAGTATCTTTAAACATTGTTAATAACAAGGTAACACCTAGAAGCAGCTGGTACATCAGTTGTTACAATGGATATTTAAAAAAAAACCTCAACATTTTCAAATATTAGAAACTACAGAACGAGATGCAACAAAAACATTTATCTACTGCCCATGGGACAGTGACCATTCCAATCAGATTGATTACAAACTCATGCACAGAAAAATGTTTTTCAACATTAGTACAGGTCATTCATACAAAATAAAATCATTAGCAAGGATCTTTCAAACAATGTTACGCTGCTGAAGGTTTCAGCTATTTTTAATCTTATGGCCAAATATCGTTTGAACTGGACTTTTCCAGTTAAATGCATGCTAACATGGATCATATTAAAAACGTAAAGGATGACTTCAGACTGGAACACTGACCATACAATTGTAATGCATAGAAGTAAGTTATTTGGCCTATCAAATCTGCTCTGCCATTCAATGACATTATGGCTGATCTGATAATCTTCAATTCCAGTTTGCTTCCTTCACCCAACAACCCTTGACTCTGTTACTGATTAGAAATCTGTTTTCTTTTTATTTTAAAATATATTCACATGGAGAAAGGCTAGACGTGAGGATGTGAGGAGTGTCGGATCAGCCATGATCCTATGGAATTGGACAGCAGGCCTGAGTGGCCAAATGGCCCGGCCTACTCCTGTTCCTTTTTCTTACAGTCTTATGGAGTAACCAGATCACCATTTGCTCATTTTGCACTCAGAAAATCACCTCAAAGCAAAGGCAGCTGCAGAATGGCACCACTTATGGCATCAGGGGCAGTACCGTGGCTGGGGCGACATGATGGCTCAGTGGTTAGCACTGCTGTCTCACTGCGCCAGGGACCTGGGTTCCATTCCAGCCTCGGGCGACTGTCTACGTTGAGTATGCACATTCTCCCAGTGTCTCCGTGTGTTTCCTCCTACAGTCCAAAGATGTGCAGGTTAGGTGAATTGGCCATGCTAAATTACCCATAGTGTTAGCTGCTTTAGTCAGAGGGAAATGGGTCTGGGGGTTCCTCTTCGGAGGGTCGGTGTAGACTTGTTGGGCCGAATGGCCTGTTTCCACACTGTAGGGAATCTAATCTAAAAAAAAATTTTTTTTTAAAAAACATACTAACACTTTCAACTAAGGACATTTTAATCTCAAATGTCATAAAACATTGGACACATTGCCTGTGCCTACCCATTTTTAAAGAAAATGCAATCTTACTATGTGCCATAATCAAATAATATCTAATAATATAGATCACATCCTTAGGCCACAAATGGCTCCCGTGCATATACAAATCAACTGCATACGATGTAGGAAAGTGATATGAACCTATGGGGAGGGACCAGAGAAAACAACAGCACATTGGCCATTTTGGAGACTTTCCCATTCTTGTTGAAATCTTACTGCTTCCATGAGCTGATCTTTAGTCTAGGTCAAGACATCAAACCATGCCCAAAGGCACTGAAGAGCACAAGAAAACAAAATTTTAATTTAAGACAATTGCGAAGAGCAGTGAGGAGTGTCAGTGGAGGTTGGGTGAACCTGGCACAAGATAAAAACCAATCAAGCAGGAACGGTATCTGCACCCAGACCTTTTGAACACAAGAATTAAGAATTCCAGACATACCTAACCAGGAATTTAAAAGGATTGTTTGCTCAAATCCGTACAAAAAGAGAGGAGTTTTATAAAATGTTTTTCAGAATCTGAATGTGGAATTTAAATGAGCAGAAAGATTTAACCATGGCAATGCTAAATAGTTTATGGGTCTGAACTGTCAGATTGATCATTTACCAGTTGCCCTGCAGACTGCAACCACACCCCTGCAGAAAATAGCTGGCGAGATTTTCACAACCTAGTTACAATGATCTGGGAACTTTCACTCAACTGCTCCTCACAGGACAAACAGCAACATGAGGAGATACACAGTGTTACTCAATTTGTGAACATCTGCTTCGTGCAGAGTTTGGCACATCTTTACTCATAGGAACAAACAATCTTAAAAGAGTAAATATTTTTCATTCACAGTACATAAAAGGCTAAAGGTTAACAGACAACTTGTGAAAAATGGCAAAGAGAAAGCTCGAGGGTTATGATCTGCTGAAATAAATGCAACAAATTACTGAACAGAAAATGGAAAAGAATTACAATTTGCAATGCTGAAAATGCTTGTGAAGTTCTAGACAATAAAAACAGGACTAAACTTCATTCATCATAAAATACTGCACTTTTAGGAGGTAAGAGCAGCCTCCTCCTACTTTTCATTTATTATCAGCAAGCTAGTTGATCATCAGATTTCATAAAAATTAATAAAATAGAATGACATTCTGTTATTGAACATCCAGACCAGTCCAATGAATAAAACTAATTCACTGTATGCTGGAATGGAATCTAAATCAATCACAAATGTATTCTCATAGAAATCGTACACATTGCTTAAACCCACCTCACATCTACCTCAGCCTTCTTCCATTATGTATCATACCATTTTCAACTGCCAAAACTTTCTGGGTCCTAATTAATCACAGAAATTTAATACATGTCTTCACTACCTGTTTGGTTTGTCCAAATGTGGTGTAAAATTCCAAGCAGTGGAATGTGGTGAAACGGTTAAAAATTATGTCCCAATACATGTGTGAATCTAACCGGAATGGAGGTGTTGCTTAGTCCCGTGTGAATCTTCTTATCTGTATGTAACCAGAATGGAATGTGTTTTTTAGCCTTGCTCTGCTGTTCACATGAATGTTTATATCTGGAAAAGAGTATATCAGCTGGAAAAGTCTCCAGTTCGGTGAGTCTGCTCCGGGGTTACGTTTAACCGCCGAGCGTGGGTTGTTGGCAACCGCTCTACGAGAACTGACGGCTCCCAGTTTTGGTAACATGTAGAGTGAGTATAAGCCAGACCCGTTGTGGCGACGAAGCGGGGAATAAAATGCCCATATTCTAGCAGACTCGCCTCTTGGTCGTTTGTTCTGTGTCAGACTACTCTCCTACGAACCTGACCTTGAGAATTTTTTAAAACACCAAACCTCACCCCAACAGGTCTCCCTACCACAAACATCCACAAGCTCGGAGTCACTGAAAATAAAGCAGTACAGCGATCTCATTACCCCCATCACAGCAATTCTTTTGAAGCACCATTTGTTCAGGCACAGAACGCTAGTTTTACTTTAAACTAACTTTAAAATTAAAGCTTTGCCCACCTTAGTGATCTTTTTTCTGTTCCTTCTCTGTTCTTTCAACACTGGACTTTTTCATGCCAGTCATTTGCTACAAGTTGCACCACTGCAGTCCACTTCCTCACCATTGCATTTGCAGAGACCAAACAGTAATTCGTCCCTCACTAACTTGCAAATCAGGAGTAGCAGTAGACCACACAGTTTCTCTGGCTTGCTCTGCCATTCAACACTTGTCAATTCATGACTGTTCAGATTTTGACTCCACTTTCCTGTCTGTCCTCTCAAATATCTGTCTAACTCAGCCTTGCATACATACCATGACCCAGCCCCCACTGCACTCGGGGAAGGGGAGAGGATGCCACAGTCATAATACGCTCCGAGAAAAAGATTCCTTCTTCGCTTTGTCTTAAACAGGAGACTCCCTGTGTATTAAAAATGTTCTCTACTTCTATTTGGGGAAATCTCCTCTTAGCAGCCATCCTGTCAATGCTATTCAGGGTTTTATTTGTTTCAAGGAAATCACCCCTTATCCTTCCAAATTCTAATAGATACAGGCCAAATGTGTTCAATCTTTCCTCAAGATAAACCAACCAGCCTGAGTGAACTTTCTTTGAACTGCTTCAAACACATTTACTTCCTTTCTGAATTAAAAGGAGACCACAGGACTCCAGATGTGGCCTCACCTATCCTCTATATAGCTCTAGCAAAAACATCTCTATTTTTATATTGCATTCTTTTTGTAATTAAACAACAATATTCAATTTGATTTCCTACTCACTTGCTGCAACAGGCTAATCCCATCCATTAGTTGGGAGTGACTACGCTAAGCTTTAAAGAGTTGAGTGAAGCTACAGAAGACTGACTACATACTATGGACAAAAAATTTTGCATTTGTATTTTCAACTTCTCTACTGCATGACTAACTAACCACTTTCTAGGTCTCTAACAATCCATTTTATTACAGTGATTATTTTTATCTGTCAGATGGCTAGATTCTTTGTGCACACAGAAGAGTCAGATATCAGGAGTGATGCCAATTGCTATCTGTCCCCTTTACTACAGGTAGCTGAAACGATATCACACAATGAGCACTCTTCTCCAAAATAATTACAAACCAATACTGATTTCATTGAGCTGTGACTGGAACCAAGATGGCAACATTGAGGTTATGATCAGACAAGTCTCCCAGGTTAGGTTAGAGTGCTTAACCATATAATATTCAAACAGCATTAAGACAAAATGATTTGAATGAGAGCTGAAACATATTCTTCTATACACACGGAAAGCTCTATAATTTAAAATCATTAAAAGGGACAGCAGACACAATATTATGTAGCACAGCTTTCTAAAAGAGAAGTCTTCAAGGATTAAAAACCTGGGTACTGAAGGGAGAATATGCATAGAAACATTGCACAGCACCATCAACACATTTTTCTTCCAGTGTTCAAAGATGATTTACATATTAAAATTTATAATTAACTATCAAAAAGTGGACTATTTGAGCAATTAAAATCGTAAATCTTAATCCCCTTGTTAGCATATGCCAGGTTTTGAAATGGTCTCAAGTTGTTATCTCTTGAAAAGAATGATACAGAATACCTTTTTGCTCTTAAACAAGTAAATGCAAAATGCAGTCCACTCTCCATCACCAATGGTTTCAAAGTACAGGTGAGACACCAAAACTAAATAGATATCGCTTCTTATATACAATATTTAAGTCATCAGAGCA
Organism: Chiloscyllium plagiosum; assembly: GCF_037043375.1. Lineage (NCBI taxonomy): Eukaryota > Metazoa > Chordata > Chondrichthyes > Orectolobiformes > Hemiscylliidae > Chiloscyllium > Chiloscyllium plagiosum. Next base: position 125,265,969 of record NW_028270143.1, read on the forward strand.
ATATAGATGAATGTAGCTCTCAGTTAAATAAGCAGTCTACAACAAAACGCAAGTTTCTTCTATTTTGCAAAGCACCTGAAGCAACTAGAAGCAAGAATGTTACATTAATCAAAATCAAAAAGATCGTGCCCCTTACTGTAAATCAAAAGTCTGCAGTTCTCGATAAGGCAAACATGCAGACACCACCACAAATGAAGTTCTTAAATAGTGTCTGTCAGTGAACATTCTTTACATGACACTGGCTCTTCGAAAATGAAGAAAGCTAAAGGAACAAAATTTTCCATTGCACCAGAGAAACTTTATTCACTATTTCAAAGTACCATATATAACCAGATGATTTTTCTTCAAATAAATTTGTTTTTGAACAGAATCAGCAGAGTTCATATTACTATTAGAATTACAATGTACAAGCAGTTACATCTGCATACAATAATGTTCATTTTTCATAGCTTTAAAAATTTATTTTTGGGAACAAATATTTACCAAAAATATTTATGCTGGATCTGTAAAATTAGTTAATACCATTAGTCCTGCAAACTTTACACCAGATCTGAAGACTAAGATATTCAAAATAAATTACCTTCTGGTTTCAAGTGCCATTCAATTGTCTTTCCAATTAGTTATACAGTCATAGAGATATATAGCACAGAAACAGATCCTTCAGTACAATGTGGCCATGCTGATCAGATATCCTAAATTAAGCTAGTCCCATTTGCCAGCACTTGGCCCATATCCCTCTAAACCCTTCCTATTCATATACCCATCCAGATGCCTTTTAAATGTTGTAATTGTACCAGCCTCCACCACTTCCTCTGGCGACTCATTCCATATACGCACCACCCTCTGCGTGAAAAAGTTGCCATTTAGGTCCCTTTTAAATCTTCACCCTTTCACCTTAAACCTACACCCTCTAGTTTTGGATTCCCCCACTCTGGGGAAAAGACCTTGTCGATTTACTCCATCCATGCCCCTCATGATTTTACAAACCTCTATAAGGTCACCCCTCAGCCTCTGATGCTCCAGGGAAAACAGCCTCAAACCTATTCAGTCTCTCTCTATAGCTCAAACCTTCCAAACCTGGTAACATCCTTATAAATATTTTCTGAACCCTTTCAAGTTTCACAACATCCTTCCTATAGCAGGGAGTCCAGAACTGCACACAGTATTCCAAAAGTGGCCTAACCAACATCCTGTACAGCCACAATGTCATCACAACTATACTCACTGTTGTCTCCAACTAAATTACTATACAACTTTAGTGCGATCTATCGTAATATAAAGGTTTCCAGATATTATTTGGAAGCAATTATAAAGAACATTAAAACAGATTTTATCATAATTTCTTGAAAAAAAAACAAACATTCTACTTCGCAGGAGAATTGGATTTTTAAAAATGACACCCAGTAAAAGAAGGAGTTATTGGGACTGAAGGAAACAAAGGCTGAGATTTGGTCAAGTGGCCAGAGTTAAGGTAATAACAGTTGACAGAGGGTCATAGAATTTGCAGAGATTGTAGACATAGGCAGGGGAGGAGACACAGAGGGATATGAATATTAAATTTGAGCCATTAGCGAACTAAAAATAAAAACCTTACATGCAGTGTCAAGAGGCAGAGTTTCTGCTCAATGTTTTTACTGGTCTTGAGTGGCACAGCCGAGCACAACAACTTAACAGATTGAAGGATTTACACCTTACTGCTCAGTGACACTAAACCACTGTTGTTTACACAAGTGTTTTATTCTAAATACAAATGAGGTATAAGGTAAGTACTTGTTATCCGAGTGATGTAAGAACATATGGAAAAAACAAGGATAGAGCTCATCAAGCTTGACACATTACTGGCATCAATTCCACCCTCTCACCTCTGCAAAACACAAACTTTCAGATAAATCATAAATGTTGAATTGCTAATTGGGAACAAAGTTTAACTGAAAATATTTTCCGTTAAACCAAATACAATTTGTGGGCGGCACAGTGGATAGCACTGCTGCCTCACAGCGCCAGAGACCCGGGTTCAATTCCCGCCTCAGGCAACTGTGTGTGGAGTTTGCACATTCTCCCAGTGTCGGCGTGGATTTCCTCCGGGTGCTCCGGTTTCCTCCCACAATCCAAAATTGTGCAGGTTAGGTGAATTGGCCATGCTAAATTGCTCGTAGTGTTAGGTGAAGGGGTAAATGTAGGGTGATGGGTCTGGGTGGGTTGCGCTTCGGCGGGTTGGTGTGGACTTGTTGGGCCGAAGGGCCTGTTTCCACACTGTAAGTAAGTAATCTAATCTACACTGCACTCAGACATATCTCCATTGCAAAAGGTAAATTGACGATGCGTAAGTTTGGATTAGGGGAATATCAATGAAACAGATGGTTGGCAGATCAATTTGGATAAAGATTTTTATAGCCCACCAGGGTATCAGTATTATAAGAAAAGGACACATTTTATAAATAAATACTCTAGATTTTGGGGGCTGAATGACCAATCAAGGAATATATTTCAAATTAACAGCTCAAACTGAGTTGACCTGTTTACATACCAGCTTTAATTGACTTCAGAAGACACTAAAGCACTGCACAGTTTTTTTAAAAATCGTTTGCAGCGTACACATTGCAATTCAGAAAAGGCAGCAGCAAATTTATAGGAATGTAGCTCTCAATCAGCAACATAATGATCACAGATTTTTAATTTTTTATTAATTCTTGCAAAGATAGTGGGCATCACTGGCCAAGCCAGCATTTATTGCCCAAGCTTAATTACCCAGAGGCCTGTTAAAACTCAACCACATTACATTGTGTTTGGAGTCACATGTGGGCCAGACCAGTTAAAGATGACAGATTTTATTCCAGAAAGGACATTAAATGAAGCAACGGCTTTGTACAGCAAGAATGGTTACATGGTCGCTATTAGATTAGCTTTTTACCTCAGATCCTTATTGAATTCAGTTTTCACCATCTGTCATTTTGGGATTCAAACCCTTGGCCCCCAAACATTAGCCTGGAGACCTGGATTACTAGATTGGTGACATCAACACTATCCCACTGCCTCCCAAAGTCCACTCCCTTATCTCGCCTTTAAACAGCTAGGAAAATGGTAGAGAGAGAAAACAGACATAGAAGTCCTCATCGTGCTCTTTGAGAGCCATTTGTTTTTTGTCCCATCTCTGGTCCCACGTTACTGCGGTTAGATATATCATTCCCACTATTAACGATAATTGAAGTATAAATATTGAGCTGGACACTGGGCTAACTCCCCTGCTCTTCAAAAAATTTGCCGGTTAGGGTAGATGGTGCTTCAGTTCAGCATTACATTCAAAAGACACATTGTTTTAGTGCTGCACAGCAGTTATACCAGACTCAAAACATTAACTCTGTTTATCTCTCCACAAATTCTGCCAGACCTGCTGAGTTTCTCCAGCTTTGTTTGTTTCACAGATATCCAGCATTCACAGTACGTTACCTTTATTCAAAAGACAGTATTGCACTAACTCAGTACTATATTGAAGTCTGAGGTTTAGGTTCAAGTCCAAGAGTGGGATTTGAATCCACACATCTTCATGCAGGAGCAAGAGTGCCACAAACTGTGCCAGTTGACATTAACAGGACACAAATAACTCAGATTAAAGCTTTAGCTGCATATTCAGTCCCAAAATTCTTACATTCTTCAGATTCCTGTAATAACGGTCATCCTACATTTACCAGCCTTTTATTTTACTTGCTTCATATTGGACTGGAGGCAAATTCAGCTGAAAGACCCAGTCAAATATGATGCAGCAGCAACTCTCAATCTGAGCTGACGAGCAATTGGAGATTCATGGAATTGGTGTACAACATTTCTTCCTGTCTACTAATTCTTTCTTTCGAAAGATGAATTAGTACCAATCTTGTGTGTATGCACAAATTGAAAATATCTTAAAGTGAACAAACATAACTAAAATCAGGACGTGTCAGAGGGGAGGTGTCTCTTATGACCCTGCACTTCTCACAAGTAGATCTCACATTCGGCATCAAGTGAAGACTGCTTTCCTAAGCATTTCTACTTCCTGACACTCTCATAATTTGATATCTCTAGTGTCCAAAGTACTTCACTTGCCTTCAGCACACTGCAGAAGATTTTAATTAAAAATCACATCGATTTGTTCATATGCAGAAATTAAACAACAGCAGTCAGATGCAATGACAAATATTTGATCTTAAATTCTGCCCCAGAGAATCCCGCGAAGTCTATAACATTTGAGCACTCATTTTCAGTTCTGTGTCACCCAAGACCAGCCTGTTTATGCTTCAATCCACCTCTGGAATCCAGCACATCAAAAGTTTACAATAAAATTAGCCTTTGAAATGTGTAGATTTCACAGAAAATTCCAAGTGAATATAAAAGAATACTTTTGGAACGTTAAAATCATCTCCAAATTCAATAAACCAAAAAGAAGGAAGTTAACAACAAAATAACTTTTTTTGGAGTTCGATAATAATCATGTTAATTAGTGTAATGTGAGAATTAAAGACAAAAGGCAGGTACAAGCATTTCTAGCCTCAATTTTCCATTCAGTGATCAAGTATAAGATATTTATATGTACAAAACAAGTTCTACCTCCACACACATTTGTACACTGAAAATGTCATGAGAAGTCCCTCCCTAACATTACTGCATGTGTACCTTGAACACATGGACTGCACCAGTTTCTCACAGATGGGATAGGTGGCAAATGCTGGTCAAACCAGCAACACCCGCATTCTGTGAATGATATTTTTAAAAATGTTCTCTCAAAACTCTGAAGTGAATTAGCAAAAGGTAAATTTTAATATTCTTGTGTGAACAGTCTGTCATGACCTAACTACAAATTTAGGAACACAATACAAGTTACAGTAAAATGCCAACTTTTTCTGGGTTTATAAGCCTTAAAATGGTGATTTTCAAAAACTGTGAACTTAAAAACCTGCACATTCACAGTGCGCACTTGCTACTTTATGAAGTAAGTTTTATTTTAGCATTTATCTTTAAAAACATTTATAAAGACTAGACTTGTAGTTGGCAAAAATTAGTTTAGTAGATTAAGCACAGAAGAGTGAATTTGTGAAGGACAGACATGCAACTTTGCTTTATAGGAACGCAGGAACCGGACCAACCATTTAACTTGTTCCACCCGCCACTCAAATTATATCATGACTGACCAATGACTAACTCTATACTCCTCAATAACTCTATTTAACAAAAGTTCAAATAAACATCTGTCAGACATACTGGTTCTCTGATCAGTTGAACATTTAAAGGTATTCAATCATCTTATGCTCAAAAACTGTAGTAATTTTCCAACAACAGATATTGGGGTAACTGGTCTACAAATCCCTTACTTCTCAATGTTACCTTTCTTAAATAATAGAAATAAGAATTTTTCAATCTCAAGGCAAAGTTCCCAAATCAAAAAAATTTTGGAAATTTTTTTTCAAAACTTTGGAATGGATATGATCTGGTCCTGGAAATTGGTCAATCTTCAAGCTATTACCTCCTTTGATTTATTAAAGAATCAGACATTTTGCAGCACAGTAAAAGGTCAGCAAGTTTTGAAAAGATCTGTAGCTCAGGTTGAGATTCTGAATGCAGGTTTGCTTACTGAGCTGGAAAGTTCATTATCAGACATTTTGACACCATACTAGGTAACATCTTCAGTGAGCCTCCGGACGAAGCACTGCTAATGTTTCCTGCTTTCTATGTATGTGTTTGGGTTTCCTTGGGTTAGTGATGTCATTTCCTGTGGAACAGGAACACCACAGAAAGTGACATCATCAACCCAAAGAAACCCAAACATATAAATGGAAATCAGGAAATACCAGCATATGCTTCGTCCAGAGGCTCACTGAAGATGTTACCGAGTATGGTGACAAAATGTCTGAAAATGAACCTTCCAGCATAGCGAGCAAACCTAAATCCACAGTATAAAGGTCCTTTGGCCAATTGGTCCATGCCAGTCATCAAACATAAGTGTGTGTATATATATATAATATAATGTATCATGTTTTCAAAACATGACCCATATAATTGTGTTGCAAATGCACATCTAAATACTTCCTAAATGTCTTGAAGGATCCTTCCCTTTCCCACTCTTAAGCAATGAGCTCCAGATACCAATCACTCTCTGTGTGGAAGTATTTTTCCTTGAATCTCCTCTAAATTTTTTCTTCTTACCATAAAATTGTGTCACATGGTTATGGCACCTCTACCAAGTGGAATTGTTTCTCCCTAGCAATGCACCTCAGAATTTTGTACATCTCAAGTAGACCCATTCATCAGCCTTCTTTAGAGTCAGAGATGTACAACATGGAAACAGACCCTTCGGTCCAACCTGTCCATGCCGACCAGATATTCCAAAGCAATCTAGCCCCACCTACCAGCACCCGGCCCATATTCCTCCAAACCCTTCCTCGTCATAGACTCATCCAAATGCCTTTTAAATGTTGCAATTGTACCAGCCTCCACCACTTCCTCTGGCAGCTCATTCCATACATATACCACCCTCTGTGTGAAAAGGTTGCCCCTTAGGACTCTTTTATATCTTTCCCCTCTCACCCTAAACCTATGCCCTCTAGTTCTGGACTCCCCCACCCCAGGGAAATGAGTTTGTCGATTTATCCTATCCATGCCTCTCATAATTTTGCAAACCTCTAAAAGGTCACCCCTCAGCCTCCGACGCTCCAGGGAAAACAGCCCCAGCCTGATCAGCCTCTCCCTATAGCTCAAATCCTTCAATCCTGGCAACATCCTTGTAAATCTTTTCTGAACCCTTTCACAACATCTTTCTGATAGGAAGGAGACCAGAATTGCACGCAATATTCCAACAGTGGCCTAACCAATGTCCTGTACAGCTGTAACATGACCTCCCAACTCCTGTACTCGATACTCTGACCAATAAAAGAAAGCATAAACATACCTTCTTCACTATCTATCTACCTGCAATTCCACTTTCAAGGTGCTATGAACCCGCACTCCAAGGTCTCTTTGTTCAGCAACACTCCCTCGGACCTTACCATTAAGTGTTTAAGTCCTGCTAAGATTTGCTTTCCCAAAATGCAGCATCTCGCATTTATCTGAATTCAACTCCATCTGCCACTTCTCAGTCCATTGGCCCATCTGGTCAAGATCCTGTTGTAACTTGAGGTAACCTTCTTCGCTGTCCACTAAACCTGCAAATTTACAAACTATACCTCTTATGCTTGCATCAAAATCATTTACATAAATGACAAAAAGGAGAGGACCCAGCACCGATCCTTGTGGCACTCCACTGGTCACAGGCCTCCAGTCTAAAAAACAACCCTCCGCCATCATCCTCTGTCTTCTACCTTTGAGCCAGTTCTGTATCCAAATGGCTAGTTCTCCCTGTATTCCGTGAGATCTAACCTTGCTAATCAGTCTCCCATGGGGAACCTTGTTGAACACCTTACTGAAGTCCACATAGATCACATCTACCGCTCTGCCCTCATCAATCCTCTTTGTTACTTCCTCAGTAAACTCAATCAAGTTTGTGAGACATGATTTCCCACGCACAAAGCCATGTTGACTATCCCTAATCAGTCCTTGCCTTTCCAAATACATGTACATCCTGTCTCTCTAGATTCCCTCAAACAACTTGCCCACCACAGACACTCAGGCTCACTGGTCTATAGTTCCCTGGCTTGTCCTTACCACCCTTCTTAAACAGTGGCACCACGTTAGGCAAGCTCCAGTCTTCCAGCACCTCACCTGTGACTATCGATGATACAAACATCTCAGCAAGAAGCCCAGCAATCATTTCTCTAGCTTCCCACAGAGTTCTAGAGCACACCTGATCAGGTCCTGGGGATTTATCCACTTTTATGCTTTTTAAGACACCCAGCACTTCCTCCTCTGTAATATGGACATTTTGCAAGGTGTCACCATCTATTTCCCTACATTCTTTATCTTCCATATCCTTTTCCACAGTAAATACTGATGCAAACTACTAGTTTAGTATCTCTCCCATTTTCTGCAGCCCCACACAAAGGCCACCTTGCTGATCTTTGAGGGACCCTATTCTCTCCCTAGTTACCCTTTTGCCCTCAATGTATTTGTAAAAACCCTTTGGATTCTCCTTAATTCTACAGTAAGGAAAATAACTCCTGCCTATATAGTCTCTCCTTCATAGCTGAATCACTCCAGTTCAGGCTATATCTTCTTTACCCTCTCTAGTGCAAGCACGTTCTTCCTATAGGTATGGCAATAAGAACTTCACACAGTACACCAGTTATAGCCTAACATTAAGTGTAGCTCACCATGACTTCCTTGCTTTTGTATTTAGTATCTTGACTAATAAAAGATGAGTGTCACATATGCCTTCCTAACCATCTTATCTACCTGTCCTACTCCTTCAATGACTATGGTGTGTACTTCAAAGTTCCTCTGATCCTCTGTACTTCCTAGGGTCCTACCATACATTGTGTACGGCCTTGCCTTGTTAGTCTTCCCAAAATGCATTACCTCACAATTTCCAAAATTAATTTCAATTTAACATTTCTCAGTTCATCTGACCAACCCTCTAAGATCAGCCTGCAGCCAAAGGCTTTCTTCTTCGCTATTCAACACACTACCAATTTTTGTGTCATATGAATTTACTAATCATACCCCCCCCCCCATTCAAGTTGAGACCTTTAATGTCCACAACAAACAGCAAATAACCTATCACCAAACTTTGTGGAATGCCTCTGGACACAGACTTCTAGACACAAACATACCATTCGATCATCACTCTCTGCTAACTGCTACTAGGCCAATTTTGGTTCCAATTTGCCCTAGATCCCATGGACTCTTAACTTCTTAATCAGTCTGCAAGACATTGTCAAAAGCTTTACTGGATTCCATGTAGACTACATCAATCGCATTACTCTCATCTACACACCTAGTCACATCCTCAAACAATTCAATCAAATTTGTTAGACATGACCTTTCCCCTTCAAAGCAATGCTGACTATCCTTGATTAATCAATGTTGGCCCATCAGCAGATTAATTCTGTCCCTCAAAGCTTTTTCCAATAATTTCCATACCACAGATGTTAGACTCACTGGCCTGTAGTTTCCTGGTTTACCCTTACCACTCGGAGTTTTGGTACTACTTTAACCATGCTCCTGTCCTTTGGCACCCCTCATGGCTAGAGAAGATTTGAAAATTAAAGTCAGAACCTCTGCAATCTCGTCCCACGTGTCACAGAAGAGCCTGGGATTCATCTCATCTGGGCCTGGAAATTTACCCACATTCAAGTTCACTAAAATCACTCGTACCCTTTTCCTTTCAATGCTAATTTATTCAAGTATATCATGATCTCCGTTCTGATTTCTATACATACAACATTCTTCTCTCGAAATGCAAAGTACTCATTTAAAATATCAGATATGTCTTCTTCTCCACACAGATTGCCATTTTCATCTCTAATGGGCCTTATTTTTTCCCAGTTATTCTCTTTCCCTGAATATACATAGAAAATGCCTTTGAATTTTCTTTAATGTTACCTGCCAGTGTTTTTTTTCCCAATTTTTTTTTTTAAGTAACCACGTGTACTTCTATACTCTGCACAGGCATCTGCTGTTCTGAACCATCCCTATCTGTCACGAGCATCCTTTTTTCCTCTATGTCCCTTGACATCCCAGGTTTGACTGCAAATTTTAGTGGATTCCTACTCCCGATTCAATATTGCTTGCTTGACTTGTCCAGCATGCTGATCTTCTCTTCTAATGTAAATCAATGGAAAGCAATCATTCATCCAGCAGATCCATCATGTTATTTTCATTGCTAATATCATGTTCAGTTTAAGGTTCTGATGTTAAGTTTCTTATTCTCTTCCTAATATAATTATTAAAACACTTGTTGATTTTGATTATCTTTGCTAATTTCTTTTCATACTCTATTTTGTTGGTCTTACCAAGTGTTTTGCCAGGATGAGTGAATTGCTGCAACTTTTTATGCTCTTTCATTTAGTTTTACGTCTGTAGTTGCTATTGTTTTCGTAAATAGAGCTTTTGCCCAAACAGACAAAACTAGATTTCTGCATCACATTAAATTTGTTTTTGAACATTTCCCACTAATCTACAGTTATTTTATTCATCAGTACATATTCCCAGTTTACTGTAAACTGGTATCTGTCTCACCCCTTACCTAAATCCTGAAACAGCTGTTTCACATTCCACCCTTTCAAATACTAGGATGAGCTCAATCGCATCATCACTATTCAGCGAAAACATAACATTATTCACTATATCCGGTATACTGAAAATTATTAAATCTAATGTGCCATATGTTTATTAACCTCAAGACATTTTGTTGCATAAAACTATCCTGAAACATAAAACAAATAGATTTTGGCATGTGCTGGTCTGTTTTTTCCAATTTATATGAAAATTAAAATTTCCTCTGTCTTTACAACTTGTGTGCAAAATCTCTGCAATTATTCAATCTAACACTTCACATCTTCTACCACGGGACCTATACAACACTAAACATGGTCTTAAGTCATTTCCGGTGTCTTATATCGAACTATACAGGCTCCACTGTCTGCTTATCTCATTGTATACTCTCTAATCATTTAAGTGATTTCATTCTGAATCACTAAAACTTCTTTTTCCCTTCTGTCATTTTCCCAACCTAGTTCAGTTTATTTACCTCCCAGCCCTACAGGTTTTCATGAATAGTAACCAATGACAACAAAGGTTCAGCACATATGCTTGTATGAAATAAAACAATAAAAATCTGAGCATCACCATAAGTGAAAAATCTAAGTCTGCAAATTCAGATTGTAAACCTTAAATGACTCACAATGCTTGTCTGAACCCTAAATTATGTTACTGCTTTGGAATTATTCCAAATTATAACATTAAATTGCACATCCTTTAACAAGGAGACATTGTTACTAGTTGTAGTGTCAACTATAATGTAATTTACAGTCAAATGATTAGGAGATTTCTCTAGCCAGTATTTCACTTTCTACTATTTTAGAAGCATGTCTTCTCTTATTACTGTGGGAGTGTCATATGTGGAACATGTACAGTTTACAGTATAATGGAGCAACAGTACTGGCAGACTAGGCCATTTTTAAATTTTAATTAGTCAGGCAAAGTGTTCTTTTCAAGTTGGATCATAAAACATCCATCATAAAATTGTTCTCAGAAAACTGGTCACATCTGTTGATGTTTGACAACTAAAGCACACAATTCTATTGTATGTTTCTGTTCAACCGCTGTTTGACAAAGCTTATGTAAGAAAGAGTTCCACTGAAAACTCAAAGGGAATCTTAATTACTAACAAAATGACAGAAAAATTCATATCACTGCTTAAAAAAATCCTGGCCTAGTACTGACTAGGTTAATGTTACATGGAATGCTCCTTCTGAAATAAATACAAAACTGCAGGACTGGCACAAGATGAAATTGTGCCAAAAAGTACAGCCATGTTGTGAAAATGTCATCCAAGAGATAAAGAATTGCATATACCATGTCAGCTTTGTAATCCAAGAAGGATTTAACCTTTTACAAAATAATATGTTCCTTTATCAAATTCAAGGGAAAAAAAGACAACCAAACGAGTAGACTGTCAAACAGAATAATTTAGAAAGTTAACTGAAGCTAGGCAGCTTTAACATCCAGTTCATAATTTCTAAGACCTTAACCAGCACAGAAATAAAAAGTACAGTATGGCACTGTTAGTTGCTATCTACACACTGTTTTTGGGAACCCAGGGTTAGTGGGTTTAAAAATACCTTGACAAATATTTAACATATTTTCCACTCCATATTTATGAAACTGACCGGTAAACTGATTTTAGCAATGAAAACATAAAAGTCTGAATGCACACAAGATGTTATCCAATCCAGGTTTTGATAAATTATAGCTCCAAAGACCAAACTGACCAGTTATTGCAGGAAAGTTATGAGGAGAATTAGTCATCCTCGTGAGTACAGACATTAGCGCCGTGCTACTGTCCTGCGACAAGCGCTTATTTTAAAACACATTTCTGCATGACTTGTAATAAAAATGTAGCTTTTAAAAGTAACGTGTAGGTGTGGAAATTATTGTTGCTATTTCCAGACCACATGTATTTAAGTACTAGTCTGGAATTAGAATTCCTTGAATTTTTATTAAAACCCCTCTTGGGAATACCAATTCCTAAAATTATTATAGAAGAAAACAGTAATAAACAAAGCAACACAAACTTTAACATTTACAAATAAAAATACAGCATAAAAATGGTTACTTATTTTTGACAAACATATTTTACAAGGTTCCTTCTCAACACTATGGAAAGGGCAGTTCTTTCTCATGTTTTCAAGTCAGCAAAACGCTGATCTTAAAGCTGCCATAAAAGGCCACACTTTTTCAAAAGTAAAATCCTTTCTAAAGTAGTCATTTTCTCGGACAGAACATACTCAAATCTTAACCACACTATTCCATTCCCTCCAAAAGGGATGCATTAGAATCTGAAAGAACGGGTATATAACCCTTAGAAAATACCTCTTCGCCAATATGTACAATTAAACAATAATCCATTACTACTGTAATATTTTTCAATAAACCTAGAATATTGTCTCTCGTTTTCTAAATCAGAAGCAAATGCATGCTTGTTTCTTGCCTGAGGTACAAAACCGTCAAGTGGTTACGCTGAGTCAGAGAAAACGCTACTTCCACAACCTTTATTTTAACTTTTTGGGGCTATTTTCTCTTTTGGATTTTTTTTTTAAAACAGAAAGTGACCAACTACAGTGGGTGGGGGAAGAGCTCACACAAAAATATTACTAAATGCTGACAAATTTCCTCGCAAAATCACGCCAAGTACGTTTTCACTTTTGGGAGTTGGTGGGGGAGAAACACAACAAGTGCAATCAGGATTCCACTACAATTAACTTACGTGAGTATCTTCACTGTTACACCCCCCACCCCCCCCACAGGAACAACAAAAAAGTGATTTTCAGTAGGGTGAGGAAATCCAAAACTGAAATGATCTCCAGAAACCTTTTTCTCCGTGAGGATGTGTCATATTTTGGATTTTGGCTTTCAGTAGATGAAAAAAAAATCAGCATTTTCCATTTTTGAGAAAAAGGGAAAACTATCTAAAGCTTGGAAAGACCCAAGACGGCGTTGATAGGCACTTTTCAAACTCAAGAATTTCCCACCCACCCGAATTTTTCCACCCTGCTTTGGGTACTACCATTGTTTACAACACATAAACAAGATGTCCAGTCCCTTACCTTTTTCCTGGGACGATGAAATAATCTCATCCTCTTTGCTGACCTGCGTTATAATGGACGTGCTGTCCATCGAACAAACCCTTCCTGCTTTTGGCCGTCGGGCCCTCCGCGATTTCCTTCAGAAAATACACCGAAAACAAACAAGCCGTTCCTTTCACCCACTCCAGATGAAAAATATATGTAGAATTTTTAATACATTTATACGCCACAGGGAGAAGACGGGCAAAGGGTTGAAAAAAAAAGAAATACTTTTTAAAAAAAAACACAAAATGCAGAAAATATAATTCTCTGCAACTTTCTTTTCCGTCTCTCTCCTCCCCCCCAGAAAAATAATTATATTTCAGTCAACCATTTATATTAATGTTTATGTCAGGAAAATTCAAAAAATAACCGCCTTTCGCCCGCGGCCCGGAGAGAGGAAGACGCCGAGCTGTCCGGTGAGTGGAGAGATTTCAAACACAATTTATCCGACACTAAACGCGGAGAAAATAATGTTTCTTGATTCCCCGAAGCCTTAATTGCGATTTTTAAAATCCTTTTTCTTTTTTGCGGCGTCGTGTCTCCTTCTGGACTGGGGTATATGTTTTCTCCCTTAAGATATTATTTCTTGTCAAACGTCGTCGCTTGGTCTCCAATATGGAGGAGCTGGAACTTCCCTCAGATTCAAAAACAACAAGAAAATGTGCGCCGTCTGTTTCAAGAAACCCTCTTCCACTTTTTTTTTGCTCCTTCTTTCCTCGCCTGTTTTTTTTTCCCCACCCTCTCTCTCTCACACACTCTACTTTCTTTCCTCCTCACAACTTCCCAGCCTTTAGGGAGGTTTTTCTTTGGGGTGGAGTTTTTCGACACACACACCCCCCACCCCTCTCCAGTGCGAGATGATGGGCAAGGACGACGGCACCAAATCAAACACAAGAACAACAACAACAACTCCTCCCTGACTTCTACCCAGCACTCACCCCCTCCAAAAAAACTATTAAAAATACTTCAGGAAAGCAAGCTGACCAAATGCTCTGCACGAGAGTGCCACCCGCCCTACACACCACAACCAACTTGCACTCAGACTCCTCTCAAGTCTGCCACTCTGTAGCCGCCAGAATTGGAGAGAGTCGAGACTGTACATTTAGGAGAGATTTTAATAGGTATAGCCAAACTTAGTCCCTTTCAAATGCCCAAGAAATGCGTGTAAATGACATCGATGGTATTTGCAATAATGGTTTATAGCTGCAGACTCAGTTCTATTTCTCTCTTCAAAGAAGGGGAAGTAAGTGCCCAAGTGGTACTGAGGGAGGGTCACTGGACCTGAAACTTTAACTCTGCTTTCTCTCCACAGGTGCTGCCGACTTGCTGAACTTTTCCAGCAATTTCTGTTTCTGTGCCCAAAATGGTACTTTTGGGAGCATTTCAAAAGAGGTGCCTGTCAATAATAAAATTGGTTTTCTAATGGTGAGGGAGTTAGTCTATCACTCCCACCCTCTCAAAAAAGCAGACTTACCATCAGAATGACAACTGGCATGGTCAAAGGGAAAGTTAAACCACAGCTGGAATACTGAAAAGAGTTTTGCACCCTTTATCGAAGGAAACATATACTGGACTTGGAGGCAGGCCAGACAGGGATTCACTAGGCTGATAAAATCATAGAGATTACAGCATGGAAAAAGACCCTTTGGTCCAACTCATCCAAGCCCAACCCAACAAGATATACCAGTCCCACGTGCCAGCAACTGCCCATATCCTTCCAAACCCTTCCTATTCATATACCCATCCAGATGTCATTTAAATGTTGCAATTGTACAAGCCTCCACCACTTCCTCTGGCAGCTCATTCCATACACGTACCACCTTCTGCATGAAACCGTTTCCCCTTAGGTCTCATTTATACCTTTCCCCTCTCACCCTAAACCTATGCCCTCTAGTTCTGGACTCCCCCACCCCAGGGAAGAGATTTGTCTATTTATCCTATCCATGCCACTCATGATTTTATAAACCTCTATAAGGTCACCCCTCAGCCTCCAACGTTCCAGGGAAAACAACCCCAGCCTATTCAACTTCCCCCTATCCCGATCAAATCCTCCAACCTTGGCAACATCCTTGTAAATCTTTTCTGAACCCTTTCAAGTTTCACAACATCCTTCCGATAGGAAGGAGATCAGAATTGCACGCAATATTCCAACAGTGGCCTAACCAATGTTCTGTACAGCTGCAACATGACCTCCCAACTCCTGTACTCAATATTCTGACCAATAAAGGAAAGCATACCAAACGCCTTCTTCACTGTTCTATCTACCTATGACTCCACTTTCAAGAAACTATGAAGCATTCCAAAGTCTCTTTGTTCAGCAACACTCCCTAGGACCATACCATTAAGTGTATAAGGACAGTCTTATGAGGGTACAGTTATGGATAGTGCCAAAGGATGTTGTAGATTACAGAGGGACATAGATAAGCTGCAGAGCTGGGCTGAGAGGTGGCAAAAGGAGTTTAATGCGGAAAAGTGTGAGGTGATTCACTTTGGAAGGAGTACTACAAATGCAGAGCGGCATGGTGGCACAGTGGTTAGCACTGCTACCTCACAGCGCCAGAGACCTGTGTTCAATTCCTGCCTCAGGCGACTGTCTGTGTGAAGTTTGCACATTCTCCCCATGTCTGCGTGGGTTTCCTCCCACAGTCCAAAAATGTGCAGGTTAGGTGAATTGGCCGTGCTAAATTGTCCGTAGTTTTAGGTGAAGGGGTAAATGTAGGGGAATGGGTCTGGGTGGGTTGCGCTTCGGCGGGTCGGTGTGGATTTGTTGGGCCGAAGGGCCTGTTTCCACACTGTAAGTAATCTAATCTAATCAGAGTACTGGGTGAAAGATATTTGGTAGCATAGATGAGCACAGAGATCTCTGTGTCCATGTACATTGATCCCTCAAAATTGCCACCAAGGTTGATAGGGCTGTTAAGAAGGCATACAGGGTGTTAGCTTTTATTAGCAGAGGGATCAAGTTTCAGAACCATGACGTCATGCTACAGCACTGGTGCGGCCACACTTGGAGTATTGTGTGATGTTCTGGTCACCGCATTATAGGGAGGATGTGGAAGCTTGGGAAAGGGTTCAGAGGAGATTTACTAGGATGTTGCCTGGTATGGGGGGAAAATCTTACCAGGAAAGGTTGAGGGACTTGAGGCTGTTTTCGTTAGAGAAAAGAAGGTTGACAGGTGACTTAATTGGGACATAGAAGATAATTATAAGGTTAAATCAGGTGGACAGTGAGAGTGTTTTTCCTAGGATGGTGATGGCTAGCACGAGGGGACATAGCGTTAAATTGATGGCTGATGGATATAGGACAGATGTCAGAGGTAGTTTCTTCACTCAGAGAGTAGTAGGGCTGTGGGACACACTGCAACGGTTGTAGACTCGCCAAGTTTATGGGCATTTAAGTAGTCATTGGGTAGGCATATGGACTAGAATGGAATAGGGTAGGTTAAAATGGGCTTCGGATTGGTTTCACAGGGTGGCGAAACATCAAGGACCAAAAGGCCTGCACTGCACAATAATGTTCTATGTTATATCTTCTAATCTAGTCCCATTTGCCAGCACATGGCCCAGATCCCTCTAAACCCTTCCTATTCATATACCCATCTAGATGTCTTTTAAATGTTGTGATTGTACCAACCTTCACCATTTCTTCTGGCAACTTATTCCATATACGCACTACACTCTATATGAAAAAGTTGCCCTTTAGGTCCCTTTCAAATTTTTCTCTTCTCATCCTAAACTGTGCCCTCTAGTTCTGGACTCCCCCGCCAAAGGGAAAAGGCCTTGTCTATTTATCCTATCCATGCCCCTCATGATTTTATAAACCTCTATAACGTCACCCCTCAGCCTCCGACGCTCCATGGAAAACAGCCCTCCCTGTAGCTCAAATCCTCCAGCCTTGGCAACATCCTTGTAAATCTTTTCTGAACCCTTTCAAGTTTCACAATATCCTTCCAATAGGAGGGAAACCTGAAATGCACACAATATTCCAAAAGTAGCCTAACCAATGTCCGGTACAGCCACAGCATGACTTCTCAAATCCTATACTCAATGCACTGACCAATAAGGAAAGCGTACCAAATGCCTTCTTCACTATCCTATATAACCGTGACTCCACTTTCAAGGAACTAGGAACCTGTCCTCCAAGGTCTCTTTGTTCAGCAACACTCCCCAGGACCTTACCATTAAGTGTATAAGTCCTCTCTGATTTGCATTTCCAAAATGTGGCACCTCACATTTATCTAAATTAAACTCCATCTGCCACTCCTCAGCCGGAGTCGCACTGAAGTCACTATGAGAGACACAGTCTTTCTGCAGTACAGAGTCTCAATCATCTTCAGGCAGCTCCATCTTTGCCAATCAATTGATCGGAATTGCCTTGCTGCCTTTATTCTCCCATGTCCTTATGATACTTTTGGAGTCCATTCCTGTGGAGGGTATTCCCCATTCTTGCTACTGGGGTCAAAACCTGAGATGTCTGCCTACAATGCCAACTGTAGCGTTCCTTTTATAAATTTTATTATTGTCAAATCTCTGTTGTAATTGACAACCTTGGCCCGTCTGTGTAATGTAGGAAACTCAGCCAATTTATGTACAGCAAGTTCTCACAAACATCAGATGATAATGGTGAGATAATATGTTCATAATTTTGTCAATAGAATGGATCACTATTGGCGAGGGTATTCCAATCCTGCTCTTCTTTTAAATATGCCACGTGATCTTTTACACTCATCTAAGAGGGCAGATGGAGCTTCAGTTTAACATCTCATTTAGAGGGTGACATTTATAACAGTGTGGCACCCACACTATACCTGAGTCAGACTTGACAAAGGAATGATTAGCTAAGAGCTCACAAATAACTTAAGGAAGAATTTGAAGATGAGGAATTATGTCGCAAGGTGACTGGCTTCAGGAATGCAACTCAAGAGTGTGGTGCCAAATATCTAATGCTTTTCCACCAAAGATAACGGAGAAGAATGCTCAGGAGATTAGCATTGATGAAACCGAGTGTAGGTAGGAATATATAGCATGTAGAGTGAAGAGGTTGAAAAGGAAGCGAGGGCCTAGTTAATGAACATTTGAAAGTCAAAGCTTTGTGGACAGAGAGTTGGAAAATACAGGGGTAACAGATGAGCAGATTTGTGGCTTGTATGTGTGCCTTCAAGTACTGAATGAAATGAAGTCAGGTGTTAGGTGCATGCATGGGGGAGAGCTGGATGTGATAAAAGCATGATAGATTGAACCTGGCATGAGATTTGATGATCATCTCAGGTTCAGAGTGAATGTAGATATTCAGTCAGACTGAATTTGACAGCAAGTTAGTGGATTGTAAAATCAAGGATGAAGGAACTTTGATTTATGTAGCTCCTTAACTTAGCCCCTTAACTCAGAAAAGCAACAGAGCAGCCAAAGATCTAACTTTGAAGTATATGTCTTGAAATTTGCTGGGGTGGCATTAATAATGTTGAGGATGACATCTTCCTCCTCTGTATCCTACAAAAGTTATGCAATTATAACACACCATAGCATGTATTTTAAATCAGCTTCTTACGCACATAGCAACCTGAACAACATGGAAACAAGGTTGTTAGGCAGGCAACACTGCAAAAGGGGCCAGAACCAGAATGAGCTCCGCGGATTAGAGATTGCAATGGGGGATGAGCTGGTTTGGAAGATCAGAAATGATTGTTATAGGTCAAAGAAATCAGAAGCAGGAATGAAGATATCTGAGTGGAAGATGGGTGTCCAATTGCAGAGGGAGAGATGGCTCAACTTAAAGGCGCCAGTAAAGCACTGCTGCTTCACCTTTTGTAACTTCGCTTATGGGATAAACAGAACACTGGCTAAGCCACCATTTATTGCCCATCCTTAATTGTCCAGAACACAGCTAAAAGTCAACTGCATTGCTGTGGAGTCACACGTGGACCAGACCAGGCAAGGATGGCAGTTTTTCCAACAGTCAACCCTGTTACCTGGTCATCACTGTTAGGTTAAGCCTTGATTCCAGAATTTTTTTAAAATTCAAATTTCACCATCACTAGCATCCATAGAAATTAGCATTGTGTTCTGGATTATTAGTCCAGTAACATTACCGCTATCTCACTGCCTCTCCATAAGCAGCGACATTTACCTACCTTTTGAGGCTAGCTGCCAGAAATCTAACAGGGGAAGAATGTGGTTGGTCATCATTAAAGCTGGAGGAAAGATAAAATCAAAGGTACATAATCTGATTAAATGATTAGGGAGGTGGCTCAAAGATTGGAATAGAAGAAATAGGTTTCAATGTGTGGGGCAAGAAAAAGCTGTTTGTTGGGACAGGCTTTATTTGAACCATGCTGCAAACAATGTCTGGGTGAATTGTGTAACTCGGGTTGTAGGTAGGGCTTTAACCTAATTGAGGGAGGGGGAGGTTATAAACCAAGTACTAGAATGAGGGATTAGTGTAGATTTATTGTATTTTTGGTGGTACAGATTCAACGAGCTGAATGGCCTCTTAAGCACTGTATTATGAGAATTCAATTGAACAGAAGTTTAAAAAATCAAAAGGATATGAGAGCAGTGGTGCTGAGTAGTGATGAGGTGAACAATAGTCAAAGTGTGACAGGAAGGACTAGAAAATATACATTCCTGATGAAGGGCTTTTGCCCGAAACGTTAATTTTCCTGCTCCTCGGATGCTGCCTGACCTGCTGTGCTTTTCCAGCACCATTCTAATCTAGACTCTAGTTTCCACCATCTGCAGTCCTCACTTTTGCCTAAAAAATATACATAGATGAGTGTAGCAAAAATTAGAACCAGAGAGAGTAATAATGGTAGAAAGTCAAAACTTAAAAGTCTATATCTGAAGGCATATAGCATTTGGAAAAAGTTAGATGTATTAATAGCACAAACAGAAATAAATGAATATGACTTAATAGCTATTACAGAGACATGACTGCAGGGTGACCAAAACTAGGAACTCAATATTCAAGGGTATTCGACATTCCAGAAGAATAGACAAAAAGAAAAAGGAGATGGGGGCATCTCTGTTAATTAGTTGCAGTAGTGATAGGTTCAGTAGATCGTGAATGATATAGAATCAGTTTTGGATGGAAATAAGGAGTAGCAAGGGAAAGAAATCACTGGTGGGAGTTGACTAGAGGGTCGCCCAAAGAGTTGTCTCACTCTATGACTATAAATCAGTGTGCAGGCACAGCAGGCAGTAAAGGAGACAAATTGTATGTTGACTTTCATAGCGAGAGTGCAATGATTAGCAATGATTAGATTCAATGGTGGAGCAGATTTGAGGGGTTTGAATGTTCCTGTGAAATAATGGAAGCATAAAAGGAGAGCACTACAATTCTCATGATCTTGAGCTGCACCTTGGCTGGAGAAACCACATAGACAAAGACGACATGGAAGATTAATTTCTAGAATTACATCAGGGATTCCTTCTTAGAGCAATATATTGCAGAAGAGCTGTCTAAAGCGGATTTGGGAAAATAAACTAAGGGAAGATCAGTGGGTGAGCTGTGGCAGACACTTAAGCAAATATGCTATAATGCTGAGCAAAATTTTATTCCAGTTAAAAAGGACTCAATGAAAGGGATGAACCACCCACTATTAACAACTCTTGAGGAGAAATTTTTAATCAAAAGCTAAGGAAATACAAAGGTTCAAAAACTAGAGTTAGGCCAGAGGATTTGAATTTTTCTTAGAAATAGGCAGAAAATGATTAAAAAGCCAACAAAAAAGGGAATAATGATGATGAAATTAAATTGGCAATGCACATAGAAATAAATGTCAAGATCTTCTATGGGTAGATAAAAAGATAGAAAGCACGCAAAGTCACTCTGGGATCCTTTGAGGATGCAACTGGGGAGTTCATAACAAGGAACACAAACAAAAAATGGCTTAACAAATATTTTGCATCGGTTTTCATGATAAGAGGACACTTTAAACATCCCAAACATAACAATAGACCTGTTGGACTATTTCGAAGCTTTCGGAGTGTTGCTCCTTCACCAGATTTTTAATTTTGTACACCCCAGTCCAACACCAGCACCTCCAACTCATGATTTTTGATAAGAGCTAGCATCCCTTTCAGCTTCCAAGTAGTTTGCTGCATTTACTTCTTAACTTTCAGTTGTTATTGACCGGGTCACTCAAGACCCTTTTATATATTGACACTTTCCAACCTCTCATGATCAAAGAAACACTCTGTACATCTGTTCTTCCTACCGGATCAGATGCGTAGATGACACTTTTGTAATTATTGAGAACAGAAATCGAAAACACACAACGGATTATCAACACCATGCTCACAGTTATCAGATATTACAAGAGAGAGGAAACCAACAATCAACTCCCATTCTTGGATGTGATGGTAAAAAGAACACAGAATGGTGAATGCAACACAAAAGTGTACAGAAAAGCCACACATTCAGACCAGATGCTGAACTAGAACAGCAACCACCCAAACACACACAAGAGAAGCTACATTAGTACCTTGTTCAAAAAGGCTACAACACGCTGCAGCACTCCTGGCCTTCAAAGGGAAGAAGAAGAACACCTTCACCAAAAATGGATATCCCCGCAACTTCATCTGCACATGCCTAACAGACAAACAAAGCGACAAGGACATGCCACGACTCAACATACTAACCACTCTACTATATATATAAAACGTCTCAGAACTGACAGCCAGACACCTCTGACCACTGGGATCCATGACAGCCCATAAACTAACAGCCACACTCAGACAAATCACCAGAACAGAAATCCCTATACCCATCGTGTGCAAGACAAACATAATTTACAAGATTCCATGCAAAGACTGCACAAACACTATATAGAACAAACAGGCAGACAACTAGCAGTCCACATCCATGAGCACCAACCAGCCAATATGCGCCTTGACCAGCTGTCCCTAGTAGCTACACACACAAATGACAGGGACCACAAATTTGACTGGGACAACACAACAATCATAGGACAAGCTAAACAGAGGACAGACAGAGAATTTCTAGAAGCATAGCACTCATCCATGGACCCCATCAACAAACACATAGACCTAGTCCCAATAAACCGGCCACAACAACGAACAATCGGATGCAGCTGGAACAGAACCAAATAAATTCCAGAAAACACAGTACCATGGCACTTCACAGGAGGCTCCAAAGGACTGAAGATGTCATCTATATAGGGGATGAACAAACCCACAGCCACAATGATCTACATGGACTTAAGTAAGGCATTCAACAAGGTTCCTTCTGGTAGACTGGTTAGCAAGGTTAGATCACATGGAATACAGGGAGAACTAGCCATTTGAGTACAGAACTGGCTCGAAAGTATAAGACAGAGGGTGGTGGTGGAGGGTTGCTTTTCAGACTGGAGGCCTGTGACCAATGATGTGCCACAAGAATCAGTGCTGGGTCCATTGCTTTCCATCATTTATATAAATGAGTTGGATGTGAATATAGAATGTATAGTTAGTCAGTTTGCAGATTACACCAAAATTGGAGATATAGTGGACAGCGAAGCAGATGGGCCAATGGGCCAACGAGTGGCTATGTGAGGTACTACAGTTTGGAAAGGCAAATTAGGGAAGGATTTATACATTTATTGGTAAGGTCCTGGTGAGTGTTGCTGAACAAAGAGGCCTTGAAGTGCAGGTTCATAGTTCCTTGAAAGTGGAGTAAATAGGAAAGTGAAGAAGGCATTTGGTCTGCTTTTCTTTATTGCCCAGAGCATCGAGTATAGGAGCTGGGAGGTCATGTTCTGGCTGTACAGGACATTGGTTTGGCCACTTCTGGAATATTGGTGCAATTCTGTTCTCCCACCTAACTAGAAAGATGCTGTGTGCGTGTATGGAACGTGCTGCCAGAGGAAGTGATGGAGGCTGGTACAATTACAACATTTAAAAGGCACCTGGATGAATAAATTAATAGGAAGGGTTTAGAGGGATATGGGCCAAGCGCTGACAAATGGGACTAGGTAAGTTTAGGATATCTGGGTCAGCATGGACAAGTTGGACCGAAGGATCTGTTTCTATGATTCTATAACTAAGGGCAGGCAAGAAATGCTGGCCAGCCAGTGATGTCCACATGCCACAAATGAATATTAAAAAAAGAATAATAATTTTGTGAAGAGTGAAAGAGAAGGTTGAATTTTCTGTCCTCTCAGACAAATGTATGGGATCCCCTGGCATTATTTCAAAGAACAGCAAAAGAGTTATCTCTGGTTCCTGGCCAATATTTTTCACATTTTTCACCGATGTCACATTGCAGCTTCTGTGAACAATTTGGTTGTCATATTTCCTAAACTACAACAATGAATACACTTCAAAAGTGCTTCATTGTTTGTGAGATGCAACATCTCATTGAAAGATGGCACCTGTAACAGTGCAGCATATTCTCTGTGTTGTGCTGAAGTGTCAGCCACAATTATGCACCAGTGTTTCTGGATTACATGCTGAATCCTCAGCATTTTTCACACAGAGGTAACCTGAAATATTAATTCAGTTTCTCCTCTATCAGGTGCTACCAGACCTTCAAAGCATTTCCAACATTTTCTTTTTTCATTTCTGATTTCCAGCAACTGCCATATTTTACTTGAATGCAAATAATGTGATGTTCATTAAATATCAGCCAGTTCCTACTGAGTTTAAAACTAGACTCAACTTTACTTGATCTGGAATATTTAGTACTAAATATAGTTCAATCCATTCACCCAAAATAATGGTAACATTATAAAGCATGCCTTAATTCCACTGTGTTAGGGCTTTTTTGGTGCAGTGTTAATCTTTGGGATTCTGACAAAGGGACCTGGATTCAAGTCCCACCCGTGCTAGAGATGTCTGAACAGGTTGATTAGAACTATTTAGGGATCTTGCGGCACTGTGGCAGTCTGGGTCAGAAAGTTCAAGTTCAGGTCCCATTTGCCCCAGAGGAGTGTTATAACACAAATGCCTATAATTAAAGACAAAATGCTGGAGAAACTTAGCAGATCTGATAGCATCAACGTGAAGAGAGGAACAGAATTAATGTTTGAGTTTGATAGGACTTCTTCAGAACCGGACTAAAATAACAAAACAGCTAAACTTTGATCCTCAGATGTACTCTGTGGACACAATATCTACCATATGATTTATGACTTTTAAAGTCTAATATAGAATGAGTATAGGACAATCCTCTCGGAATCCTTTGAAAACTGCTGTTCCCCAGATAATAATTGTTGTTCCTCAGATCATCAAAGAGCCTTGACATTAACTTTCAAAAGACTGTTCAGCTATGAGAGGTATCACAGTCAAATCAAATTATGTTCAAATTTGAAGTTTTGACATACAGGAGCATCAGGATTCAATGAGGAGACAAACAGTCCTGGCAACACTTTTATTCTATTTGTCAGCTTCAAGAAGCTTCAGTAAATTAAAGCTATCATAAAATAAAAAGTTGCATTTATATAGCATTTTTCACAACCTGAGGATATCCTAAAGCATTTTACAAACAATGAAGAACTTTTGAACCATTCTCAGTGTTGTCATGGAATCATAGAGTCATGGAGATGCACAGCATGGAAACAGACCAGATAACCTAATCTAGTTCCATTTGCCAGCAGTTGGCCTATGTATCCCTCTAAACCCTTCTTATTCATATATTCATCCGGATGCTTTTTAAATAGAACATAGAACATAGAACAATACAGCACAGAACAGGCCCTTCGGCCCACGATGTTGTGCCGAACTTCTAACCTAGATTAAGTACCCATCCATGTACCTATCCAAATGCCGCTTAAAGGTCGCCAATGATTCCGACTCTACCACTCCCACGGGGCAGCGCATTCCATGCCCCCACCACTCTCTGGGTAAAGAACCCACCCCTGACATCTCCCCTATACCTTCCACCCTTCACCTTAAATTTATGTCCCCTTGTAACACTCTGTTGTACCCGGGGAAAAAGTTTCTGACTGTCTACTCTATCTATTCCTCTGATCATCTTATAAACCTCTATCAAGTCACCCCTCATCCTTCGCCGTTCCAACGAGAAAAGGCCGAGAACTCTCAACCTATCCTCGTACGACTTCCTCTCCATTCCAGGCAACATCTTGGTAAATCTTCTCTGCACCCTCTCCAAAGCTTCCACATCTTTCCTAAAGTGAGGCGACCAGAACTGCACACAGTACTCCAACTGTGGCCTAACCAAAGTCCTGTACAGCTGCAACATCACTTCACGACTCTTGAATTCAATCCCTCTGCTAATGAACGATAATACTCCATAGGCCTTCTTACAAACTCTATCCACCTGAGTGGCAACCTTCAAAGATCTATGTTCATAGACCCCAAGATCCCTCTGTTCCTCCACCTGACTTAGAACCCTACCATTAACCCTGTATTCCGCATTCTTATTTGTTCTTCCAAAATGGACAACCTCACACTTGGCAGGGTTGAACTCCATCTGCCACTCCTCAGCCCAGCTCTGCATCATATCTAAGTCCCTCTGCAGCCGACAACAGCCCTCCTCACTGCCCACAACTCCACCTATCTTCGTATCATCTGCAAATTTACTGACCCACCCTTCGACTCCCTCATCTAAGTCATTAATAAAAATTACAAACAGCAGAGGACCCAGAACTGATCCCTGCGGAACTCCACTTGTAACTGGGCTCCAGGCTGAATATTTACCATCTACCACCACTCTCTGCCTTCGACCGGTTAGCCAGTTTTCTATCCAATTGGCCAAATTTCCCTCTATCCCATGCCTCCTGACTTCCGCATAAGCCTACCATGGGGAACCTTATCAAATGCCTTACTAAAATCCATGTACACTACATCCACTGCTCTACCCTCATCCACATGCTTGGTCACCCCCTCGAAGAATTCAATAAGACTTGTAAGGCAAGACCTACCCTTCACAAATCCGTGCTGGCTTCCCTAATCAAGCAGTGTCTTTCCAGATACTCATAAATCCTATCCCTCAGTACCCTTTCCATTACTTTGCCTACCACAGAAGTAAGACTAACAGGCCTGTAATTCCCGGGGTTATCCCTATTCCCTTTTTTAAACAGGGGCACAACATTCGCTACTCTCCAGTCCCCTGGTACCACCCCTGTTGCCAGTGAAGACGAGAAGATCATTGCCAACGGTACTGCAATTTCCTCTCTTGCTTCCCACATAATCCTAGGATATATCCCGTCAGGCCCGGGGGACTTGTCTATCCTCAAGTTGTTCAAAATGTCCAACACATCTTCCTTCCTAACAGGTATCTCTTCTAGCTTACCAGTCCATTTCACACTCTCCTCTTCTACAATACGGTCCCTCTCGTTCGTAAATACTGAAGAGAAGTACTTGTTCAAGACCTCTCCTATCTCTTCCGACTCAATACACAGTCTCCCACTACTGTCCTTGATCGGACCTACCCTCGTTCTCGTCATTCTCAGGTTTCTCACATACGCATAAAATGCCTTGGGGTTATCCTTGATCCTATCCGCCAACGATTTTTCATGCCCTCTCTTAGCTCTCCTAATCCCTTTCTTCAGGTCCCTTCTGGCTATCCTGTATCCCTCCACTGCTCTGTCTGAATCCTGTTTCCTCAACCTTATGTAAGCCTCCTTCTTCCTCTTTACCAGACATTCAACCTCTCTCGTCAACCAAGGCTCCCTCACACGACCATTTCTTTCCTGCCTGATAGGTACATACATATCATGGACACGTCGTATCTGCTCTTTGAAAAAGTTCCACATTTCCACCACATCCTTCCCTGACAGCCTATGCTCCCAACGTATGCTCCTCAAATCCTGCCTTACAGCATCGTAATTTCCCTTCCCCCAATTATAAAATCTACCTTGTTGTGCGCACCTATCTCTCTCCATAACCAAGGTGAAAGTCACAGAATTGTGGTCACCATCACCAAAATGTTCACCCACTAACAAGCCCACCACTTGTCCCGGTTCATTACCGAGTACCAAATCCAATATGGCCTCCCCTCTGGTTGGACAATCTACATACTGCGTTAGAAAAGCTTCCTGGACACACTGCACAAACACCGCCCCATCCAATCTACTTGATCTAAAGAGCTTCCAATCAGTATTTGGGAAGTTGAAGTCGCCCATGACTACGACCCTGTGGCTTCTGCACCTTTCCAAAATCTGTTTCCCAATCTGTTTCTCCACATCTCTGCTGCTATTGGGGGGCCTATAGTAAACATCCAACAAGGTGACTACACCTTTCCTATTTCTGACTTCAGCCCATACTACCTCCAGAGGCAGATCCCCCTCAAACTTCCTTTCTGCAGCCGTTATACCATTTCTAATTAGCAATGCCACCCCCCCTCCTTTTTTCCCACCCTCCCTAATCTTACTGAAACACCTGTAACCAGGAACCTCCAACAGCCATTCCTGTCCCACATCTATCCACGTTTCCGTGATGGCCACAACATCGTAGTCCCAGGTACCGATCCACGCCTTAAGTTCACCCACCTTATTTCTGATACTCCTTGCGTTGAAGTATACGCACTTGAGCCCATCTCTGTGTCCGCAAGTAGTCCCTGTCAGTGCTACCTTCTCCACAGCCTCCCTACAGTCTTGGGCATCCTGACACACAGCTAGCTTACTTGCTGGACTACAAGTCCGGATCCCATCCCCCTGCCAAATTAGTTTAAACCCCCCTGAAGAGTGCTAGCAAACCTACCCCCCAGGATATTGGTGCCCTTCTGGTTCAGGTGCAACCCATCCTGTTTGTACAGGTCCCACCTTCCCCAGAATGCAGTCCAATTGTCCAAATATCTGAAGCCCTCCCTCCTACACCAGCCTTGCAGCCACGTGTTCAATTGCACTCTCTCCCTATTCTTTGCCTCACTGTCACGTGGCACCGGCAACAACCCAGAGATGACGACTCTGTCCTAGCTTTTAGCTTCCAGCCTAACTCCTTGAGCTCTTGAATGACCTCCCCACCCCTCTTCCTACCTATGTCGTTGGTGCCAATGTGCACCACGACTTCTGGCTGCACACCCTCCCCCTTAAGGATTCTGAAGACACGGAAGAAATGTTGTAATTGTACCAGCCTCTACCATTTTCTCTGGCAGCTCATTCCAAACACACACGTGAACAAGTTGCCCCAAGGTCCCTTTTCAATTTTTCCCCTCTCACTTTAAACCTATGCCGTTTAGTTCTGGACTCCCCCACCCCAGGGAAAAAAAGACCTTGTCTATTTACCCTATCCATGCCCTTCATGATTTTATAAAGCTCTATAAGGTCATGCATCAGCCTCTGATGTTCCAGGGAAAACTGCGCCTACCCATTCAGCCTCTCCCTATAGTTCAAATCCTCCAACCCTGGTAACATCCTTGTAAATCTTTTCTGAATCCTTTCAAGTTTCACAGCATCCTTCCAATAGGAGTAATGTAGGAAATGCAGCAACCAATTTGTTTGCACAAACAGCAATCTGATAATATTTTAGTGATATTGATTGACTGATAAACATTGGCCAGGACACCAAGAATAACTCTCCAAGCGTTGTTTGACGTAATGCAATGGTATCCTCTACATTTATCTGGAAGGACAGACAGGCCTCAATTTAACCTTCCCTTTAAGTCTTTTTTACCCTGTCCCAGTTTACTCCTTACAACCTAATACATTTCTAATATTCATCAGTTCTGATGAAAGGTTACAAACTTGAAATATACTATTTTTCTCTCCAATAAGTGCTGTCTGACCCACTGAATATTTCCAGCATTCTACCTCAATTTATCATTTTTAATTCTAAAGGCAAGATCTCCAGTATTGGGATTGTGGGTGAATTGCAAAACAGGTGGTATCCGAAAAGCTAGGAAGATGGATTATTTGGAGTTTTCCAATGACTCAACTTTACCTCCATTTGTTCCCAACTAAGACTTTCAGTGTGCCTTGCTGGATGAGCCATTTTGGATGTATTACGATGTAGCTCCATGAGTCAGCACAATTTTTTGATCTGCTTTGAGGATATCTGTAAAATGTTTTTGCTGTCTTCCTGCAAATTCTGAGCAGAACAGTTGCTTCAGGAGCCTGATTTCGACAGATGAAAGAAATGCGATGCAGCCAAGCAATCCTTTAGTACTGTACTGGAATGTCAGCTTTGATTTTTGAGAAGATGATTTAGTTAAAGGAATGATATGCTATCCTTAGCAGAGAATAACTATTGAAGTGTGCACTCTGGAATAAAATTAAATATTCTTGGACCGTATGGCACAGTGACACATCATATGGTATACATGCGTTGAGCTATCAGAACGTTATACAATCTGAAAGCTCATTACAGTGACAAATGGGAGACAAATCTTGATTAAAAAGGGTGATCTTTGTATCATCTTTGTTACTATAAGCAGTCAAAACAGACTCTTCAGGATATATAAAATCCATTTTTTACTGTCGTGAATCAGTAATTTACAACAGTTTAGGGATGCTGGTAATATCGACAATAGTGGGTTAAATGTCTCTATTTATAGCTGAGATTTTCAATGGCTCATTCCATTCCTACAACTTCCTGCATTTTTATTTTGTCTCTGGTTGTCTGGTTTCTGTGGAAACAATCTCAGCAAGGTTCTCCCTTAATTGTCACTGCTTTTGGTGTCTTTCAAATAGAGAGTCAAAACAGCACATGCCACTCTTTCCCTTCTTTTTTGTATTGTGACAGATAAGTTTCACAAACAAGGTTGGTTTCACCTATCGAAGACACTGAATATAATTAAAACTAATTGCCAGTTGAACCTTTTAAACTCAACAAGGTGTGAAAAGGCCCATAAACTCATTAAAATTAATTGATTGTTGTCACAAAAGGGTAACTAGGGAGAGAATAGGGCCCCTCAAAGATCAGCAAGGCAGTTTTTTGAGTGGAGCCGCAGGAGATGTGGGAGATACTAAATGAGTATTTTGCATCACTGTTTACTGTGGAAAAGGATATGGAAAATATAGAATGAAGGGAAATAGATGGTGACATCTTGAAAAATGTCCATATTACAGAGGAGGAAGTGCTGGGTGTCTTGAAACACATAAAAATGGATAAATCCCCAAGACTTAGTCAGGTGTACCCTAGGACTCTGTGGGAAGCTAGGGAAGTGATTGCTGAGCCTCTTGCTGAGATATTTGTATCATCGATAGTCACAGGTGAGGTGCTGGAAGCCTGGAGGTTGGCTAACACGGTGCCACTGTTTAAGAAGGGCGGTAAGGACAAGCCAAGGAATTATAGACCAGTGAGCCTGATGTTGGTGGTGGGCAAGTTGTTGGAGGGAATCCTGAGGGGCAGGATTTACACGTATTTGGAAAGGCAGTGACTGATTAGGGATAGTCAACATGGCTTTGTGCATGAGAAATCATGTCTCTCAAACTTGATTGAATTTTTTGAGGAAGTAACAAAGAGGATTGATGAGGGCAGAATGGTGGACATGATCTATATGGACTACAGTAAGGCTCTCGACAGAGTTCCCCACTGGAGACTGGTTAGCAAGGTTAGATCTCATGGAATACAGAGAGAACTAGCCATTTGGATACAGAACTGGCTCAAAGGTAGAAGATTGAGGGTGGTGGTGGAGGGTTGTTTTTCAGATGGAGGCCTGTGACCAGTGGGGTGCCATAAGGATCAGTGCTGGGTCCACTACTTTTCATGATTTTTATATAAATGATTTGGATGTGAATATAGGAGATATGGTTCGTAAATTTGCAGATGACACCAAACTTAGAGGTGTAGTAGACAGCAAAGAAGGTTATTTCAGATTACAACAGGATCTTGATCAGATGGGCCAATGGGCTGAGAAGTGGCAGATGGAGTTTAATTTAGATAAATGTGAGGTGCTGCATTTTGGGAAAGCAAATCTAAGCAGGACTTACACACTTAATGGTAAGGTCCTAGGGAGTGTTGTTGAACAAAGAGACCTTGGAGTGCAGGTTCATAGCTCCTTGAAAGTGGAGTCACAGGTAGATAGAATAGTGAAGAAGGCGCTTGGTATGCTTTCCTTTATCAGTCAGAGTATTGAGTACAGGAGTTGGGAGATCATGTTGCGGCTGTACAGGACATTGGTTAGGCCACTGTTGGAATATTGCGTGCAATTATTGTCTCCTTCCTATTGGAAAGAAGTTGTGAAACTTGAAAGAGTTTAGCAAAGATTTACAAGGATGTTGCCAGGGTTGGAGGATTTGAGCTATAGGGAGAGGTTGAATAGGTTAGGGCTGTTTTCCCTGGAACGTCGGAGGCTGAGGGGTGACATTGTAGAGGTTTATAAAATCATGAGGGGCATGGTTAAGATAAATAGACAAAGTCTTTTCCCTGACGTGGAGGAGTCCAGAACTAGAAGGTATAGATTTAGAGCAACAGGGGAAAGACATAAAAGAGAC
Source organism: Chiloscyllium plagiosum (assembly GCF_037043375.1). Taxonomy (NCBI): domain Eukaryota; kingdom Metazoa; phylum Chordata; class Chondrichthyes; order Orectolobiformes; family Hemiscylliidae; genus Chiloscyllium; species Chiloscyllium plagiosum. Next base: position 125,297,554 of record NW_028270143.1, read on the forward strand.
CTACGGGGCAACCTTTTTCATGCAGAGGGTGGTATGTGTATGGAATGAGCTGCCAGACCAAGTGGTAGAGACTAGTACAATTGCAACATTTAAAAGGTATTTGGATGGGTGTATGAATATGAAAGGTTTGGAGGGATATGGGCCAGGTGCTGGCAGGTGGGACTAGATTGGGTTGGGATATTTGGTTGGCATGGATGAGTGTTGTTTTGTGTGCAATACAGGTAGATCATACCGTACAAAGTGTATTGGTGTAGCAGAACAGAATTAAAAGGTATTGTTGTCAAGTCAGACACTTCACCAGGATGGGTTTGTTCCTTTAAGAACAATAAACCAAAAACTCTCATGGTAGCTGCTTTGAAGAAACATCTGTACACTGCACTGTAAACATTTTTTTTCCTCAGAAATTGTCATTGTTAGTTTATTTACCTAATTTATATATCCAACCCAGCTACCAGTTTTTAGTCAGAGTCATGGGATATGTCCCATTTAGAATAAGGAGAAAGTGAGGTCTGCAGATGCTGGAGATCAGAGCTGGAAATGTGTTGCTGGAAAAGCGCAGCAGGTCAGGCAGCATCCAGGGAACAGGAGAATCGACGTTTCGGGCATAAGCCCTTCTTCAGGAATGATTCCTGAAGAAGGGCTTATGCCCGAAACGTCGATTCTCCTGTTCCCTGGATGCTGCCTGACCTGCTGCGCTTTTCCAGCAACACATTTCCAGCCCATTTAGAATAACCCAAACTTGTATTTATATAGCACCTGTAAGATATTAAAACATCCCAAGGTGTTTCACTGGGGCATTAAAATATTTTTTTTAAATCAAGTAAGGATATGTTAGAATTGACAAGGTGCTAATGCTGATGGGAGTTTCACACTGATATTCAAACACCACAATATCAATTAAAATATCTTATAAGTAGACAGCATGACATGCTTTCCAGTTCTTCACTGTAGGTAGTATTTATCAGCTTACACTTCACCAGCTTTTTCCATTCCACATTGAGTTGCAACATAAATCAGAGACCTACTAAAACATGACACCATGCACCATCTCTTTCTCCACTTTTGTAGTTCTACCCATATAAAACATTGACAGATAACGTAAGAGTCTTAGAAGGCAATTTAATGTGACTAAAATATTTAAACACAGATGGAAGTAGATAATCATCCATCCATTTTCCTCCATCTTTTCATCATTGATTCTTTAAAATGTGTAAAAAGAAACACATGTATGATCTTTCACGAGTGCAACTGGGCCATAATTTGCACAACAGCCGTCATTCTCTGCAGCAAGTGATCACTAAACCCAAAGTTACTTACTTCCTCATTTATCCATCTATTTATTCCTCTATAAAGACTAGAGTATAGCTTCACCCATTTGGCAAAATTGTGGGAAACTAAAAAATGTTTGACTGTTTGGCTTAGCACCAACACATTTAATTCAGATGTCAGAGGAGAAAGTGAGGACTGCAGATGCTGGAGATCAGAGCTGAAAATGTGTTGCTGGAAAAGGGCAGCAGGTCAGGCAGCATCCAGGGAACAGGAGAATCGACGTTTTGGGCATAAGCCCTTCTTCAGATGCCAGAGTCAAACAACAATCCCAAACCTGAACCGTGTCAGGAGACACAGGAGTGGTTATATAACAATGATTTTCTTTGAATTAGCCAAATAATAGACATGGTGCATTTAATTCTAATTACAGATATAGGCAGCTCTCAAATCCACCATCATGAAGCACCCTCTCAACAGTTTCAAGACTTGTGAATTAAGAAAATGGTGGAGCCCTCCACCGGGTCTCATTACAAACAGTGTAGATGTTACCATAAAATTACAAAGGGATATTGATAAATTAAGTGAATGGGCAAAACTGCAGTTGATAGAGTTCAATGTAAGCAAGTGTGGGGTTATCCATTTTGAACTGGAAAAGAATATATCAGGATACTTTCTCGATGATATGGTGTTAAATACAGTAGATGTCCAATGGGACCTAGGGTTCAGATGCATAGATATTTAAAATTTCACAGTCAAATGCAGAAATTAATCAAGAAAGCTAATGGAATGCTGGCCTTTAAATTGAGAAGACCGAAGTTCAATGATGCAGGAGTTATGCTGTAGTTATACAAAACCCTGGTTAAACTCCACTTGGATTACTGTGAGCAGATCTGGCTCACTACACCTTAGGAAGGATGTACTGGCCTTGGAGGAAGTACCACGTAGGTTTACAAGAATGGTACCTAGACATCAAAGATTAGGTTATAAAGAGAGGTTACACAAATTAGACTTGTTTTCTCTAGAATATAGAAGGGTTAAGGGGTGATCTAATCAAAGTATTTGAGATATTAACAAGGAAAAGACAGGCTGGATAAAGATCTCCACTGCTTATGTATTCTGGTTATGTAGCCTGAAAATTAGCACCAGAGAGATGTTGGGAAGCAGTTCTATATGCAAAGGGTGAAAGATTTTGGAACTCTCTCTTTCACAAATGGTAGTAGATGCAGGATCAGTTAATTTTAAATTTTAAAACAATTGTTAAGCAAAGGAAATAGGGATATGGACAAAAGGCAGGTACTGTATATGAGGTTAGGCCACAGATCAGCCATGATGTCATTAAATGGTGGAACAGGCTCAAGAATCTGAATGACCTACTCCTGTTCCTAAGATTCTGTGACTCCTCCTGGGTTCTGAGCATGACAAATTCCAGTTTTCATTCAATTCAATCCTCTCCCCATGATGTCAAAAAATGGCTGAAGGCACTGGATACTGAATAGGCTGTGGGCACTGACAGCAGACCAGTAACTGAAGACTTGTGCTCCAGAACTACCTGCGCTGTGGCCAAGCATTTCCAGAACATTACAATACTGGTGTCTACCCAGCAATGTTGAACATTGCATAGGTATGTTCCATTTACAGAAAGCAGGACAAATCCAAACCCGTCAAATACCGCCCCATTATTCTCAATCATCAGCAAAGTGATGGAAAGGATCATCAAATTGGCTATTAAGCAGCACTTGTTCACTAAAAATATGCATACTGACACCCAGTTTTGGTTCCACCAGGGCTACTCGATTCCTGGCATCATTGTAACCTCGGTCCAAGCATGCACAAACAGCTAAATTTCAGAGATAAAGTGAGTATCACTGCCTTTGACATCAAGGCTGCATTTAACTGAGTATCAAGGCATTCTAGCAAAACTATAGTCTATGGGAATCAGGAACAAAACTCTTCACTATTTGGAGTCATACCACATACAAAGAAAGATGATTGTTAGATGTCAATCATCTCAGCCCCAGGATATCACTGCGGGAACTCTTCAGGGTAGTTTCCTAGATCCAACCATCTTCAGCTACTTCATCAATTACCTTCCTTCCATCTTCTGACCAGAGAAGTGGAGGTGATTGCTGATGATTGATTGTACAAGTTCAGCACTATTCACAACTCCTCAATTAATGAAATAGCCCATGTCCATAAACAGCAAGTTATGGATAACATCCAGGATTGGGTTAATGGATAACAATTACTATTAGTAACATATAGCTTTCCAACAAGAGAGAATCTAGCCACCTCCAGTAACAATTAATGGCATTACCATTGCTGAAATCTCCCACTATCAACATCCTGGGGTTACCATTGAAAAGAAACTGAACTGGACCAGCCATATAAATACTGTGACTATAGATAATAAAGACTGCTGTGGTTCTGTTCGCCGAGCTGGAAATTTTTGTTGCAAACATTTCGTCCCCTGTCTAGGTGATATCCTCAGTGCTTGGGAGCCTCCTGTGAAGCGCTTCTGTGGTGTTTCCTCCGGCATTTATAGTGGCCTGTCCCTGCCGCTTCCGGTTGTCAGTTTCAGCTGTCCGCTGTAGTGGCAGGTATATTGGGTCCAGGTCGATGTGTTTGTTGATGGAGTTAGTGGATGAGTGCCATGCTTCTAGGAATTCCCTGGCTGTTCTTTGTTTCACTTGCCCTATAATGGTAGTGTTGTCCCAGTCAAATTCATGTTGCTTGTCGTCTGCGTCACACACAGACGACAAGCAACATGAATTTGACTGGGACAACACTACCATTATAGGGCAAGTGAAACAAAGAACAGCCAGGGAATTCCTAGAAGCATGGCACTCATCCACTAACTCCATCAACAAACACATAGACCTGGACCCAATATACTGGCCACTACAGCGGACAGATGAAACTGACAACCGGAAGCGGCAGGGATAGGCCACTATAAATGCCGGAGGAAACACCACAGAAGCGCTTCACAGGAGGCTCCCAAGCACTGAGAATATCACCTAGACAGGGGACGAAACGTTTGCAACAAAAATTTCTAGCTCGGCGAACAGAACCACAGCAACGAGCACCCGAGCTACAAATCTTCATCCAAACTTTAAATAATAAGGACTATATTAAGTAAGTAACTCTCCTCCTGTCTTCCCAAAGCTGTCTACCATCTACAAAGTGCAAGTCGAGAGTCTGATGAAATGGGTGCAATTCTAACAGCATTCACGTACCTTGACAACATTCAGGCCAAAGCAGCCTACCTGATTGGCATCCTATCCACCACCTTCAGCCTTCACAGCCTTCACCACTTTTGAGGCTGTGAGCTTAGCGGTATTATTGCTGAACTATTAATTCAGAGACAGAGGTAATGTTCTGGGGCCTGGGTTCGAATCACATCTTAGCAGATGATGGAATTTTAAATTTTTAAAAATCTGTAATTAAGAGTTAAATATTGACGTGAATTGATTGTCAGAAAAACCCATCTGGTTAACAAATACCCTTTAGGAAAGAAAACTGCCATCTCTACTTGGTTTGGGGTACAGGTGACTCTAGACCTTCAGCAATGTAGTTGATTCTTAACTGTCCTCAGGAATCGGCAATAAATGCACATCTAGCCAGTGACGCACCCAGCCTATGGATAAACATTTTTTTAAAACCACAGACACCCTGACAACAATGTGTACCAACTCACCAAAGCACCTTCCAAACCTTCAACCTCTATCTCCTAGGATAACAAGACCACCTGATACATGGAATCACCAATATGTGCAGGTTCCCCTTTAGGCTATATTACGGCAACAAGTACTGCTGGATTGTGGTTGAGATCCAGTGCTGGAACATATCTCTTTTGTTTATTTACTTTTCTTAATCAACCTGTTTGGAAGAAGACTCATATTGGACTCGAAATGTTAACTCTGTTTCTCTCTTCTCAGATTCTGTCAGACCTGCTGAGTTTCTCCAGTTTTCTCTGTGCTTTTTCTTGGTACCTCTCTCCCTCCCTGATGTGTTTCAGTGTCTGCAACTCAAATTCCATCTCATCAACTCAAAGTTTCTCGAGCAGCCTAACAATTATATTCATTGGTTATAAGATGCTTTGGGACAGTTTTTCCACTAGATATGCTCCAATCCAGATCTCATTATGTAGGAATATATGCCATCTGTGGCATTGAGTACATTGGTTAGGCCACTGTTGGAATATTGCATGCAATTCTGGTCTCCTTCCTATCGGAAAGATGTTGTGAAACTTGAAAGGTTTACAAAGATGTTGCCAGGGTTGGAGGATTTGAGCTGTAGGGAGAAGTTGAATAAGCTGGGACTGTTTTCCCTGGAGCGTCAGAGGCTAAGGGGTGACTTTATGAGGGGCATGGATAGGATAAACAGGCAAAGTCTTTTCCTTGGGGTTGGGGAGTCCGGAACTATAGGGCATAGGTTTAGGGTGAGAGGGGAAGGATATAAAAGAGACCTAAGGGGCAACTTTTTCACACAGAGGGTGGTATGCGTATGGAATGAGCTGCCAGAGGAAGTGGTGGAGGCTAGTACAGTTGCAACATTTAAGAGGCACCTGGATGGGTATATGAATAAGAAAGGTTTGGAGGGATATGGGCCGGGTGCTGGCAGGTGGGACTAGATTGGGTTGGGATATCTGGTTGGCATGAACAAGTTGGACCGAAGGGTCTGTTTCCGTGCTGTGCATCTCTATGACTCTATGAATCTACGTCATAAAGTCATACAGCATGGAAAAAGACCCTTGGGTCCAACTAGTCTACACCGACTATGTTCCCAAACTAAACTACTCCCGCCTGCCTGTGTTTGGCCCATATTCCTCCAAATCTTTTCTATTCATGTACTTATCCAAATGTCTTTTAAACATTGTAATTGTACCTGCATACACCACTTCCTCTGGCATTGCATTCCACACGCTAGCTACTCTCTGTGCAATAAAAAGTGATGCAAACTTAGATTTTCACATTTTTCCTTCCTTATTTTCAAACAGTGTTTTTAAGGGTTGCTTATTACTGCAGAATATTGATGTTCTCCTCTGCCATTCTGGTGCATTCACAATTACCACACAGTGGTGGTGATGTATGTGGTAGTGAAAAAGAGGAAGTGAGGTAATGAATTGACAGTTCATCATGTTAAAGTTGATGCAAGAAAAAAATGGCAAGAGGATCTGCTGATTACTATTGTTCTATTTCCACTTTGCTACCTTACCTCTCCCATTTCCCCAAATGTCGAGAAATCTTTATCAAGTACAAGTTTGTATCTATCACCAGGAGCAGAGATAAAAATCAGATGACATATCACTCACAGACCAACGGCAGGTTGCCTCTCTACTGTGTTACTGCAAAATAATCTAATTTGCCAAAGGGCCAATTAAGAAAAGAGCAGTTTTACAAAAATGAACATTTATTGTCTCATTCTCTCTTTAAGGTGCAGACTTTTTTTTGTGGAATATTCCTCCCCCCATTGTACCTGGCACAATCCTTTTAATATTCACTTATACATGTGGACATTGCTGACTAAGCCAGCATTTATTGCCCATTCTAATTGTCCTTGAGAGGTTAGTGTGAACTACCTTCTTGAATCACTTCTAAATAACCATCCTCTAAATGCAAACCTTCACAATGTTGGCAGGGCTATCCAAAAGTGGAGGAGGCATCAGATATGCCTGCACCTTGGTCTTCAGCCAGTGTCCTGGCATTCCTAACCCATGTGTTGTCAGGTCAGTTTTGGACCCCCTAACACCATCCTGGCTGATTGATTCAAACTTACCACAAACTGGGAAGTGAATGGAACTCCATACTCTACAAGCATTGACCAACTTTTTCCATTCCTGTATTGATTATTCTCACCTTTGTACCACTCATATTCCAAATGCCTAAACAGCAAAGATAACCCTGCCTTGAATTCCTCGCAACATTGCCTTGTAGTCAGCAATTTGAGTTGAGATCCTTCTAACCTAATTCCCACAGGCATTTGCTTGAGCTACACAATCTTAACATCAATTAGTTCCTTCATATAGAAAGTAATTAAATAGTGCTTTATGTTTTAACACCTAGAATCATCCTGTATTCCACATTTAAAGAGCAAATGCTTTTGCAATAAATAAAGGATCTTACAACAACACTGAATACTGGATTACTTCACATGTAAAAACAAATTGACAGAATTCTGAAACATGCAGTGCTTATGAATTATTTATCAGCTTGAAAAAAGTCAGTAGTACACCATCACTATTCCTTATTTATTCTAAAGGTGTGGTTGAAAATTGCACTTCTTGAATCAAAATTGAAATGCTTGTATTTTTTGATATACATTTATATGTATATAAACTGCCCATTGCCTCCCATCAGGGAAGCAATGGCCTCATGATATTATCATCAAACTATTATTCCAGAGACTGAGATAATGTCCTGGAGACCGGGGGCTCGAATCCTGCCACAGCAGATAGTGGAATTTGAATTCAATAATAAAAAAAATCCGGAATTAAGAGCCTAATGATGACCATTGTTGGAAAAACCTATCAGGAAACTGCATCCTTACCTGGTCTCGCTTACATGTGACTCTGGACATTCAACTGCCCTCTGGGCAATTAGGGATGTGCAATAAACACTGATCTAGCCAGCAATGCCTTCATCCCAGGAATGCATTAAAAAATTGCTAAAAGTACGTTTACCTATGGCTTTTGTCAGGAAAACAGGGAAATGATAGGCCAAAGCATCTGCCTAACTGCTATGAGGCACAGTCGGGTCACATTTTACGAATCATACCTCTATACCTTTGCCAAATTTGCCTGATATAATTTTCTATTTTCAGACCTTGTCAATTTCAGTACCTTCCACAACATCTATGAAATCTATGACTATCATTCCTCATTCTTCTTGCTGTGTCTGCTGAGCCTTGATCACACCATGCCCTTCATCTTTGTTCTTCATATTTGGTGGGAATGTTCTCTCCATCTCGTCAGAGATAATCTCCTGGCTTCCCATTTCCATTCCAGAGACCCAAAGAATTTTAGTTAATTTGTATGTAGGATATGAGAATGTCTAGCATTTGCTACCCATCTCTAATAGCCCTTAACAAGTTGCTGGTGAACACACATCTTGAAATTCCAAAGGTTCAGAGGCACCTTGATATGCATGTCCACAGATCCTTGAAGGCAGCAGGATAAGTAGATTAACTGTTTAAGAAGGTATAGTTACTTGCTTTTATTGGTCAAGGCATTGAATACAAGATCAAGGAGTTTATGATGGAGCTGTATCTAATATTATGCCACTACCTAAGTGCTGTGTGCAGTTCTGGTTGCCACATTATAGGAAGAATGTGATTGCAGTAGAGAGAGCGTGGAAGAGATTCATTAGGATGTTACCTGGGCTAAAACAATTCAGCTATGAAAAGAGCCTAGATAGATTTTGATTGTTTTCTGTACAGGAGAGATAGATGAGGGGGGATCTGATTGATGTGTAAAAAGTTTTAAGGGGCATACACAGGGTAGACAGGGAGAAACTTTTCCCCCTAGCAGAAGGGTCAATAATCAGGAGCACAATTTTAAGGAGAAAGTGAGGACTGCAGATGCTGGAGATCAGACCTGAAAATGTGTTGCTGGAAAAGCACAGCAGATCAGGCAGCATCCAAGGAACAGGAGAATCGACGTTTCGGGCATGACGTCGATTCTCCTGTTCCTTGGATGCTGCCTGACCTGCTGTGCTTTTCCAGCAACACATTTCAGCACAATTTTAAGGTAAGGAGCAGGAGGTTCACGGGATTTCAGGAAAGGATTTAAGGGTTGTGTGTATCTGAAACTCACTGTCTGAAAGTGTGGTCAAGACAATACTGTCAACACATTTAAGAATTATTTAGATGAGCACTTGATATGCCACAATTTACAAAGATATGGGCCTAGTGCTGTACAAATGAATGGAAATAAACTCATGTTTAACAATTGGTGCAGACGTGAAACGTCAAAGGGCCTTGTTCTATGCAGTAAAAACTCTCTATAATTCTGTGATATTGAAACCTGTGCCTTTCAAATCTGAAGTTATGAATATTGATATTTCTGTCTTTAGAAGATAACAACTAAAGCTATATGTGTAGTATTCTGCACGTTAGGAATACGGGATAAGGAGGCTGTTACCCGTGTTATTCCACTTGGCTACCTTTATTGTACATAGCTTGCTCAGACCCTGAAAATAGAACAGACTCACTGAGAGGTCTCTGTTCACATCTATGACAAACACAACAGCAAATCTCTTACTCTGATTTTGCTTTAATCTTGGATGAAGGTATTTATATTGTAACATTAACCCATCCCTTCCGAAGTCTGGTTTTCCTTGCAACTAGCCACTTATGATCATGAGAACAAGAGGGAGGCCTACTCTTAGGGTCCCATCAATATCTCTATGTCTAACAGGAGGTGTGTTCATGTGTTTACCTTGATGAGTCCATCTTTAATGGCACTCAAGAAGCTCAACACCATCTGGGACAAAGAAACTACTTGATCAATAGGTAATCCATCAATTGAAATATTAATTCCCTCGAACACCAGAAGCATTATGACAACAATGTATACCATCTCAGCAAAACAACAAGGCTTTCTGGATAGCACTGCCCAAAACCTCAACCTCTATCACCTAAAAGAACAAGAGTCGCATGCACCCATGAATACCACCACATCTAAGTTTCTCTCAAAGTCAAATACCATTCTGATTTGGAAATGCACAACTTCTTCATGGTCTCTGGGTTAAAATTTTGTAACCTCTTGCACAATAAAACTGTTGGTGTGCCTACACCAAACAGAGTACAGTGGTTCAAGAAGACAATTCACAACCACCTTCTTAATGTTACTTAGGAATGGGCAATAAGTACCTTCATTGCCACTGATGTAAACATGGTGAAATTCATAACCAATGAACAAAGGAAGAGCTCCGAGATGATATGTCTTCTTGTCCGGCCTCCACATGGGTTCAAGCCCCGGGTCACCAAGACAATTTTCTTCAGTAGGGAAGTGTTAGATTATATAGACCATTTACATAAATAAGAATATTATCTCAAGTCTAAAACGTTGAGGGTTGTGCTAATAAAAATGAGAATAGCATTACATAAATAGAAACACCATCTCCACTCTTGGAATTATCAAGAATTAGGGACCACAATCTGAAGGATTGAGCTCAGCCCTACAGGTGTGAAACAAGAGACAGTTTTTCACATAAAAAGGGTAGTGAAGATATTTGAAGTATTGTCCCCCAAAAGCCTATGGATACAACACCAATTTAAATTTTCAAAACTGAGAGCCACAAATTTATAAGAGGTAAAGATTGCAGATGACATGAAGATTGGTGAAGTAGCAGAAAGCATAAGGGACTGTCAAAGAATACAGGAGGATTGGATAGGGTAGACATTGAAATACTTTTTCCTAGGATGACAACGTCAGCTTGTACGAGAGGGCATAACTACAAATTGGGGGGTGATAGATTTAAGACTGATGTCAGAGGCAAGTTCTTTACACAGAGAGTGGTAAGGGCGTGGAATGCCCTACCTGCTAATGTTGTCAACTCATCCTCATTAGGAAGATTTAAACAATCCTTAGATAAGCTCATGGATGATTTTGGGATAGTGTAGGGGGACGAGCTGAGAAAAGTCCACAGGTCGGTGCAACATTGAGGGCTGAAGGGCTTGTTCTGCACTGTATTGTTCTATGTTCTATATAGATAAACTGGAGAGTTGGGCGGAAAAGTGGCATCCAGACAAATGTGAGGTGATCCATTTAGGCAAGGCTAATTCTAGAGCAAATTATACAATGAACGGAAGAGCCTTAGGAAAAGTTGATGGGCAGAGAGATCTGGGAGTGCAGGTCCATTGTGCCCTGAAGGTTGCTGCACATGTGGATAGCGTGGTCAACGAGGCATATGGTATGCTTGTCTTCATTGGACGGGGTGTTGAGTATAAAAGCTGGCAAGTCATGTTAAAATTGTACAGGACATTGGTTCGGCCGCATTTGGAATACTGTGTACAGATCTGGTCACCACATTACCGAAAGGGTGTGGACGCTTTGGAGAGGGTGTAGAGAAGGTTTACGAGGATGTTGCCTGGTATGGAAGGTGCTAGCTATGAAGAGAAGTTGAGTAGGTTAGGTTTGTTTTCATTAGAAAAAAGGAGATTGAGCGGGAACCTAATTGAGGTTTACAAAATCATGAAGGGTATAGACAGGGTGGATAGAGACAAGCTTTTTCCCAGGGTGAAGGATTCAATAATGAGAGGTCATGCTTTCAAGGTGAGAGGTGGAAAGTTTAAGGGGGATACACGCAGCAAGTACTTCACACAGAGGGTAGTGGGCATCTGGAACGCGTTGCCAGCAGAGGTGGTAGAGGCAGGCACAGTAGATTCATTTAAGATGGGTCTGGACAGATGCATGAGTAGGTGGGGAACAGGGGGATACAGATGCTTAGGAATTGACCGACAGGTTTAAACAGTAAATTTGGATCAGCTCAGGCGCTTGGAGGGCCGAAGGACCTGTTCCTGGGCTGTAAATTTTCTTTGTTCTTTGTTCTATATCAATGATGGGTAAATGGAGTTGAGGGATAGATCTACTTGAATGACGGAACATTATCGGGGGACTGAATGGCCTCCTCCTGTTCCTTTGTTCCCACATATGAAAAGCCAGGAACTTAGTGGTGTTGGAGAATGAACTCAATCCTTGTCAGAAAAGGAAAAGAATGTGTTGAAAATATACAGCAGTCAGCAGCAGTTGTGGAGTTTGAAGGAGAGTTAACATTTCAAGGTAATGATTGTTTGCCAGAATGCATCTTATCATTCCAGTGCAGTGCAGCCAGAATGTGAACTGAAATGGAATTAAGCTTCACATGTATTTCCCTTCTTTATAATTATGTGAGACAGGATTCTAACACCCACGAGGACAGTGGTGGTTTTATTAAAAAAAAACAAATGCACAGAACAGTCAAGTAGATTATAATATAACAGATTTCCAACTGTGAAAGCAAGAAATTTCTGGCAGTCTGAGGAATGTATTTTTTTTAATGTTTTATTCTGGTGTTTAGTCATTATATTTCTGAGAAGTAAATACTTACATAGCAAGTGATAATGACCTGGAACTTGCTGTCGACAAGAGTGATGAAAGAGGAAACATTTGATGCTTTCAAAATGAAATTGAATAGGCACTTAATGGAATTAAACTTCCAAAGTTACAGGGATACACCGGGAAGAACAGGCTTACTGGATTACCCCAGAGAGTTGGTTTGGACTCAATGGATTGAATAGCTTCATGTCGAGAGTGTGGTGCTTGAAAAGCACAGCAGGTCAGGCAGCATCCGAGGAGCCGGAAAATCAATGTTTCCGGCAAAAGCCCTTCAACAGGAATTCCTGATGAAAGGCTTTTGCCCGAAACATTGATTTTCCTGCTCACCAGATGCTGCCTGACCTGCTGTGCTTTTCTGGCACCACACTCTCGACTCTACTGTCCAGCATCTGCAGTCCTCACTTTTGCCTGAATGGCCTCCTGTGCCGTAATGACTCTGTGATAATAGCTTATAACTCCCAACTGAATAGTTGGTCTGAAACAGAAACATGTATTGAAATTGATCTGCCATTTATTTTCTTTTGGATGAAGTTATTTTATTCAGTCAATTTTCTCTCTATGTGTACGAACATTAATTGCTGCTTCCTAATCTGGGCCTCAGAACTTTTAATATTCATATTTAAGTTTCTTAAGAAAATATATTCAAATCGTTCTCACCTGCCTTAGCTGAAAGATAATACAGTTTCTTTTTGAACAGAAATGTTTACTAAAAATTAATGTTAGTTTAATTTAAACAGATGGTTCAGAATTATGTTCCTTTTAGCATATAAGATGTAGAAAGTGTAATGTTGGGTAGTTTGAGGTTTACAATGAAAGAAAGTCTGTGCTGCATTTAATTGTAAAACTGCCAGATTAGACTCGCAATGATTTAGGCCATACAGATTCACAGCAGCTCTCACCGCTACTCTGTACTGGCTGGTCATGCTAGATGTTATTCCAGGTAAAAGAAAGAAAGAATTGTATTCATAAAGTGACTGTGAAGACTTCAGATCTTTTCTAAGTACGTAATGGCCAATAAAGTTGAGTCGGTGTGAGAATAAAGGAAAAAGGGAAGCTTGTTTTTTTTGCGCAGCAAATTCCCTTAAATAACCATGAAATAAACAGTTTTAATGATGGTTGTTGAAGGACAAAATAAAAATAATTGGTACCAATAAATAGCATGCATTTCCAGTTCCATGCCAATATAGTTGACTTATAACTGCTGTCTGAAGTGGCCTTGCAAACCTCTCTATTGGATCAAATTGCTGTATTAGGAGAACTAAGGATGGTCAATAAATTCTAGTCTTACTAATGTTGCAAATACTTTGATAATGAATTGAATGATTAAATTAAAGTGCAGTTAATCACATTCTTGCTGCTGACAATCAGTTCAGAAAAGAGAGAGTGTCAGAGTTAGAATAGCTTTGAGAGACTGAACATTGGCACATTCAAGGCCTGACAACACTGATTCACAGTTTTAAAGGAAAACTGAATATTCCATTCACTATAGTTAGTGAAGGGGCTCAAATCATAAGCAGTAACTCTCAAATTCAATCTGTTTATAAAACATCACAAATTTTGGATGCCCCTTGCACCATTTGGTGAAGGGCACAATGACTGGGTTGCTCCAGTCTTAGAGGAACACAGGATCATTATTAGGCCATTTAGCTTCAGTTAGATTATGGCTAATTCCTAACTTCATTTACCCACTTTGGATCATTTTGGATCTGAAACCAGAGATGATTTTTTTCCTTATGGTGTGCGCTATCATCTCTTGTAGAAGGAGCAAAGAAAGTTATAAGAGACTACTGAGATCAGTGGGAACAAACTGCAATCTCGTGGAAATGACAAGTGTCTACACCACTGAGAAATGTTACACTCACTTGTACAGAGACCAGTTTACAGATCTACTTCATTAGGGAGTCATGGATGAGAAAATGGGCAGATTAATTTCAATGTTAGAGAACTCAAGATTGGTGACTGAAGTTAACAGGACTGTTGGCACTGAGCAGTTTCGTTTGTTATGGGCAAGGGACTGAGCATTTGTCTCTTGTATTTCTCACTGTAAAGATTACAGTTGCCTTTCCCCCCCAGAGCTTTGGCCTCACTCTTGGCCAGCTGTTTCTTGTTGAATAAAGCTTTGTCTTGCTCATCTGTATCCTCCAGCTGCAACTGTGGAAGGCAGCGAAGCCTAAAACCATTCTTGAAACTCTCTCCAGTGTACAACCTATGGACTTATTAAGAAGTAAAAAAGACTTGTATTGATAAAGCCCCTTTCACAACTAAAACTGCTTTGCATGAATAAGTGCTTTTGAAGAGCAATAACCGTTTAATGTAGGAAATGTGGTAGCCGGAGGGACACAGATGTACATGTAAACAGATCATTAAAGGTGACAGGATGTCTATCACACATAGACAGGGTGGTGAACATGGCGTTTGGCACACTTGCTTTCATTGCTTAGAGCATTGAGTATAGGAGTTGAGACGTCATGTTGTGGTAGTACAAGACATTAGTGAGGCCATTTTTGGAATACCATGTACAGTTCTGATCACCCTGGTAGAGGAAGGATGTTTTTAATCTACAGAGGGTGCAGAAAAAAATTACAAAGATGATGGACTGGAGGGTTTGAGTTATAAAGAGAAGCTCAATAGGCTGGGACTTTCTTCCCTGGAACATCAGAGACTGTGGGGTAACCTAATGGAGGTGTATTAAATCATGAGGGGCATAGATAAGGTGAACAGCTGAGGTCTTTTCCCCAGGGTAAGGGAGTCCAAAACTATAAGGCATAGGTTTAAGGTGAGAGGCAAAGATTTGAAAGGATCTGAGGGACAACTTTTTCAACACATGGTGGTGCATGAGTGGATTGAGATGCCAGAGGAAGTGGTAGAGATGGTACAATTACAACACTTAAAAGACATTTGGACAGGTACATGAATGGGAAAGATTTAGAGGGATATGGACCAAATACAGCCCAATGGGATTAGTTAGGTTTGAGATACCTGGTCAGTATGGACAAATTGGATTGAAGGGTCTGTTGCTGTGCTGTATGAGAGAACTGTTAACAAACTATATCATGACTTCAGTTTTATTATTAGGGACGTGGAGTACAAGAGCAAGGAGGTGATGTTGAACTTGTATAAGAAACTTATTACACTTCAGCTGGAACATTATGTACTATTGTGGGCACCACATAATTGGAAAAATGTGAATGTATTGGAGAAAGTGCAAAGCAATTTACAAGAATGGTTCAAAGAATGAGAAACTTCAGTTATGAGAATAGATCGAAGAATTTTGGACTGTTCTGCTTACAGAGAATAAAGTTGAGAAGAGATTTGAGAGACATTTACAAAATCATGAGTGGGCTGAACAGAGTAGACAGGGAGAATTTGTTCCCACTTGCAAGAGAGAGAGTGAGAGGTCATAAATTTGGAGTGATGCGCAAATGAAGCAAGGGTGATGTGCTCAACATGTAAACTGTCTCTATGTAGAGACAGATTCAATTGAGGCATTCAAAAGAACATTATATGATTATTTTGATGTAAGATATCATCAACAGTGCCATTAAGCAGTACCTGCTCAACAATAGTCTGCCCACTGATGCCCAGTTTGGGTTCCACCAAGGCCACTCAGCTATCACCTCATCATCGTCTTGATTCAAACATGGACTAAAGAGCTGAATTCCAGAGGTGAGGTGAGGGTGACAGCACTTGACATCAAGGCCGCACTCGACAAAGTGTAGCATCAAGGAGCCTAAGCAAAACTGGAATCAATGGGTATCATTTGTGGTATATGGGCATCACTGGCTGGCCTGTATTTATTGCCCTTTGCTCGTTGTTCTTAAGAAGATGTTGCTTCATCAATGACCTTCCCTACATCATAAGGTCAGAAGTGGACATGTTTGCCAATGACTGCACAATGTTCAGCAATTCATGACTTCTCAGATATTGAAGCAATCCACGTTCAAATGCAAAAGACCTGGACAAATTCCAGGCTTGGGCTGACATGAGGCAAGTATGGCAGGCTATGACCGTCACCAATAAGAGACAATCTAACAAACGCCACTTGATATTCAATGATGCTACTATCACTGAATCCCCCATTATCAACATCCCGGGAGTTACCATTGATCAGAAGCTCATCACATAAACATAGTAGCTACAAGAGCAGGTCAGAGGTTAGGAATACTGTGGCTAGTAACTTAACTCCTGACTCCCCTAAACCTGTTCACCATATCTAAGGCATAAGTCAGGAGTTGATAGAATATTCCCCACTTGCCTGGATGTGTGCAGCTCCAGCAAGACTCAAGAAGCTTGACACCATCCAGTACAAAACAGGCTACTTGATTGGCACCACATCCACAAGCATTCACTCCCTCCACCACCAACGCTAAGTAGCAGCAGTGTGTACTATCTACAAGACGCTCTGCAGAAATTCACTAAAGATCCTCAGAAGCACGAAACCCATGGCTGCTACCACCTAGAAGGGCACGGGCAGCAGATACATTGGAACACCCCCACCTTCAAATTCCCCTCCAAGTCACTCACCATCCTGACTTGGAAATGTATCATCATTCCTTCACTGTCACCAGGTCAAAAATCCTGGAATTCCCTCGATAAGAGCATTGTGAGTCAACTTACAGCAGGTGGACTACAGCATTTCAATAAGTCAGCTCACCAGCACCTTCTCAAGAGCAACTAGCAAAGGGCAATAAATGTAGGCCATCCAGTGATGCCCACATCCCACAAATTATATTTAAAAAATAGAAATCATTACCAAGGGTGTGAAGGAAATGCAGGAAATTAGCAAAAGGTAGTGATGCCCATTGGAAACGCTAGTGCAGGCACAATGGATCGAATGACCTCCTTCTGCATCGTAAGAATTCTGTGGTCTGTGATTCTAACTTTCACATAGCAAGCTCCTGCAAACAGCAAATTGATAATGGAGAGAGAATTTGTGATGTTAATTGACAAATGATGAAGAGCTCATGCTCAAAAAATCAACTTTACTGCTTCTTGGATGCTGCCTGACCAGCTGTGCTTTTCCAGCACCACACTTTTCGATGATGACAAAATTAATATTGGCCAAGGAAGAGCTTTCCTGTTTGGTAATAGTGCCATAGGATCTTTTAGAGGCCAGAGATGGCCTTGGTTTAATATTTGCTCAGGAAGATAGCATAGATTTTGTGCACAAACGTCTGGACTGGTGCTTAAATTCATAACCTTCTGACTCCAATATAAGAATTGTACCTATTGAGCTCCATAACCCAATCATGAGGTTGATGATCCTCCGCATTGAGATCCCATGACCATTGTTATATTGAATCCGCTTGGGCATTGTATGAAAGGATGTCTAGTGCCCTGTTAGCTTTCCCAACTTAAGACAATAGTTTTATCTTATTTTCAGGTAAATATATGCAAGAAGGTCAATGTGACACTCGTAAGAAGAACATGCACTTATGTAATGTTCTTAATGTAGAAAATATTTAAGGGCCCTTCACAGAGATGGACAGGCCAAAGCAAAAGGTTCATTGCTGCAATAGCTGGATAATGGTACTGCCAGAAAAAGCGCCTTGCCTTTTGTAATCTTCTGATTCCATTTGAGCACAAGCACCTAAAAATGTATCATTCTAATGAAGTTAGAAAATTCAGATACTCCAGTCTGTTGGAACTTCACTCATGTGAGGAACAAGAGGATGGCCAGAGTGAGGGAATGGCCATAGAGTCATAGAGTCGTACAGCACGGAAGGAGACCCTTCAGTCCAATTCGTCCATGCTGACCAGATATTCCAACTGAATCTAGTCCAATTTACGAGCACTTGGCCTATGTCCTTCTAAACCCTTCCTATTCAAACCCTGTCCATTTATAGACAGAGACGTTTCCCCATGACAGAAATGTCTATCACAAGAGGGCATAATTTTAAGGTAATTGGAGGAAGGTTTAGGGGCGATGTCGGAGGTAGATTCTTTACTCAGAGAGTGGTGGGTGTGTGGAATGCACTGCCAGCAGTGATAGTAGAGTCAGATGCTATTTAAATGTTGCAATTGTACCAGCCTCCACCACTTCCTCTGGCAGCTCATTCCATACTCGCACCACCCTCTGCCCCTTAGGTCTCTTTTATATCTTTCTCCTCTCACCCTAAACCTATGCCGTCTAGTTCTGGACTCCCCCACCCCAGGGAAAAGACTTTGTCTATTTATCTTATCCATGCCCCTCATGATTTTATAAACCTCTATGAGGTCACCCCTCAGCCTCCAATGCTCCAGAGAAAACAGCCCTAGCCTGTTCAGCCTCTCCCTATACTTCAAATACTCCAAGCCTCACAACATCCTTGTAAATCTTTTCTGAACCCTTTCAAGTTTTACAACATCTTTTCAATAGGAAGGAGACCAGAATTGCATGCAATATTCCAAAAGTGGGCTAACCAACGTTCTGTACAGCCGCAACATGATCTCCCAACTCCTATACTCAATGCTCTGACCAATAAAGGAAAGCATACCAAATGCCTTCTTCACTATCCTGTATACCTGTGACTCTACTTTCAAGGAACTGTGAACCTGCACTCCAAGGTCTCTTTGTTCAGCAACACTCCCTTGGACCTAACCATTACGTGTATAAGTCCTGCTAAGATTTGCTTTCCCAAAATGCAGCACCTCGCATTTATCTAAATTAAACTTTATCTGCCACTTCTCAGCCCATTGGCCCATCTGATCAAGATCCCGTTGTAAACCGAGGTAACCTTCTTCACTGTCTATTACACCTCCAATTTTGGTGACATCTGCAAACTTACTAACCATACCTCTTATGCTCACATCCAAATCATTTATATAAATGATGTAAAGTAGTAGGCACAGCACCGACCCTTGTGGCACTCCACTGGTCACAGGCCTCCAGTCTGAAAAACAACTATCCACCACCACCCTCCGGGATAGTGGAGGGAACTTGTGCCTGGAGTTGGAGGAAGTAGAGGATGTCCTTAATGAATACTTTGCTTCAGTATTCACTACTGAGAAGCACCTTGATGTCCCTGAGGACAGCATGAAACAGACTCAGATGCTAGAACAAATTGATGTTAAGAAGGAGGATATGCTGAAAACTTTGAAAAACGTAAGGATAGACAAATCTCCTGGGCCAGACAGGATATACCCTAGGTTGCCAAAAGAAGCAAGGGAAGAGATTGCTGCATCTCAGCGCCCAGTGGTGTTCGGCAAGGATCGGTTCTGGGACCTCTGCTCTTTGAGTTTTTTATAAATGACTTGGATGAGGAAGTGAAAGGATGGATTAGTAAGTTTGCCGATGACACGAAGCTTGGTGGAGTTGTGGACAGTGTGGAGGGCTGTTGAAGGTTGCAACAGGATTTTGACAGGATGCAGAACTGGGCTGATAAGTGGCAGGTGGAGTTCAATCTGGAAAAGTGTGAAATGATTCATTTTGGAAGGTCAAATTTGAATGCAGAATACAGGGTTAAAGGCAGGATTCTTGGCAGTGTGGAGGAACAGAGGGATCTTGGGGGTTCATGTCCATATATTATGTCCAAAGTTGCCACCCAGGTTGATAGGGTTGTTAAGAAGGCATATTGTATGTTGGCTTTCATTAGCAGGGAGATTGAGATTAGAGCCGTGAGGTTATGCTGCAGCTCTATTGAGTCTTGGTTAGGTCACACTTGGAATATTGTGTTCAGTTCTGGTCACCTTGTTTTAGAAAAGATGTGGAAGGTTTAGAGAGGGTGCAGAGGAGATTTATCAGGATGCTGCCTGGACTGGAGGACATGTCTTATGAAGAAAGGTTGAGGGAGCTAGGGCTTTTCTCATTGGAGCGAAGAGGGATAAGAGGTGACTTGATAGAGGTGTACGAGATGTTGAGAGACGTAAATGGAGTGGATAGACAGAGACGTTTTCACATGACAGAAATGTCTATCATGAGGGGCATAATTTTAAGGTAATTGGAGGAAGGTTTAGGGGAGATGTCAGAGGTAGATTCTTTACTCAGAGAGTGGTGGGTGTGTGGAATGCACTGCCAGCAATGGTGGTAGAGTAAGATACATTTGGGACATTTAAGCGACTCTTGGATAGACACAGGAAAGTTCGTACAATGAAGGGTATGTAGGTTAGTCTGAATTTAGAGTAGGATATAAGGCCAGCACACATTGAGGGCCGAAGGGCCTGTACTGTCTTGTACTATTCTATGTTCTATGTTCATACCTGCCCCCACAACCACTACCAGACTTGAAGTCTGTCCTGTAAGGATGTCTTCTAATGCAAGTGGCTATGAAAGGTGACAAAAATGCTGAATTTCCTTTTGCCCAGCATTCCTCTCAGATTGTTACAGTGTATATAGCTTAACAGACTATAAATGCATTTGGAGCACAAATGTTTCCAAATTGATGAGTCAAATCTTTAGGCTTTGCAGGAAATATTATGGGTGATGATTATTCAAAATCCTCTTTCAAATCATCCTGAAGTGGAATCAAGCAAAACTTCCAGACTCTATAAACAGTTGCATGTTGCTTACTCCTATCTTTCAGGATTAATGTCTATGATGTTGTAAAAAGGAAATGGGAGTCTGATTATTATGGAACAGTGAATTGGATGGTGTCCTAGTAATCTTTAGGGAGTGTTGCTTTAAGTAGTTCAAAGCTAAATTCAGTTTAGAGTCTTCTTTAGAGTCATAGCGATGTATAACATGGAAACAGACCCTTCGGTCCAACCTGTCCATGTCGACCAGATATTCCAAAGCAATCTAGCCCCACCTGCCAGCACCCGGCCCATATCCCTCCAAACCCTTCCTCGTCATATACCCATCCAAATGTCTCTTAAATGTTGCAATTGTGTCCCCTAGTATTTGACATTTCCACCCTATCCATACATCTCAAAATTTTATATACTTCTATCAGTTTGCTCCTCAACCTTCGATGCTCTAGTGAAAACAATCGAAGTTTGACCAACTTCTCCTGATAGCTAATACACTCCAATCTGGGCTACACCCTGGTAAACCTCTTTTATACCCTCTTCAAATCCATACATCCTTCCTTTAGTGTGTCGACCTGAACTGCACACAATATGGCCTAACTAAAGTTTTGTACAGCCTCAACATGCCTTGCCAACTGTTATACTCAGTGCTCTGGCTGATGAAGGCAACTATGGTGTATGCCTTCTTCACCACCTTATCCACTTGTGTTGCCATTTGCACCCCAAGGTCCCTCTTTATCATTGCTTATAAGTGTCCTGCAACTTACTGTATACTTTCCTCTTGCATTTGACCTCCCAAAATACATCAGCTTACACTTGTCCAGACACAAAGCCAGGCAGCTTGTCATGGATAGGAGAAAGTGAGGACTGCAGATGTTGGGGTTAGTGACTTTTGAGAAGATTTGTAGCTCAGGTTGAGTTTCTAGATGTAGGTTTGCACGCTGAGCTGGAAGGATCATTTCCAGATGTTTCATCACCCTACTAGGTAACCTCTTCAATGGGCCTCCAGGCGAAGCACTGCTGCTGATTCCTGCTTTCTATTTATATGTTTGGGTTGGTGATGCAATTTCCTGTGGTGATGTCATTTCCTGTTTTTTTCTCAGGGGATGGTAGATGGGGTCTAACTCAATGTGTTTGTTGATAGAGTTCCTGTTGGAATGCCATGCTTATAGGAATTCTCATGCGTGTCTCTGTTTAGCTTGTCCTAGGGTGGATGTGTTGTCCCAGTCGAAGTGGTGTCCTTCGTTATCTGTATGTCAGGATACTAGTGAGAGACGGTCATGTCGTTTTGTGGCTAGTTGATGTTCATGTATCCTGGTGGCTAATTTTCTGCCAGTTTGTCCTATGTAGTGTTTGTTGCAGTCCTTGCATGGTATTTTGTAAATGACATTAGTTTTACTTGTTGTCTGTATAGGGTCTTTCAAATTCATTAGCTGCTGTTTTAGTGTGTTGGTGGGTTTGTGGGCCACCATGATTCAGCTAATGAACTTGAAAAACCCTATACAGACAACAAGCAAAACTAATATCATTTACAAAATACCATGCAAGGACTGCAACAAACACTATTGGACAAATAGGCATGGATCTAACGAGGGAGTCTTGGATGGAATGATCACTGTGGAATGCAGATAGGGATGGGGAGGGAAATATATCTCTGGTGGTGGGGTCCGACTATAGGTGGCGGAAATGGTGGAGAATAATGCGCTGTATCCGGATGTTAGTGAGGCAGAAGGTGAGGACCAAGGGGGTTCTGTCCTTGTTGCAGTTTAAGGGGTGGGATTCAAGGCAGTGGCGCGGGACATGGAGGAGTTGCACTGGAGGGCATTGTTGATCATGTGGGAGAGGAAATTGTGGTCCTTGAGATAGGAGGCCATCTGGGATGTCCTGGAATGGAATTGCTCCTCCTGGGAGATGATACGGTGGAAGCGGAGGAATTAGGAAACTTGTCATTGCTGTCAGCAGTCATCAGTCAAAGAGGTGGTCACATGGATGTACAGAACCATGCTATATTAATATCACATCTGCACTATGTGCTTGCCATATACGCTTCAATCAAATAGACATATCTCAATGTTTTAGGGGAATATTCCCCAGCCAAGTTAGGAGAGTCAGCCTTTAATGAGGGGTTCTGGCACATTGAGTCAAGGATAGTTTCCACTGTCAGTCTAAGGGTTAGGACATGATTAGTTGGCTACTTGGTGTGGACACGGTGAGGGACCTGTGTCATAACAGTCCATGGAGTGGGCCACAGTCAGCCTGTAGGTCCCAAGCAACCTGTCCAGGGAACCGCACTACATAGTCTAGTCATTCGGCATCATTTGGGGTTATCTGTCTAAGTCAATCAAGGGGTTTGGTCATGGTCAGTACTGGAAGCCTCCACTGAAGTTCAAGAGTAGGGCAATTCTCAGGGACTAGTATGGTGGTTGGGATTGGAGGCTGCATGGTGGGATGCAGACGGAAAAACAATTGTGAAGGAACTGAACATATGAGGAGTGGCGACAATTCAGCTTGGAAGGGAAAACGATACTGTGGGTGTGGGGGATTGTCAGTGACAATCAGAACCACCCTGATCGGAATGGAAGAACAGTGCACTACTCTGCGTGGGGCTTAGAAAGTAAAGTAGGCAGATAAATGTTAAATAAATGTGTTGAATGGGAATGTGGGAAAGATCAAAGGGGTTGACAGGGAGGGCAAGAAGAGAATATGAAAATCTGTGACTTCATGAAGCAAAGCCATTTCCTTCCATCATCATCTAAACAGCAAGTATAAAATGGAAATAAAAATGGCTGCCCCAATATCTAGGAGAAAGTGAGGACTGCAGATGCTGGAGATCAGAGCTGAAAATATGTTACTGGAAAAGCGCAGCAGGTCAGACAGCATCCAAGGAGCAGGAGAATCAACGTTTCGGGCATGAGCCCTTTTTCAGGATTCCTGAAGAAGGGCTCATGCCCGAAACGCCGATTCTCCTGCTCCTTGGATGCTGCCTGACCTGCTGCACTTTTCCAGCAACACATTTTCTGCCCCCATATCTAGCATGGGCAGAGTAACTGTGGCATTACGTGAGGGAGGGGGTAGCACTTATTTTACGGTGTGAGGCCCTTCATAGGGCAATAGCATTAAACTGACATACACACGCAATACAGGTGAAAGACACCTGTGATCACAAAATGCTATGAGCTCCTTGTGCATTGAACTGTTGAGTTGATTCCAAATCCTGACCCCAATCTTGACCACATCATCCAACATTACCAATGAACACCACTAATGGCTGTGAGGAACTAGCAATGTTTCACAACCTAGCAAGATTCTCCCTTGTTGGAAACTTAGTCAGAAACTTCCAATATCCCATAGCCTGCACAGGGGTGCACAATATGAACACTTCACACCTTGGACCGTAAAACACCATGTGACACCTTCATACCTGTAATTGCAGTTAAAATGATATGTGTTTATACAGTTGAAAAAAAGTGAATGTATATTCACAAATAATGTATTCACAATGAAGTTTCTACCCCAGACACCTGTGTACCGTCAGAAGGTAGTCATCTTCCTTTCCCTTCAATAAAGTTGAGGTGCAGTCTCAGGCTATGCAATAGAGGTAGAGGGGAAATGTCCTATAGTGAAACCTGTTGGGCTTGAGTTTTGAGTCAGATAATCCCCAGGGCGTTTATGGTTAGAGAGACCAGATATGCAGAATATGTCCTGCCCTCCTCAGCTTGATCTCCCACAGGGTTGAGGATGTTAGATAGGTGGAGGTGAAGGCCCTGATTGGAGCAATGGACTGCAAACCTACGCATATATTTCACAGACTCAAAATGTGCACAACCTCAAACTTGAAGGCCCCTGTCCATGGAAACATCCAGGCACTAGCCAAAGCCGGCATGGTACAAACCATGGTGATTGAATCCTCCAACGTTCAGGTCAGTTTGCCCATTGTTTCTGACAAATCTGCCTGCTGCTGTTGTATCTGCTTTTCTGTTTGTGTGAAGTTGTTAATTGCCAACTCCAGCAGTCATCTGGTGCCACTAACCTGTGTCTTTTCTTCCTCGACCAGCTGTGAAGACATGGCAATGATGTGTTCACCAGCACATGCATCTGATCTAGTTAAAATATCCACTGGGGTGTCAAATCTGAGTTGGAGGAGTGTGTAGGAGACAACTTCGTCAGTGTATTCTTTTTGGCTTCTTCCTCATAGGTGGAGGGGGCAGATGTCTTGTCGGGCTGCCATCTTGAATGGAGATTGTGTAGGTTCCACTGGCACCTGCAAGAGACCAAATGTGTGACATAAAAGGTAGCGAAATCTGGACACATTAACAATACATTATTGTGGTGGTGATGGGAGAGAAGCACAGCAATGGACAATGATGCTTCCTAGGTTGCTTGAGATGGTGGTTTCAGCATCACCACGGGAACAGTCAAGGTCCTTGCCAGCTAGTGCAAGGATCCTCTCCTCATCGTGGATGAGGAAACATGTCAGGCTTCCGCTTGACTGTTTCTGCCCTCCCCCTACCTTATCCCAATCCCAAGTATCCAACTCAGCACCGCCCTCTTGACCTGTCCATCGTCTTTCCCATCTATCTGCTCCACTGTCCTCTCTGACCTATCACCTTCTCCCCCACCTTCATCTACCTATTGCATTCTCAGTTACCTTCTCCCCAGCCCCAGCCCCAGCCCCCTCCCATTTATCTCTCAGCATCCCAGGCCCACAAGCCTCATTCCTGATGAAGGGCTTCTGCCTAAAACGTTGATTCTCCTGCTCCTGAGATGCTGCCTGACTCACTGTGCTTTTCCAGCACCACACTCTTGACTCTGATCTCCAGTATCTTCAGTCCTCACTTTCTCCTGTTTCTGTTGTGGACCATTTTCTCCAGGAATGAGACAAAGGGAAAGATTGAGATGAAAATGTCTGACACAACTGTTAGTGCTGGTACAGATGGGTGAAAATTAGTGAGGTGTCCCAAGTAAATGAGTAGGCAGCAGAGAGGCCATGCAAGGGTAGTAACCTGGAGATGGAGAAATCAACTGAGGAAAGATGCTGTGTGCAACAGTGATATTGGTAGACCATGAACCTTGGTGGGAGGTAAGTGCAGTAGCAGAGGTGAGCACTTACCCTCGTGGAGCAAAGAAAGTCTTTAACCTCCATTGCTGTACGTTTGTCCACTAATGTTGCAATTATTCTGGTGGCAACTTCAAATCAGACTGGCAGAATCTAGTGGTGTGGTCCTCTCTGGAGAGCCCTCCTCTGCACCATCCACCAGCACCTCCAGGTGCCTGCCAACAATCAGGGTACCAACCTACTATCTCTGGGGCAACTCTTCACACAAGGGAACTATGCAGGCCCAACTGCATTTTAAGTATGGTGCGCCAATCCATTCTGCATTATTTGTTAAAACAACAGAGCAGGCCTAGGAACTACTGGTGGTTTAATAAACTGCCACTGTCTGATGTCCATTTGAGAGAATTGAGCAGAAAGTCTAGACTGACACTTCTCTTTCAAGCTGCCATCTTTCAGCAGAGAAATTAAACCAAGGCTTCTGTCTGCTCAGCCAGATGGATACATAAGATCCCATTGAACCATTTTGAAGAAGAGAAGAACATTTCCCCCAGTATCCAGGCAGATCAGCTGAGCAACATGTGGTTGAAGTCATTGGTCCTTACAGTGTGCATTTTCTATAACTTAACAGTGACTATATTTCAAAAGAATTTAATTGACTGTAAAACACATTGGAACTTCTTAAGGTCATGAAAGGTGCTATATTAATGCATGTTTAGATTTCCTTTTATTGATCATTTCCCTTTCCTTTCTCTTGTTGCGAAGCTCATTGGACTGCCATTCCTAGTAATTTTATACAATAACGAGTGCAGAAATTACTCTTAAGCAGTGGCATAAAATAGCGCTATCAGATCAGCCATCTACAATACACAGCAGCTGATATTCAATATCATTGACTGCAGTGTTGAATCTATTTTGTTGGTGTGAGGAGTTGCAGAATAAATGCTGGCCATGGCACTGCGAGAACTGCACCCACCTCACTTCACATCTGATATAGCTAATTATTCCTTTTCTTCCACTTTCAACCATCCGGTCATGTTCATATCCCATTTTAAAAGGCAACGCCTACAACAATTTCACACTGAATTGAAAAGCCAGCCTAGATATGTGCTGATGTCTCTGGAGTGGGTCTTAAGCCCACAATCTTTTGACACAAGCTGTAATTTGAACTGCAATTGACTGCTACACTGCAGCAAGTATCAAAAGCCAACACTTGCCTCCTCTGTCAAGGACACCATTTCTGTATTGAACTGAATGGTGATTCAAACAATTGTAGTTGCAGTTTATGACTTCTCATTACTACATAATCTCTGGTAATCTGTGGCTCATCTGAAAACATGTTCCTTGCAAAAGTTTTACCTATGCATTGAAAATATTATTGGCGATGACACAAAACTTGAAAGTATTGTGAGCCAAGAGGAAGATAGTGATAGTGATACATCCTCACATAAAGACTCTATTCCATTCTCCCAAGTTCTCTGTCTCTGTCACATCTTTTCTGATGGTGCGAACTTCGAAAAGGGGGTCTCTGAAATTTCCAGCTCCTTCCTCAACTGAAGATTCTCCAGCACCATAGTTGTCAGAGCACCCAGCAGGGTCCAATTCATCTTCTACACTTTGGCCCTCATCCTCTCTCTCCCCTCCCACAACAACGATAGGTTCCCCCTTGTCCCCACCTACTATTCCATCAGAATCCACATCCAAAGGATCATTAACCGCTATTTCTTCCACCACCAGTGGGATGCCACCACCAGACATATATTCTCTTACCCTCCTTTGTCAGCCTTCTGCAAGGACCAGTTCCTGCTAGGACACCCTGGTCCATTCTTCCTCCACTCCCAAGACCTCCATGAAGCCCCACGGCACCTCCCCATGCATCTGCTGAAGGTGTAATATCTACCCATGTACTTCCTCTCTCCTCAACATCCAAGGCCCCAAACACATCTTCCAAGGGAAGCAGTGCTTTACCTGCACATTTCTCAATCTGGTCTACTCTATTTGCTGCTCGGAATGTGATCTCCTCTACATTGGGAAACAAAATGCAAACTGGGTGACAGCTTTGCAGAAAACCATGTTCTATCTGCAAAAAAAGACCCCAAGCTTTCAGTTGCCTGCCACTTCAACACCTAGCTGGCCTTCATAATAAGAGAAATTGAGTATAGAAGCAAAGAGGTGCTTCTGCAGCTGTACAGGGCCCTGGTGAGACCACACCTGGAGTACTGCGTGCAGTTCTGGTCTTCAAATCTGAGGAAAGACATTCTGGCTATTGAGGGAGTGCAGCGTAGGTTCACGAGGTCAATTCCTGGAATGGCGGGAGTACCTTACGCTGAAAGACTGAAGCAACTGGGCTTGTATACCCTTGAGTTTAGAAGACTGAGAGGGGATCTGATTGAGACGTATAAGATTATGAAAGGATTGGACACTCTGGCAGCAGGAAACATGTTTCCGCTGATGTCTGAGTGCCGAACCAGAGGACACAGCTTAAAAATACGGGGTAGACCATTTAGGACAGAGATGAGGAGAAACTTCTTCACCCAGAGAGTGGTGGCTGTGTGGAATGCTCTGCCCCAGAGGGCAGTGGAGGCCCAGTCTTTGGAATCATTTAAGAAAGAGTTGGATAGAGTCTCAAAGATAGTGGAATCAAGGGTTATGGAGATAAGGCAGGAACAGGATACTGATTAGGAATGATCAGCCATGATCATGTTGAATGGCGGTGCAGGCTCAAAGGGCTGAATGGCCTACTCCTGCACCTATTGTCTATTGTCTATTGTCTAACATCTCTGTCTCAGGTTTGCTGTGGTGGTCCAGTGAAGCCCAGCGCAAGTTGGAAGAACAAAACCTCATTTTTTGCTTATGAACCCTGCAGCCTTCTGGACTTATTATCGAGTTCAACAATTTTAGGACTTGAGGCATATTCTCCCAATCCTTACGCAAACCCCCAAACATCTGGCCTTGTCATCACATGGGCTGCTACCACACACAATCCATTAGCAGCTATTCATTCCCCCAGACTGACCCTTATCCATTTCTTTGTCTGTCCAACTGTTTTTTTCTCTCTTTGAGCTCTAACTCTACCTATTGTTTACTCTCCCCATCACCATCTTCTGCATAAATACCAACCTTTTCCTAGCTACCATCAGTTCTGAAGAAGGGTCACTGGACCCAAACATTAACTCTGATTCTCTCCACAAATTGAGGTGACCAATTTGATGAAATGGTCAGATGCTGGTAAAAGACCAGAGGGTGGAGGTGGGTGGAGGCCTTCTGGAAATCTAAATAGATTACTTCCACTGGCTCTCCTTCAGCTATATTGCTTGTTACCTCCTCAAAGAGATTTTTAACAGATTTGTTAGGTGTGATCTTCTCTTGACAAAGCAGTGCTGACACTGCCCTATTTTACCATGCACTTCCAAGTACTGTGCAATTTTGTCCTTAATAATGGACTTGAAACTCTTACCAACAACCCAGATCAAGCTACCTAGCCAACAGTTTCCTGTCTTCTCCTCCCTCTCTTCTTAAACAGGGGCATAACATTATTTATTTTCCAGTCTTCTGGAAGCATTCCTAACTCCAGTGATTCCTAGAAGATCACTGCACTTGTTACGGTTGGAGGGGTGGGGTTCGAGGACGGAGGTGTGGGATGTGGACAAGATGCATTGGAGGACAGCTTTAACCAGGGTGGCATGGTGGCACAGTGGTTAGCACTGCTACCTCATAGTGCCAGAAACCTGGGTTCAATTCCTGCCTCAGGCAACTGTCTATGTGGAGTTTGCACATTCTCCCCATGTCTGCGTGGGTTTCCTCCGGGTGCTCCGGTTTCCTCCCATAGTCCAAAGATGTGCAGGTTAGGTGAATTGGCCATGCTAAATTGCCCATAGTGTTAAGTGAAGGGGTAAATGTAGGGGAATGGGTCTGAGTAGGTTGCTCTTTGGAGAGTCGGTGTGGACTTGTTGGGCCAAAGAGCCTGTTTCCACACGGTAAGTAATCTAATAAAACCACATAGGAAGGGAAATTGCGGTCTCTAAAGAAGGAGGCCTTCTGGTGTGTTCTGTAGATGAACTGATCCTCCTGGGAGCAGATACAGTGGAGGCGGAGGAATTGGGAATACAGGATGGCATTTTTGCAGGAGGTAGGTTGGGAAGAGGTGTAAGTTCCCAATCCTCTGGCTTCCCACGAATCTTCACCACAATGTGCTTTTCTGCTGCTCCGACTTCCCTTGTCAGCTATGATTGCTTTGTCCTCTCCTTAGAATATTTCTTCCTTTTGGGATGCATTTCTGCTGTGCCTCCCAAATTACCCAAGAAACTCCTGCCATTGCTGTTCTGCTGTCTTCCCTAGTACACTCCCGTTCCAATCAACTCTGGCCAGCTCCTTCCTCATGTCTTTGTAAAGTTCCACATGCTAGGCTGATTAGCAAAGTTAGATCACATGGGATCCAGGGAGTCATAGAGTCATAGAGATATACAGCATGGAAATATACTCTTCAGTCCAACCTGTCCATGCCAACCAGATATCCTAACCCAATCTAGTCCCACCTGCCAGCATCCGGCCCATATCCCTCCAAACCCTTCCTATTCATATACCCATCCAAATGCCTAGTTAGAAGATGGTGGTTGAGGATTGTTACTCTGACTGGAGGCCTGTGACCAGTGGTGTTCTGCAGGGATTGATGCTGGGACCATTGCTTTTTGTCATTTATATCAATGAGATTAGAATATAGGCGGTTCTGTTAGCAAGTGTGCGGATATCACCAAAATTGGTGGTATTGTGGATAGTGAAGAATGTTATCTAAGAGTATAAAGAGATCTTGATCAGATCAATAGGTCCAGAAATGGCAGATGGAGTTTAATTTAGATAAATGTAAGGTGTTGCATTTTAATAAGGCAAACCAGGGTAGGACTTACACAGTTAATAGTGGGGCCCTGGAAGTGTTATTGAACAGAGGGACTTGGGAGTACAGGTTCCTAGCTCTTTGAAAGCAGCGTTGCAGGTGGACAGGGCGGTGAAGAAGATGCTTGACATGCTTGCCATCATTGGTCAGAGCATTGATATAGGAGTTGGGATGTCATGTTGCGGCTGTGCAAGACATTTGAAATACTGTGTACAATTCTGTTCACCCTGCAAGAGGAGGATGCCATTAAACTAGAACAGATGCAAAACATATTCACAAGGATATTGCCAGAACTGGACCGTTGAGTTATAAGGAGAGGCTGGATAGGCTGGGAATTTTTCCCTGGAGCATCGGAGGCTGAGGAGTGACCTTATAAAGGTTTATAAAATCATGAGGGGCATAGATAGGGTGAATGGCCTTTTTCCAAGGTTAGGGAGGTCCAAACCTAGAGGCTGTAGGTTTAAGGTAAGAGGGGAAAGATTTAAAAGGGACTTTAGAGGCAATGTTTTCACACAGAGAGTGGTTAGTGTGTGGAATGAGCTACCAGAGGAAGTGTTAAAGCCTGGTACTATTACAACATTTAAAAAACATTTGGACAGGTACATGGATAGGAAAGGTTTAGAGGGATATGGCCCAAGCACAGGCAGATGGGACTAGTTAAGTTTAGGATACCTGGTTGGCATGAACAAATTGGACTGAAGAATCTGTTTCCATGCTAAATTACTCTATGACTCTCTAATTGTAATATTACATCGGATTCCAGCCTCTTCTGAAATTGCAGGGTGAATTCTACCATGTTATTGTTACTGTCCCCAAGGGGTTCCTTCATCTTAAGCTCTCGAATTTTCCTCATAACACGTCACTAAATCCAGAATTGCCTGTTCCTTAGTGGGCTCTACCATAAGCTGCTCCAAAAAAGTCATCTTGTAGACATTCCATGAATTTCTTTTCATGACATCCGCTACCAACCTGATTTTTCCATTCTATCTGCATATTGAAGTCCCCCATGATAGTTGTAAAAGTGCCTTTTCTATCTGCTCATTTATTTGCTTCCCCACATCTGGACTACTACAGGTGGAAGCCTGTACACAACTATCAGTGGAGTCTTTTTTTTTCTGGTTCCTCAAATCTACCCACACAGATTTTCCATCTTCCGATTTTATATCACTTCTTTCTGTTGATTTAGTTTAACGTCTGCATGGATACGGTGAACCAAATGGACCCTTTCAGTGCCGGAGCCATTTCATGTGGTTATGCATTGCATTTTATTTTATAACACTCTATAAAGGACATAGAGATATTTTATCACCTCATAAATATAAGTTGTGGCTATAAAGTCACATCAACTTGTCAACTAGGTTTTTCAAGTCAGCACTCAGAACAAACTGTGAAATGAACTGCTTTAGCTCCATCTGTTAGATCACGACATATCTTGAGAGAGAGAGAGAGAGACTATAGTTTAGCCATACTATCATTTGGAACAGATGATTAATTTAGAGGGATGATTGTTTTAGACTCCAGCAACTCCTTTGATATTTGACCAATGTCCCTCTTTATTGCGCTTTTAACTGAATTTTGAACGAAGGGACTAAAATCAAATCCCAAAGTAAAATGCAGCCAGGCTTAGACTCTAAAGTATACATAGGTGCAGGTAAAACAAAACAAATGATACAACAGAAACAAACCTCATTCTGGCTATGCAGTTCACTTTACTTCTGTTGCTTCTGCTTCTTCCAGTATAGTTCATCTAATTCAATTATTTCTCTGTGAACATAGGTTTCCAGTTTAACATTTAATACCGCCCTAGTAAGTTACAATGGTGTTTCACATAATGGACTTTTCTGGTAATGAACTTTAATTGACTTTACATACATGATTAGAGACAAAAAAAACTGCAGAGGTTGGAATCCAAAGAAGACAAGCAGGAGGCTAGAAGAACACAGCAAGCCAGGCAGCACCAGGAGATGGCTTGCTGGGTTCTTCCAGCCTCATAAGAATATAGACCATAAAAACTAGGAGCAGGAGTAGGCCAACTGATCCTTTGAGCCTGCTTCACCATTCAATAAGATCATGGCTGATCTTTTCGTGGCCTCAGCTCTGCTTACCCGCCCTCTCACCATGACCCTTAATTCCGTTTATTATTTAAAAATTAAACCAGCTTAGCTTTAAAACATTTACTGAAATAGTGTCAACTACTTCACTGGGCAGGGAATTCCATAGGTTTACAACCCTCTAGGTGAAGAAATTCCTTCTCAATTCAGTTCTAATTCTCCTTCCTCCAATTTTGAGGCCATGCCCTCTTGTCCTAGTTGCACCTGCCAGTGGAAACATCCTCTGTACATCTATCTTATCTATTCACTTCATAATTTTGTATGTTTTAATAAGATTCCCCCCTCATTATTCTACATTCCAATAAATATAATTCCCAGTCTCCTCAGTCTCTCCTCATAAGCCAATCCCCTCAAGTCCAGAATTAATCTAGTGAACTGTCTCTGTGCCCCCTCTAGTGCCAGTACATCCTTTCTCAAGTAAGGAGTCCAAAACTGCATGCAGTACTCCAAGTGTGGCCTCACCAACACCCTGTACAGCTGTAACATAACCTCCCTGCTTTTAAACTCAATCCCTTTAGCAATGAAGGACAAAATTCCATTTGCCTTCCTAATTACCTGTTGCACTTGCAGACCACCTTCTGTAATTCATGCACAAGGACACCCAGGTCCCTCAGCACAGCAGCATGCCGCAACTTTTTACCATTCAAGTAATAATCCCTTTTACTGTTATTTCTACCAAAATGGATGACTTCACATTTATTAATGTTGTATTCCATCTGCTAGTCCTTTGCACACTCACTTAAGTACCTATATTCCTCTGCAAAGTTTCACAGTCTTTTGCACACCGTAGCTACCTGAAGAAGGAGCAGCACTCCGAAAGCAAGTATTTCCAAATATAGTTGGACTATATCCTGGTGGTGTGTGATTTTAAACTCATCTTAGTGTCATCTGCAACTCACTTAGTGTCATTTGACACACTACATGTGGTTCCCCAACTCCAAATCATTGATGTAAATTGTGAATAATTGTGGTCCCAATACTGATCCCTGAGGCACACCACTAGTTACTGATTGCCAACCAAAATAGCACTCATTTATCACCACCTTTTGCTTCCTGTTAGTCAACCAATCCTCTTTCCATGCTAATACTTTACCCATAATGCCATGCATTTTATCTTATGCAGCAGCCTCTTGGGTGGCACCTTGTTGAAGGCCTGCTACTTGTCTACTTTATATACATGATGGCAAACATTTTGGAAGCATGTCTGTTCAAGTAAACAAGATGAGAGACAAAAAACTGTAGATGATGGAATCCAGAGTAGACAAGCAGGGTTATACCTGAAACATCGACTTAGAATCATAGAGTCATAGAGATGGACAGCACGGAAACAGACCCTTCGGTCCAACTTGTCCATGCCGACCAGATATCCCAACCCAAGCTATTCCCACCTGCCAGCACCTCCAAACCCTTCCTATTCATATACCCATCCAGATGCCTTTTAAATGTTGCAACTGTACCAGCCTCCACCACTTCCTCTGGCAGCTCACTCCATACACGTACCACCTGCGTGAAGAAGTTGCCCCTTAGGTCTCTTTTATATCTTTCCCCTCTCACCCTTAACCTATGCCCTCTAGTTCTGGACTTCCCCACCCCAGGGAAAAGATCTTTTCTATTTATCCTATCCATGCCCCTCATGATTTTTTAAAGCTCTATAAGGGCAATCCTCAGCCTCCAACGCTCCAAGGAAAACAGCCCTAGCTTATTCAACCTCGCCCTATTGCTCAAATCCCCCAACCCTGGCAACATCCTTGTAACTCTTTCTGAACCCTTTCACATTTCACAACATTTTTCTGTTCGGAAGGAGACCAGAATTGCATGCAAAATCCCAACAGTGGCCTAACCAATGTCCTATACAGCTGCAACATGACCTCCCAACTCCTGTACTCAATGCTCTGACCAATAAAGGAATGCATACCAAACGCCTTCTTCACGATCCTAACTACTTGTGACTCCACTTTCAAGGAGCTATGAACCTGCACTCCAAGGTCTCTTTGTTCAACAACACTCTCTAGGATCTTACTATTAAGTGTATAAGTCCTGCTAAAATTTGCTTTCCAAATACATGTACATCCTGTCCCTCAGGATTCCCTCCAACAACTTGCCCACTAGCGATGTCAGGCTCGCTGGTCTATAGTTCCCTGGCTTGTCCTTACCACCTTTCTTAAACAGTGGCACCACGTTAGCCAACCTTCAGTCTTTCCGCACCTCACCTGTGACTATCGATGATACAAATATCTCAGCAAGAGGCCCAGGAATCACTTCTGTGGCTTCCTACAGAGTTCTAGGGTACACCTGATCAGGTCCTGGGGATTTATCCACTTTTATGTGTTTCAAGACATCCAGCACTTCCTCCTCTGTAATATGGACATTTTTCAAGGTGTCACCATCTATTTCCCTACAGTCTATATCTTCCTGTCCTTTTCCACAGTAAATACTGATGCAACATATTCATTTAGTATCTCCCCCATCTCCCTCAGCTCCACACAAAGGTTGCCTTGCTGATCTTTGAGGGGCCCTATTCTCTCCCTAGTTAACCTTTGTCTTTAATGTATTTGTAATAACCCTTTGGATTCTCCCTAATTCTATTTGCCAAAGCTATCTCATGTCCCCTTTTTGCTCTCCTGATTTCCCTCTTAAGTATACTCCTCCTGCCTTTATACTCTAAGGATTCACTTGATCTATCCTGTCTATGCCTTACATCTGCTTCCTTCTTTTTCTTAACCAAACCCTCAATTGCTTTAGTCATCCAGCATTCCCTATACCTACCAGCCTTTCCTTTCACCCTAACGGGAACTTACTTTCTCTGGACTCTTATTATCTCATTTCTGAAAACTTCCCATATTCCAGCTGTTCCTTTACCTGTGAACATCTGCCCCAATCAGCTTTTGAAAGTTCTTGCCTAATACTGTCAAAATTGGTCTTTCTCCAATGTAGAACTTCAACTTTTAGATCTGGTCTATCCTTTTCCATCACTATATTAAATCTAATAGAATTATGGTCACTGGCCCCAAAGTGCTCCCCCACTGGCACCTCAATCACCTGCCCTGTCTTATTTACCTAGAGTAGGTCAAGTTTTGCACCTTCTCTAATAGGTACATCCACATATTGAAT
Organism: Chiloscyllium plagiosum; assembly: GCF_037043375.1. Classification (NCBI taxonomy): domain Eukaryota; kingdom Metazoa; phylum Chordata; class Chondrichthyes; order Orectolobiformes; family Hemiscylliidae; genus Chiloscyllium; species Chiloscyllium plagiosum. Next base: position 125,333,529 of record NW_028270143.1, read on the forward strand.
CAGAAAATTTTCTTGTACATACTTAACAAATTCCTCTCCATCTAAATCCTTAACACTATGGCAGTCCCAGTCTATATTTGGAAAGTTAAGATCCCCTACCATGACCACCCTATTTTTGTTACAGATAGCTAAGATCTCCTTACAAATTTGTTTCTCAATTTCCCTCTGACTATTAGGGGGTCTAGACTTCTCCTCCTCCTGATGCTGTCTGGCTTGTTGTGTTCTTCCAGCCTCCTGCTTGTATACTTTCACGCAAACAATGCCTTCACCAGCTAATATGAAATAGGCAGTGGTACTAGTGCATGCACAATGGGCCGAAAGGCATCCTTTTGCACTATAATAATTCTGTGACTCTGACATACACTATTTTACATTGGTAAATTTAATAGAAAAGTATGACCAAAAATTTTGACATTTTGTGGACTTCGAGGAGGCATTCACACGCAAATCATCATAATACAAAGATAAAATACTAACAGTTGGATTTTACAAATTGCAGAAGGTATTTTTCATTTGACAACTTTCAGCACAAATTCTTGCCCAAAAAGATTATTGGCAATGCCCTCACCTCAGTTTTCTAGCAAACAGATTCATTATCATAGATCCCAACCTCTAATTCTATGAAGATAAATTGTGTAATATTCAATTAAAGTTTGTGTGTCCCAAAAAGATTTACCTTCTCTATGTACCCTTAGAGCTAACAAGGACTCTTATCCCACCATCTCAAAGGGCAAAGGACAATCCCCTATCCAATGTTGAGGCTAAATAGCTCCATTTTGCCAGAGTGGCGAGGAGAGAAGGAGAGGTGAAGCGAGGGCTGCCGGGAAGGGTGAGTTTTCCCGCATTAAAACGCACTTACCTCGGGAGTCGGGCCTCCATTTTGCCAGAGTGGCGAGGAGAGAAGGAGAGGTGAAGCGAGGGCTGCCGGGAAGGGTGAGTTTTCACGCATTAAAAGGAGCTTACCTCGGGAGTCGGGCCTCCATTTTGCCACCTTGGGAGTCGGGCCTCCATTTTTCCAGAGCGGCGAGGGAGGAGCGAAGGACTTCTGGGAAGTCATATATTTGTGTGGTTGCTTTACCCGAAACACTACTCGGGTAGTATCTCCCACCCATCTTCCTCCTCTAACTAAAAAAAAAGGACCTGTGCGCAAGATTGGTAAGGTAACGAGATTTTTTTTATTCCTTATTTTTTCAACAGTCTCTTTGGGAATTTTGAATAGTGGGAATGGAGGTTAGGGCAGTTGAGTATTCCTCCTGCAGAATGTGGGAGGTAAGGGTCACCACTAGTGGAGGTTGGTGGGGTGGTAGGTGAGGACCAGTGGGATTCTGTTCTGATGGCAATTGGAGGGGCGGGGCTCAAGAGCGGAGGAGTGGGAAGTGGAAGAGATGCGGTGGAGAGCATCATCGATCACGTCTGGGGGGAAATTGCAGTCTTTGAAGAAGGAGGCCATCTGGGTTGTACGGTATTGGAACTGGTCCTCCTGGGAGCAGATGTGGCGGAGACGAAGGAATTGGGAATATGGGATGGCGTTTTTACAGGAGGCAGGGTGGGAGGAGGTGTAGTCTAGGTAGCTGTGGGAGTCGGTCGGTTTATAGTAAATGTCTGTGTTGATTTGGTTGCCCGAGATAGAAATGGAGAGGTCTAGGAAGGGGAGGGAGGAGTCTGAGATGGTCCAGGTAAATTTGAGGTCGGGGTGGAAGGTGTTGGTAAAGTGGATGAACTGTTCAACCTCCTCGTGGGAGCATGAGGCAGCGCCGATACAGTCATTGATGTAGCGGAGGAAAAGGTGGGGGGTGGTGCCAGTGTAACTGCGGAAGATGGGCTGTTCCACATATCCTACGAAGAGGCAGGCATAGCTGGAGCCCATGCGGGTACCCATGGCTACTCCTTTGGTTTGGAGGAAGTGGGAGGATTGGAAAGAGAAGTTGTTCAGGATGAGGACCAGTTCAGTCAGTCGAAGGAGGGTGTCAGTGGAAGGGTACTAGTTGGTATGGCGGGAAAGGAAGAAGCGGAGGGTTTTGAGTCCTTCGTGATGGGGGATAGAGGTGTACAGGGACTGGATGTCCATGGTGAAGATAAGGTGTTGGGGACCGGGGAAGCAAAAATCATGGAGGAGGTGGAGGGCGTGGGTGGTGTCCTGAACGTAGGTGGGGAGTTCTTGGACTGAGGGGGACAGGACCGTGACAAGGACATGCAAGTCCTTGGACTCCTCCATCGCCAGACCATAGCAACACGACGGCTGGAGGAAGAGCGCCTCATCTTCCGCCTAGGAACCCTCCAACCACAAGGGATGAACTCAGATTTCTCCAGTTTCCTCATTTCCTCTCCCCCCACCTTGTCTCAGTCCCAACCCTCGAACTCAGCACCACCTTCCTAATCTGCAATCTTCTTCCTGACCTCTCCGCCCCCACCCCCACCCCCACCCCCACTCCGGCCTATCACCTTCATGTTAAGCTCCTTCCACCTATCGCATTTCCAACGCCCCTCCCCCAAGTCCGTCCTCCCTACCTTTTATCTTAGCCTGCTGGGCACACTTTCCTCATTCCTGAAGAAGGACTCATGCCCGAAACGTCGATTCTCCTGCTCCTTGGATGCTACCTGACCTGCTGCGCTTTTCCAGCAACACGTTTTCAGCTTGGGTCAATTTTTGTCCAGTGTGTGCAGGAGGGCTTCTTGACACAGTATGTAGACAGGCCAACAAGGGGTGAAGCCACATTAGATTTGGTACTGGGTAATGATCCTGGCCAGGTGTTAGACTTGGAAGTAGGTGAGCATTTTGGTGATAGCGATCACAATTCTGTTACGTTTACTTTAGTGATAGAAAGGGATAGGTGTTTACCACTGGGCAAGAGTTACAGCTGGGGGAAAGGCAATTACGATGCAATTAGGCAAGATTTAGGAAGCATAGGATGGGGAAGGAAACTGCATGGGATGGGCACATTAGAAATGTGGAGCTTATTCAAGAAAAAGCTCCTGTGTGTCCTAGATAAGTATGTACCTGTCAGGCAGGGAGGAAGCTGTGGAGCGTGGGAGCCGTGGTTTACGAAGGAAGTGGAATCTCTGGTCAAGAGGAAGAAGAAGGCTTATGTTAGGAGGAGATGTGAAAGCTCAGTTTGGGCATTTGAGGGTTACAAGGTAGCCAGGAAAAACCTAAAGAGAAAGCTCAGAAGAGCCAGGAGGAGACATGAGAAGTTGTTGGCATATAGTAAGGTATGGAATACTTTGCCTGCAACGGTAGTAGATTCACCAACTTTAAGTACATTTAAGTTGTCATTGGACAAGCATATGGACGTACATGGAATAGTGTAGTTAGATGGGCTTCAGATTGGTATGACAGGTCGGTGCAACATCGAGGGCCGAAGGGCCTGTACTGCACTGTAATGTTCTATTTTCTGTGTTGCTATGTATTGCTAGGAAGGGCTAGCTGTTAGTTGTTAAAATCTAATTTTACACTAGAATCATTGAATCTTACTGCACAGATAAAAGACATTCAGTCATTATCCCTTTGTCAGTTTTCTGCAGAGGCTGCCCTGATCTTCCCCATATCCCTTTAATTTTCTGTCTTTTAAGTACTCATCTCTTTCACTTTGAAAGTTACTGTGAAATCTGTTTCCGCTACTCTTTCATGCAGACTATTCCAGATCACCACTCCTTGTAGTTAAAAACATTCTTCTCAACCCAATTCTGACTCTTTTTGCCAATTACCTCAAATTTGTGCGCTCTGATTACTGACCTTCCTGCTAATGAAAACATTTTCTCCTTATTTACTGTACGTATTTCTTTCTATGCCACGACACTGAATTTGGTTTCTAGAAGTTGTATCTAGTGACTGAAAAACTATAGATTGTGCAGAGAAGTAGACAGAAATTGCTGGAGGTAGAGAATTTTCAGTGACCACACTTTGTTCAAATAACTATGTTCAGCCAGCCAAGTTGATTCATAAAACAAGTAATGGAAGATCAGTCTGAAATTCTCCATTGCACAACTAAGTGGGAGGTGTTGAACTTTGTATTAGTGTTGTCGAATAGAAGTTGCTGACTTTCCCTGTACCCATGTTGACAACATTATAGCATCTACACTAATTTCATTCATACAAGTACATTTATAGGAGTACTTAGGAGGGTATCTATCACTTTTCAGTTACAAAGAGGTTAAGCAAACATTCTGACTGAGAAAAAGAAGTGAACCATGCTACATTTGGTCTGAGCAAAAATGATTAAATTCACATAGAGGTACCATGCAAATAAGTATGTGGCCAGAGGTAATGTTGGTTATAAACTTTTCACTAATGAATCAGAAGAAGAATTGGGCCTTACCTGGATTTCCAATTAACATATGGCCCATGTATTAGACCATGTTGCTTTATGTAAATTAATATTCTTCAAATATATATTTTGTCTCCACAGTTATAGAGTCATAGAGATGTACACACAGAAACAGTCCCTTCAGTCCAACTCATCCATGCCGACCAGATATCCCAACCCAAGATAGTCCCACCTGCCAGCACCTGGCCCGCATCTCTCCAACCTTTCCTATTCATATACCCATCCAAATGCCTTTTAAATGTTGCAATTGTACCAGCCTCCACCACTTCTTTTGGCAGCTCACTCCATACATGTACCACCTCCTGCATGAAGAAGTTGTCCCTTAGATCTCTTTTATATCTTACCCCTCTCACCCTTAACCTATGCCCTCTAGTTCTGGACTCCCTCACCCCAGGGAAAAGACTTTGTCTATTTACCATATACATGCTCCTCATAATTTTGTAAACCTCTGTAAGGTCACCCCTCAGCCTCCTACACTCCAGGGAAAACAGCACCAACTGGTTCAGCCTCTCCCTATAGCTCAAATTCTCCAACCCTGGCAACATCCTTGTAAATCTTTTCTGAACCCTTTCAAGTTTCATTACATCTCCCAAAGGAAGGAGACCAGAATTGCATGCAATATTCCAACAGTGGCCTAACCAATGTCCTGTACAGCCGCAACATGACCTCCCGACTCCTGTACTCAATACTCTGACCAATAAAGGAAAGTATACCAAACGCCTTCTTCACTATCCTATCTACCTGCGATGCCACTTTCAAGGAGCTATGAATCTGCACTCCAAGGTCTCTTTGTTCAGCAACACTCCCTAGGACCTGACCATTAAGTGTATAAGTCCTGCTAAGAGTTGCTTTCCCAAAATGCAGCACTTCGCATTTATCTGAACTAAACTCCATCTGCCACTTCTCAGCCCATTGGCCCATCTGATCAAGATCCCGTTGTAATCCGAGGTAACCTTCTTCACTGTCCACTACACCTCCAATTTTGGTGTCATCTGCAAACTTACTAACTGTACCTCTTATGCTTGCATCCAAATCATTTATGTAAATGACAAAAAGTAGAGGACCCAGCACCGATCCTTGTGGCACTCCACTGGTCACAGGCCTCCAGTCTGAAAAACAACCCTCCACCACAACCCTCTGTCTTCTACCTTTGAGCCAGTTCTGTATCCAAATGGCTAGTTGTCCCTGTATTCCATGAACTCTAACCTTGCTAATCAGTCTCCCATGGGGAACCTTGTCAAATGCCTTACTGAAGTCCATATGGATCACATCTATCACTCTGCCCTCATCAATCCTCTTTGTTACTTCTTCAAAAAACTCAATCAAGTTTGTGAGACAAGATTTCCCATGCACAAAGCCATGTTGACTATCCCTAATCAGTCCTTGTGATTCCAAATACATGTACATTCTGTCTCTCAGGATTCCCTCCAACAACTTGCCCACCACTGAGTTTAGGCTCACTGGTCTATAGTTCCCTGGCTTGTCCTTACCACCGTTCTTAAACAGTGGCACTACGTTAGCCAACCTCCAGTCTTCCAGCACCTCACCTGTGACTATCGATGATACAACTATCTCAGTAAGAGGCCCAGCAATCACTTCCCTAGCTTCCCACAGAGTCCTAGGGTACACCTGATCAGGTCCTGGGAATTTACACACCTTTACGCACTTCCTCCTCTGTAATATGGACAATTTGCAAGATGTCACCATCTATTTCCCTACATTCTATTTCTTCTATATTCTTTGCCACAGTAAATACTGATGCAAATTACTCGTTTAGTATCTCCCCCATTTTCTGCGGCTCCACACAAAGGCTGACTTGCTGATCTTTGAGGTCCACTAATCTCTCCCTAGTTAACCTTTTGTCCTTGATGTATTTTTAATAACCCTTTGGATTCTCCTTAATTCTATTTCTCAAAGCTATCTCATGTCCCCTTTTTGCTCTCCTGATTTCCCTCTTAAGTATACTCCTACTTCCTTTATACTCTAAGGATTCACTTGATCTATCCTGTCTATATCTTACATATGCTTCCTTCTTTTTCTTAACCAAACCCTCAATTTCTTTAGTCATCAGTATTCCCTATACCTACCAGCCTTTCCTTTCAGCCTATTGCTATGATATCCCAGTCCCATGTTCCTAACCATCCCTGAGTTCATCTGCCTTCCCTGTTAGGCCCCCTGCATTGAAATAAATGCAGTTTAATTTATTAGTCCTACCTTGTCCCTGCCTGCCCTGACTGTTTGACTTGCTTCTGTTCTCAACTGTACCATAGAGTCATAGAGTCATGGAGATGTACATCACAGACCCTTCGGACCCTTCGGTCCAACCCATCCATGCCGACCAGATATCCCAACCCAATCTAGTCCCACCTGCCAGCACCTGGCCCATATCCCTCCAAACCATTCGTATTCATATATCCATCCAAATGCCTTTTAAATGTTGCAATTGTGCCAGCCTCCACCACTTCCTCTAGCAGCTCATTCCATACATGTGCTATTGTCGCAGTGCAACATATCTATAATACACATTGTAGCCACACTGCACCAATGGTGGACAAAGTGAGTGTTGAAGATGGTGGATGTGGTGCTGATCAAGTTACTTTGACTGCGATCGTACTAAGTTTCTTGAGTGTTGTTGGAGCTGCACTTATCAGGCAAGAGGAGAGTATCTCATCATGCTTGTGTACTGTAGATGGGTGGACAGGTTCTGGGGAGAATTACTGACTTCAGAATTCCAGCCTTTGACTTGCTTTTGGTTAAAACTGTTCAGCTTTGTTACAAATCCTTCTTAAGTTTAGTTGCATTGTCACCTCCATATCTGAACTGAGTCCTCCACATCTGAGTTATTATGATCTTCTTTTCCTTTGTATTCTCATTGGCACCAGAGTCATTAGGCATCATGCTTTTGTGCTCTGAATGTCCCTCCACTGAGCCACACATGTTTTTGCCTTCAAACGCTCCTTACGACTTTCAGAGACTTCACCCAGCCCTGTTATATTATTCAGGGAGATTTGGGATACTAAAGGTGCTGTTTAAATGCAGGCTGTTATTAAAACATAGCATTCTATTCAACCTCACCATCAAATTTCTCATGGATGATCTTACCCCAACAAAAATTGCATATTTCTCATTTCCATCAGCAAATGAAAATAGATTTGATCAACACTTTTTCATTTAAATGCTATCCCTTTAAATGCAAGCCATTGTACATCTGGCTCAGGGCCCAATTATGTCATCAGCCATTGCTGTTCAGCCTAAGCCACTAATTGGATGAGTGCCATTACATGTCCACAATGATTGATAGTGTACTGCAGTTGAGGGTGAAGGAGCAGGTCCATTTATTCTATGAGCATTGTTGTTGGTAAAGGCATTGAATCCACACAGACATAAATGATTGTCACTGTCAACTGTACACTAAACAATCACAGGGGCGGTACAGTGGCTCAGTGGTTAGTACTGCTGCCTCACAGTGCCAGGGACCTGGGTTTGATTCCACCCTCAGGTGACCGTCTGTGTGGATCTTGCATGTTTTCCCTGTGTCTGCGTGGGTTTCCTCCCACTGCACACAAAAATGTCCAGGTTAGTTGGCTTAGCCATACTAAATTGCCTCTAGTGTCCAGGGATGTGTAGGTTAGGTGGGTTAGCATGGTAGTTGAAGGTTTATGGGGAAAGGGTAGTGGGGTGGGCCTGGGAGGGATGCTCTTTGGAGAGTCGCTGCAAACTCAGTGGGCTGAATGGCCTGCGTCTGCCCTGTAGGGATTTCATGATTCACATGATTCCTAAATTTGCAGTATATGTGGCTAGCTTGGTTGACATTTCAAAAACATTCTGAAGACGTGCAATAAAATAAGCTACTTTAATACAATTGCATTCTGTGAAAATAATGTACAAGAATTGACTGCCTTCTTGTGGACAGAAGATCTGATTAATGGCAATGGTTGTGTGAAAACTAGTTAGACTCTTATGGCTATTTACATTTGAGGCATTTTTCTTCATAGGAAGTGATTGCTGGGCCTCTTACTGAGATATTTGTACCATCGATAGTCACAGGTGAGGTGCCGGAAGACTGGAAGTTGGCTAACGTGGTGCCACTGTTTAAGAACAATGGTAAGGACAAGCCAGGGAACTATAGACCAGTGAGCCTGGCATCGGTTGTGGGAAAGTTGTTGGAGGGAATCCTGAGGGACAGGATGTACATATATTTGGAAAGGTAAGGACTGATTAGGGATAGTCAACATGGCTTTGTGCCTGGGAAATCTTGTCTCACAAACTTGACTTAGTTTTTTGAAGAAATAACAAAGAAGATTGGTGAGGGAAGAACGGTGGACGTGATTTATATGGGCTTCAGTAAGGCGTTCGACAAGGTTCCCCATGGGAGATTGATTAGCAAGGTTAGAGCTCATGGAATACAGGGAGAACTAGCCATTTGGATACAGAACTGGCTCAAAGGTAGAAGACAGATGGTGGTGGTGGAGGGTTGTTTTTCAGACTGGAGGCCTGTGACCAGTGGAATGCCACAAGGATCGGTGCTGGGCCCATTACTTTTCATCATTTATATAAATGATTTGGATGTGAGCAGAAGAAGTATAGTTAGTAAGTTTGCAGGTGACATCAAAATTGGAGGTGTAGTGGACAGCGAAGAAGGTTACCTCAGATTACAACGGGATCTTGATCAGATGGGCCAATGGGCTGAGAAGTGGCAGATGGAGTTTAATTTAGATAAATGCGAGGTGCTGCATTTTGGGACAGCAAATCTTAGCAGGACTAATCCACTTAATGGTCAGGTCTCAGGGCATGTTGCTGAACAAAGAGACCTTGGAGTGCAGGTTCATAGCTCCTTGAAAGTGGCATCGCAGGTAGATAGGATAGTGAAGAAGGCGTTTGGTATGCTTTCCTTTATTGGTCAGAGTATTGAGTACAGGAGTTGTGAGGTCATGTTGCGGCTGTACAGGACATTGGTTAGGCCACTGTTGGAATATTGTGTGCAATTCTGGTTTCCTTCCTATCGGAAAGATGTTGTGAAACTTGAAAGGGTTCAGAAAAGATTTACAAGGTTGTTGCCAGGGTTGGAGGATTTGAGCTATAGGGAGAGGTTGAATAAATTAGGGCTGTTTTGCCTGGAGTGTTGGAGGCTGAGGGGTGACCTTATAGAGCTTTACAAAATCATGAGTGGCATGGATAGGATAAATAGACAAAGTCTCTTCCCTGGGGTCGGGGAGTTTAGAACTAGAGAGCGTGGGTTTAGGGTGAGAGGGGAAAGATATAAAAGAGACCTGAGGGGCAACTTTTTCACACAGAGGGTGATACGTGTATGGAATGAGCTGCCAGAGGAAGTGGTGGAAGCTGGTACAATTGCAACATTTAAGAGGCATTTGGATGGGTGTATGAGTAGGAAGGGTTTGGAGGGATATGGGCCAGGTGCTGGTAGGTGGGACTAGATTGGGTTGGGATATCTGGTCAACATGGACAAGTTGGACTGTTTCCATGCTGTACATCTCTATGACTCTTAATCAAAAACTAAAATGAAGCAATCAAGGGGATTTGTCTGTAAAGCTGCAGGTTATGCTAAGATATGTGTTGGTATCAGGATTTGAAATGTGTCAAAGACAGAATTTGATGATCTTGGCATATCAGTTTGAGTCTGATAAATGTCTTTTAATACGTACCACAGAGAAGTATAGTGTTTTTTATTTGTTTAGGGCTAAACTCCAGCCAGAATGTATCATACAGGCTTACATATTCAAGTCCATTGAGTAAGAGCAAGACTTGGGTGCTACAGAAGCAAACAGATGCAAAGCATTTAGAGCGTTTGGATGCACTGAGAGAACAGGAAATAAATACATAACAAATAATACAATACTATCACACTATAGTATCCATTACGTCTTGTTTAGAAAACCAAATCAAAGTTTGATTCCAACAAATGATTGGTAATTTAGATGACCTGATTAAGGTTCAGTGGAGGATGGAGCTTAGAGGCCTTAGGTACAACAATGGATTGAAGAACTCAAGCTATTCACTGCACAACAGAATAAACTTTGAGGATATTTGATTAAGACCTTTCAACAATTAGGTTAGGATGATGTGGACAGGCTATTTGAGCTAATTAACTTCAGCAGTTAGGGAGACTGGACTAGAGGGCCTGGTTTCAGGTCTCACCTACTTCAGAAGTGTGTCATGACTTGTCTGAACAGATTGATGAAAATAACAAAATAGAAATGATTGCCAAGAGGCCTGGGTTCAAGTCCCACCTTGTCCAGAGGTGTGTCATAACAAATCTGAAAGGTTGATTAAAAAAATCTTTTTAAGGAGGCTGATGCAGATTGGTGTTGAGACCACAGTCAGGCCAGCAACGATCTTATTGAATAGAATAGGCTTAAGGGGCCTAATAGCCAACTTCTGCTCCTGTCTTCAAAGAAAAACTAGCAAACATGGGGGTAAAATTCTGTTGAAGTTGGACACATTTCTTTCCGGAGAGAGCTGTCAACCTTTGGAACAAGTTATTAGGTCAGAATTTAAGATAGTGCTGACACAGTGCGTCTCCTTGTGAGTTCCCCACAGCAGATCTAACTCTAACATTTCTTATAACCATTCTACACCTTTAAACTTCCTAGCTCATACCCTGTACAATGTAATGTGTATGCCTCTATCTAGTTTTTTCACCCTATAATCTATACGTTTTTGCTTACTATGAATAACTTGTACTGCTCATAAACAATGCTTTTCACTGTACTTAGAGTCATAGATCATAGAGTCTTAGAGATGTACAGCACGGAAACAGATCCTTCGGTCCAACCTGTCCACGCCGAACAGATATCCCAACCCAATTTAGTCCCACCTGCCAGCACCCGGCCCATATCCCTCCAAATCCTTCCTATTCATATACCCATCCAAATGCCTCTTAAATGTTGCAATTGTACCAGCCCCCACCACATCCTCTGGCAGCTCATTCCATACACGTACCACCCTCTGCGTGAAAACGTTGCCCCTTAGGTCTCTTTTATATCTTTCCCCTCTCACACTAAACCTATGCCCTCTAGTTCTGGACTCCCCGATCTCAGGGAAAAGACTTTTTCTATTTATCCTATCCATGCCCCTCATAATTTTGTAAACCTCTATAAGGTCACCCCTCAGCCTCTGGCGCTCCAGGGAAAACAGCCCCAGCCTGTTCAGCCTCTCTCTATAGCTCAAATCCTCCAACCCTGGCAACATCCTTGTAAATCTTTTCTGAACCCTTTCAAGTTTCACAACATCTTTCCGATAGGAAGGAAACCAGAATTGCATGCAATATTCCAACAGTGGCCTAACCAATGTCCTGTATAGCCGCAACATGACCTCCCGACTCCTGTACTCAATACTCTGACCAATAAAGGAAAGCATACCAAATGCCTTCTGCACTATCCTATCTACCTGCGACTCCACTTTCAAGGAGCTATGAACCTGCACTCCAAGGTCTCTTTGTTCAGCAACACTCCCTAGGACCTTACCAGTAAGTGTATAAGTCCTGCTAAGATTTGCTTTCCCAAAATGCAGCACCTCGCATTTATCTGAACTAAACTCCATCTGCCACTTCTCAGCCCACTTAGGTACACATGACAATAAATAAATCAAATCACTAAATCACAGATGACTGAATTAATTGAAAACATTCAAAAGGAAGCTGAGCAAGTTTCTGTGCATGACCAACATAGCTACATAAAGATTCTAGATGAGAGTGGTGTTGGAAAAGCACAGCAGTTCAGGCAGCATCCGAGGAGCAGGAAAATCGACGTTTTGGGCAGAAGCCCTTCATCAGGAATAGAGGTAGAGTGCCTGCAGGGTGGAGAGATAAATGAGAGGAGGGTGGGGGTGGGGAGAAAGTAGCATAGAGTACAATAGGTGAGTGGAGGAGGGGATGGACCTGGGAGTTGCAGTGGGAGAGGGACTCCTTGAGATTCTTGTAGAGAGAGGAGGAAAACTTCTTTAAGGCAGGCATCCTTGCAAGAGGATTCGCAGTAGGGTTAAAATCAACTAGGTAACAATGATGACTACAGATGCTGGAAACCAGATTCTTTATTAGAGTGGTGCTGGAAAAGCACAGCATTCAGGCAGCATCCGAGGAGCAGGATAATCGACGTTTCGGGCAAAAGCCCTGCAGTCATTGTTTTTCCTAGCTACATAAAGAACACAGGCAGGTATTAGATGGTTTATCTCTCAGAATCTGCAATCTAGAAATCATGGCCAGCTCATTGGCAGCATTCTGGATGCAGCCTTATGTAGTCCAACAGTTTATTAGGAATGCTGAGACACTGCTATGGGGGGAGTACCACTGACTTCATGGCGAAGAGATTGGCTATTCTCCTTTGGGATGACAGTAGTTATCCTCCCATCATTGCCACTCCACCTGTGCCCTTACTGCTCCCTCCCTATGAGCCTTACTACCACCAATACCAAACTCTGAAGACCATACAAAACTCTGAAGCCGGGTCAAGGCCAAGAGATTAGAGAGTATAAGTAGGTCAGTTGACCTATTGGGTCTGTTCCACCATTAAATAAGATCGTGGTTGATCTGATGATCCTGAGTTCCATCTTTTACCATTTCCTCAGAGCCCTTGATTCCATTACTGATTAAAAGTTTACCTCAGCCTTGAATATGCCTAATGACCCAACCTCGACAGCTCTGTGTAGTAAAGAACTCTATAGATTCACTCCTCTCTGAGAAACAAAATCCTTCTCACCTTTGATTTAAATGGGGGCAACCCTTTACTCTGAGACTATAATCCTAGACTCTCCTAATATATTCTGCAATCCCATCCAGTGAAAGACAGCTGCCTTCCACTTGCCATGGTTTGATTAGATTAGATTACTTACAGTGTGGAAACAGGCCCTTCGGCCCAACGAGTCCACACCGACCCACCGAAGCGCAACCCACCCAGACCCATTCCCCTACATTTACCCCTGCCCCTAACACTACTGGCAATTTAGCATGGTCAATTCACCTAACCTGCACATTTTTGGACTGTGGGAAGAAACCGGAGCACCCGGAGGAAACCCACGCAGACATGGGAAGAATGTGCAAACTCCACACAGTCAGTCGCCTGAGGCAGGAATTGAACCCGGATCTCTGGCGCTGTGAGGCAGCAGTGCTAACCACTGTGCCACTGTGCTGCCCATAGTAGAACTGCCTCAGTGAATCAGACCAGGCAAACCTTTTGAGGTCGAGTGATGGTCGAAGTCACAACCCAAGTCTATCACTTGTCTCCGAGCAACCAGCCTTCAAGTCAAGTGCCAGCCCAAAGACTGACTGCAGTGGACTGCCTCAGGTTTAAGATGTCACAGCTGCTTCCATGGCAGGCACTTATTGACACAATGTTTTGAGCAAGCTTCATGGACCTATAGATACTAACAGCTATTTGGATCTTTATTACATGTCTAACTTTTACCCAGTTCTGAAAGGTTATAGATTAGAGTCTTGATTAGAGTGGTGCTGGAACAACTGTTTTTCTCTCCACAGCCCAACATGTCAAGTATTTCCAGAATTTTATCTTAGATTTCCAACATCGGCAGTTGTTTGCTTTTCCTTTAATTGACTTAATCCTACATTTACTTCAGAACAATTAGGTGTTGTTATCTTAGAACTTCGTTATAGTATAGAATTCCTTATAAGACTATGTATGTCACAACATTCTGCTAGAAACGATGTGAGAATCTCTCATACAAGTCTATTCGTATGCACCTCCAAATAACTAACTTTTTAAAACATACAATGTGAGTAATTTGGAATGTAAACTCATACAATGGTGTCAGTAGTGGAATCTCTAGATCCTCTGGAATCAAGAGATGCTGGTGTAGTGGTAAAGTCAGTACAACATGATCCAGAGGCATAGGCTAATTCTCTGGGGACATAAGTTTAAATTTGACCATATTGTGGAACTTAAGCTGAATTAATATATCTAGAATATAAAGCTAGCCTCAGCATAGGTCAGTGTAACTACTATAATTGATCATCTTAAAACCTGGTTCACTAATGAACTATAGGGAAAGAAATCTGCCATTCTTACTTGGTCTGGTCTACATGCAATTCCACAGCAATGTAATCAACTCTTAACTGCTTTCTGAAATGGCCTAGAAGCCACTCAGTTTAAGATGGGCAACAAATGCTGGCTTTGCCAATGACAACACATCCAGTGAAACAATAAAGGAAAACATTCAGTAGGTCATGTACTGGCTTATTGTTAAAAGTTAAAAATCTTTTTATTAACCTTTAAACCTCTAAAGTTTCTCAGTTGTGATGAAAGATAATTGACCTGAAACATTAACTCTGTTTCTGTCACGACAGATGATCCTGATCTCCTGTAGGTTTCCATGATTTTCTGCTTCTGCTTCAAATTTTCAGCACCCAGTTATTTTTACGCTTTTGTCAACCTTGCATTTTACAAAAAAAAGCCTACATCTTGAAGACCTGTTGAACTATGAGTTAACTTCTTAATTGTCTACTTAGTAGCTAGATTTTGAGACTTTAAAGGACACTTTTACTGTAAGAGCACTTAATTTTAGGCAATGCAGAATATGTTACAAATTACATAGCATCTGACTTATTAAGAAAAATTACTATATCTGCACATGCACAGGTGCTAATCTTGCATCTAATATGTAACCACCATTTTCAGATGTCGTTCGTTGTTCAATCAGTAAGTAATATTTTAAAAGGATATTAATCTTTGAAAACCTGAAATTTACAAACAATATCAATTCAATATCTTTTCAAAGGCATTAGACTAATGTTAAAGGGTCCAAACAATACTAAAAATCACTCGTGCCTTCTAAACAAATCTGAACAACCTCATGGATGCAGCATTACTAGTTTTACATTATGATTTGGAGGAGCTGGTGTTGGACTGGGGTGGACAAAGTTAAAAATCACACAACATCAGGTTATAGTCCAACAGGTTTATTTGGAAGCACTAGCTTTCAGAGCGCTGCTCCTTCATCAGGTGGTTGTGGAGAATGAGAACATAAGACACAAAACTTACAGCAAAAGATTACAGTGTCCTGCAACTGAAATGATACATTGAATAAACCTGGATTGTTGTTAAGTCTTTCATCTTTTCGAATGGGTTGCAGGTTTCGGTTCATTTTCATGTAAATCCCAGAATTTCTTTTAAGTCACCTTCTCAAGATATCTTAAGGTTTTGTAACAAAAGGTGACATCTCAGCTCAGACAATGCATTAGAGGTGTGAGGTTAGAGTCTGGCTGTATCCCAATCTTGAGTCAGACTGGTTCTATTTTCAAGGTGGAATTTACAAAATATTACATGGACTGACTGCCTGCATTGACTGCTTGCAGATTGTGCATTTTTTTCAGCAAAATAGAATATATCTGGAAATAAAATTCTACAAATACAA
The DNA here is from genome assembly GCF_037043375.1 of Chiloscyllium plagiosum. NCBI lineage: Eukaryota > Metazoa > Chordata > Chondrichthyes > Orectolobiformes > Hemiscylliidae > Chiloscyllium > Chiloscyllium plagiosum. The sequence goes on from NW_028270143.1 coordinate 125,349,236, forward strand.
ATTCACCCCATAGACTTATATGTGTGTGTGTGTGTGCATGAGAGAGGGAGAGAGAGAGAGAGAGTGCATATGTGCATGTGTGAAAGCTTGGTAAAGTGTGCGTGTTGGTGTGATGGAGTATAAGCTTGTGAGGGGGAGTGTGTGGGGTGTTTGTGTGTGTGTGAGAGAGGAAGCGTGTGTATGAGAGAGGGTCTATGTGAGTGTGTGTGTATATAAGAGTGCAGGTGTGTGTGTATGTATGTGTGTGCGCATGTGTGAGAGAGAGAGAGAGAATGTATAGTGCTTGGATGTAAATTTGCTCACTGAGCTGGAAGATTTGTTTTCAGATGTTTCATTGTCACACTAAGTAACATCATCAGAATGCCTCCGGTGAAGCACTGTTAGTATAGCGCGCTTTTTATTTATATGTTTAGGTTTCTTGGGTTGGTGATGTCATTTCCTGTGGTGATGTAATTTCCTGTTCTTTTTCTCAGGGGGTGGTAAATGGGATCCAAGTCAATGTGTTTGGTCATTATGGTTGAGGAGAATAATGACCTCCTCAGGAGACGGACATGGGTTGCAACCGAAACGGTACCCTTCATTGTCCAGTACTTTCCCAGGATCCAGGAAACTATGCCATGTTCTTCGCAACCTGAAACACATCATTGATGAGGATGAGCATCTCACCAAGTCCTTCCCTATGCTCCATTGTTCACTTTTAAACAACTGCTGTGCCTTAAAAAGATGATTGATTGCAGCAAACTGCCCAGCCTTCAAGACAACATCAACCACAACACCCTACAACCCTGTCATGTCAACCACGGCAAGACGTAACAGACTGTCAACGCAGATACCACCATTATCTGTGGGGACACCATCCAGCGGGAACATGATAGGTACTCATGTGACTTGGCCAACATTGTCTACCTCATATGCTGCAGGCAAGGATGCCCGAGGCATGGTACATTGGCAAGATCAAAAACTTGATTGAGCTTTTTGAAGAAGTAACAAAGAGGATTGATGAGGGCAGAGTGGCAGATGTGATCTATACGGACCTCAGTAAGGCGTTCAACAAGGTTCCCCATGGGAGACTGATTGGCAAGGTTAGAGCTCATGGAATACAGGGAGAACTAGCCATTTGGATACAGAACTGGCTCAAAGATAGAAGACAGAGGGTGGTGGTGGAGAGGTGTTTTTCAGACTGGAGGCCTGTGACCAGTGGAGTGCCACAAGGATCGGTGCTGTGTCCTCCACTTTTTGTCATTTACATAAATGATTTGGATGCGAGCATAAGAGGCACAGTTAGTAAGTTTGCAGATGACACCAAAATTAGAGGTGTAGTGGACAGCGAAGAGGATTACCACAGATTACAGCAGGATCTTGACCAGATGGGTCAATGGGCTGAGAAGTGGCAGATGGAGTTTAATTCAGATAGATGTGAGGTGCTGCATTTTGGGAAAGCAAATCTTAGCAGGACTTATACACTTAATGGTAAGATCCTAGGGAGTGTTGCTGAACAAAGAGATCTTGGAGTGCAGGTTCATAGCTCCTTGAAAGTGGAGTCACAGGTATATAGGATAGTGAAGAAGGCGTTTGGTATGCTTTCTTTTATTGGTCAGAGTATTGAGTACAGTAGTTGGGAGGTCATGTTGCAGCTGTACAGGACATTGGAATATTGCATGCAATTCTGGTCTCCTTCCTATTGGAAAGATGTTGTGAAATTTGAAAGGGTTCAGAAAAGATTTACAAGGATGTTGCCAGGGTTGGAGAATTTGAGCTATAGGGAGAGGCTGAACAGGTAGGGGCTGTTTTCTCTGGAGCATCAGAGGCTGAGGGGTGACCTTATAGAGGTTTCCAAAATTATGAGGGGCATGGATAGGATAAATAGGCAAAGTCTTTTCCCTGGGGTGGGGAGTCCAGAACTAGAGAGCATAGATTTAGGGTGAGAGGGGAAAGATATAAAAGAGACCTAAGGGGCAACTTTTCCACACAGTGGGTGGTAAGGGTATGGAATGACCTGCCAGAGGAAGTGGTGGAAGCTGGTACAATTGCAACATTTAAGAGGCATTTGGATGGGTGTATGAGTAGGAAGGGGTTGGAGGGATTTGGGCCAGGTGCTGGCAGGTGGGACTAGATTGGGTTGGTATATCTGGTCGGTATGGACGGGTTGGACCGAAGAGTTTGTTTCCATGCTGTACATCTCTATAACTCTAAGATCAAGCAGATGCAACCACAATGGATGAATGGACACTGTTCCCTCCCAGTCGGGGAACTCTTCAGCATTCAGGGACATTCGACCTCGGATCTTCAGGTGACCATCCTCCAAGGCGGACTTCAGGATAAGCAACAACACAAACTGGCAAAGCAGAGGCTGATAGCCAAGTTTGGTACCCATGAGGACAGCCTCAACTGGGACCTTAGGTTCATGTCACACTACAGATGATCCAACTACACTTTACATTCTCTCACACACTCCCCCACCCCCCCCAACCACCACACACACATACATACACACATTCTTAAATACTCACATAGATCCTCATACAAACATGCTCTCTCTCTCATACACTCACATAAACACCCCCCACACTCACACTCTCCCACAGGCTTATACTCCATCACACCCACACACCAAGCTTTCACACACACAAATACATATTCTCTCACACGTACTCACACTCACACACACTCTCACTCTCTCCCTCTCTGTCATGCACACACACATATATATGCCTATGGGGTGAATTTGTATTTGCAGAATTATATTTGCAAATACATTTTATTCTGCTGAAAAAATGCACAAGCTGCAGGCAGTCAATGCAGGCAATCAATCCATGTAATATTTTATAAATTCCACCTTGGAAATAGAACCAGTCTGACTCAAGATTGGGATACAGCCAGACTCTAACTTTTCACCTTTACACCTTTGTCTGAGCTGAGATGTCAGCTTTTGTTACAAAACCTTAAGTTATCTCGAGAAGGTGACTTAAGAGAACTTAGACTCCCTACTGTGTGGAAACAGGCCCTCGGCCCAGAAGGTCCACACTGATTCTCCAAAGAGTAACCCACCCTGACCCATTACCTTATTCCTCTACATTTCTGAGCTGAAAAATGTGTTTCTGGAAAAGTGCAGCAGGTCAGGCAACATCCAAGGAGCAGGAGAATCGACGTTTCGGGCATAAGCCCTTCTTCAGGAATGAAGAAGGGCTTATGCCCGAAACGTCAATTCTCCTGCTCCTTGGATGCTGCCTGACCTGCTGCGCTTTTCCAGCAACACATTTTTCAGCCCTGATCTCCAGCATCTGCAGTCCTCACTTACTCTGCATTTCCCCTGACTAATGCACCTAACAGTACGGGCAATTAAGCATGGCCGATTCACCTAACCTGCACCTCTTTGAATTGTGGGAGGAAACCAATGGAAACCCATGCAAACACAGGGAGAATGTGCAAACTCCACACAGACAGTTGCCCGAGGCTGGAATCAAACCTGGGTCCTGGTGCTGTGAGGCTGTACCGCTAACCATTGAGTCACCTTGCTGCCTCAAAAGTGAAGTTCTGAGATTTATGTATTAATGAGCCAAAACCTGCAACCCATTCTAAAAGATAAAAGACTTAACAACAATCCAGATTTGCACCAGCCAGTTTCAAAACAGTTTCTACCTACTATTGTTAGAATACTGAATGGACTCAAACTCGTAACTTTCTGTAGCCTATACCTGTGTTTTGGTTCTTGCTGCTGTTTCCCTATTATTTACTTATCTCTGCTATGTACCAATGTGATCTGTCTGTATTGCTGGCAAGCCAAAGCTTTTCACTGTGCCTCTGTACATGTGACAATAAATTCAATTCAATTCAAATGTCGTTCAATATATCATTTCAGTTGCATGACATTGTAACTAACATTGTAATCTTTTGTTAAAAATTCTGTGTCTTATGGTCTTATTCTCCACAATCACCTGGTGAAGTAGCAGCATGGAAAGCTGGTGCTTCCAAATAAACCTGTGGACTATGAACTGGTGTTATGTGATTTTTAACTTTTAACAACACCGGCTCCTCCACATCATAACGTAAACATAATTATGCTGCATCCGTGAGGCTGTTCGTGGTTGTTTAGAAGGCACCAGTGATGTTTAGTTAGTATTGTTTGGACCCTTTAAGATTAGTCTAATGCCTTTGAAAAGAAATTGAATTGACATTGCTTGTTAATTTCAGGTTTTCAAAGATTAACTTTACTTTTTACGTTTGCATACATAATATATAAAGAATGAGCTGAAAATGTGTTGCTGGAAAAGCGCAGCAGGTCAGGCAGCATCCAGGGAACAGGAGAATCGACGTTTCGGGCATAAGCCCTTCTTCAGGAATCATTCCTGAAGAAGGGCTTATGCCCGAAACGTCGATTCTCCTGTTCCCTGGATGCTGCCTGACCTGCTGCGCTTTTCCAGCAACATATTTTCAGCTCTGATCTCCAGCATCTGCAGACCTCACTTTCTCCTCCTAATATATAAAGTATCTCAGTTACAGACAATTAAAGTCATTGTTAGTTGTTTAAAACTTTTTCACCGTTTGATCTTGAATGCGTAATGTTTAATTATTTAAACCTCCCCATGTTAATGGGATTCGGTCGATTTATAGATGTTAGAAAAGTTAGCTTGCGTGCAACATTAATAAGATGGATTTATTAAAGGTTGCGTATGGGAAACTCCCAAGGAAAATGAAAGGTGGTAGTTTGGAGAAAGTGAGAGCTAATTCGCTTATTCCCTTTATTATAGAGAATTTGAAACTCTGAAAGCGGCGCGCGGGGAATTATGAAAGGGGGGCCTTGAAACCGGTTGCGTTTGATTGACAGCGCGGGTCACCCCTGGAATGTTGAAACCGAGCCGTTCTCGATTGGTGGGCGCCTGCGCCAATCAGAGAACGGGTATATAACAATCCCAACCCCCGGCAGGATAAGCCAATGAGTGACTGATAAATAGGCAGCGACCTGACGTCAGCTCGTAGGCGGCTGTCGGACAGTGTCCCGGACACTGGGACGCAACATCGAGTTCAAAAATTTTAAAGCTGGATTATGCCCTTCCCATGTTTTTGTACCCATTCCCTCACCTTGGTCCTGTCATGACATAAGTTGCTTTTTTTCAGCACAGCCTACTCGTTATCACCTACTTTTAGTTCTCATTATCACTTATTCCGAGTCTGGTCTGTTCATTATTATCAATAATCCTCTTGTCCACATACCCTGTTCATAAATTTCTCTCTCCACCTATTACTCACCTCTTCCACTCCCATCACCCTGATCTTCAGCCTAAATACCACTTTTTCCTGGCTATAATCAGCTCTGATGTAGCGTCTGGATTAGTGGTGCTGGAAGAGCACAGCAGTTCAGGCAGCATCCGCGGAGCAGTAAAATCGACGTTTCGGGCAAAAACCCAGAGTCATCCGGCTTGAAACGTTTACTCTGCTTTCTCCCTGCAATTGCTGTCCGACCTGCCGAGTTTCTCCATCAATTTTGATCTTGTTTGAAATTCCTAGCATTTGCTTTTATTCTTCTAACCAACCGTGAAAGATGTCCCAATCACTCTTAGAAACATTTGGACAAGCAAATTTCTAAAAATAACACTAAATAATTTTGTGTGCGCGGGTAGGATATTGCTGAAGGATAACATTGGCTCTAAAACAAAAACAAAATACTGCCGATCTGAAATATAAGCCAAAAATATTGAAGAAATTCAGCTGTTGTAACAGCATCTGTAGAGAGAGGAAAAAACAATTCATTATTTGAGACAAGTATGCCTTACCCCAGCTAAGAACTATATTAACATAATGGAAGAGAAGTAACTTTTAAGACTAGACGAGGGAGTCCAGTCCTGTGTTGCATGACCTGCTGTGTGTGAGAAATCCTAATTGCTCTGACAGTCTGGATAACCATATCTGTAGGACATGCTACTGGATTGATCAGCTTGAGCATTGGCTGAAGGCTCAACAGTGCAACTGCAAGGCTAAGATTAAAGAAGACAACACATTTTCAAACGAGGCAGCCTGCTGCTAAGGAAGTGCAATCAGTGAGGCGATCATCAGTCAGGAGAAGGTCAGTAGGCAGGTACTCAGGAAAACCCCAGAGTGCATCTTACTCGAATAGATTTTCTGTATTGGAAAACACTAACAGTGACTGCTCCTCTGGGCAGTGCAGCTAATGTCCAGTTGAAGAAAGAGGGAGAACAATGTGTAGTAGGAGAGTCAATTGAGAAGGGTACAAATAGGCATTTCTGCTGCCACAGAAATGACTCCAAGATGTTGTGTTTCCTCCTTGGTGCCACTTGATGTCACTGAGCGGCTACAGGCATCCTGAAGGGGCAATGGTTCACATTGGGATCAATGAAATCAGTAGAAACAGGGATGAGGTTCTGCAAAAGAATTTAGGGAGTTAGGTAGAAAGTTAAAAAGCAGGATATCAATTCTTTGGATTATGCTGAAATGATGTGCCAGTGTATACAGGAATAGAGAGATAGAACAGATTAAACGTAAAGTCACCCTTGTCTTAACAGACCAAAGGGCTGATCTCTCATTAGAGAGACAACTGGTAGTGGTTTAATCTGAAGGTCAGCATACTTATGGGAAGGGAGAGGTTAAGAAGGAGAGTCCTTCATGGTAACTTCAGCCGGGGCAGGAATTGAACACATGCTATTGATATCACTCTGCATTGTAAACCAGCTGTTCAGCCAACTGAGCTAACCAACCCCAGAGCATTGAAGAATGGGAGCAGGAGGGAATGCCTTAGATTCCTGGATCACTGGGTTCATTTCTGGAGAAGATAGAGTCATAGAGTTATACAGATACTTCAGTCCAACTCGTCTGCACTGACCAGATATCCTAAACTGATCTAGTCCCACTTGCCAGTATTTGGCCCATATCTCTCTAAACCTTTTTTAATGTTGTATTGTACCTGCCTCAACCACATCCTCTGGCAGCTTGTTCCATATACTCATGACCCTCTGTATGGAAAAAGTTGCCCCTCAGGTCCCTTTAGACTTGTACATGTCTGACAGTTTGCTGTTGAACTGGAATGAGACTGGAGTGGGTGATTTGCTAGTGTGGTTGGTGGGGTTCAAACTAAATTGGCTGTGGATGGGGTACCGAGTGAATGTGCAGTCAGAGGGGATGCACAGAGAAGAATAAAAAAAGAACCAAATCAGTCTATAAGGCAGTGTGGATATAGTCAAGGCATGAGGGAGCATGGCAGGGTGGATAGCATTTATTTTAATGTATTTGATAAGTTGAGGGCATTGATTGACACCTGAGAATGTGATATCATTGTTATCATAACGATATGGTTACGGTAGGGACAGGACTGGCAGCTCAATATTCTGGAATATACAATCTTCAGGCAAGGTGTAAAAGAGGAGGTGGTGTCACACTATTTATCAAAGAATCAATTGCATTTTTAGAGACATACGACGTGGAAACAGGGCCCTTCAGTCCAACTCGTTCATGCTGACCAGATATCAGATTAGATTACATTACTGTGTGGAAACAGGCCCTTCGGCCCAACAAGTCCACACCGACCCGCCGAAGCGCAATCCACCCATACCCCTACATTTACCCCTTACCTAACACTACAGGCAATTTAGCATGGCCAATTCACCTGACCTGCACATCTTTGGATTGTAGGAGGAAACCAGAGCAGACACAGGGAGAACGTGCAAACTCCACACAGTCAGTCGCCTGAGGCGGGAATTGAACCCGGGTCTCCGGCGCTGTGAGGCAGCAGTGCTAACCACTGTGCCACCATGCCGCCCACATATCCTAACCTAATTTAGTCCCATTCGCCAGCATTTGGCCCATATCCGTCCAAACCCTTTCTATTCATGTACCCATCCAGATGCCTTTCAAATGTTGTACTTGTACCAGCCTCCACCACTTCCTCTGTCAGCTCATTCCATACACGTACCACCCTCTGCGTGAAAAAGTTGCCTCTTACGTCCCTTTTAAATGTTTCCCCTCTCACCCTCTAGTCCTGGACTCCCCCAACACTGGGAAAAGACCTTGTCTATTTATCCTATCCATGCCCATCATGATTTTATAAATCCCATAAAGTCACCCCTCAGCCTCTGATGCGCCATGGAAAACAGCCCTAGTTTATTCAGCCTCTCCCTATAGCTCAAATCCTTCAACCCTGGCAACATCCCTGCAAATCTTTTCTGAACCCTTTCGGGTTTCATAACATCCTTCCGATAGGAGCGAGACCAGAATTGCACAAAATATTCCATTAAGTGGCCTAACCAAATCCTATACAGCTGCAACATGACGTCCCAACTCATGTACTCAATGCTCTAGACCAGCTTTGATAGTTTTCTTTTGAAGCAAAGACTGAGTATGGATCTGATTGAAGTATACAAATTTCTGAGGGGCATAGAGAGAGTAAATAGGAAAAAAACATTCTTCTTAGTAGAAAGGTCAATAACCAGGGGGTTTCAATTTAAGGAAGCAGGAAGTGTAGGGGGGAATTTGAGGGAAAAACATTTTCACCCAGGGGTATCTGGAACTCACTGTCTAACAATGTGAGAATCTTTAAGACTTTTAAGAAATATTCAGATGAATACTTGAAATGCCTTCTTATACAAGGTTGCGGGTCAAATGCTGGAAAATGGGATTAGAACAGTTTGATGCTTGACAACCAGCATGGACATGATAGGCTAAAGGTCCTCATTGTAAGAAGTGTATGATTCTAACTGAACTGAACTGATTTTACATCTGGGAGAACTTGCCTGCTTTTCTTTGAAATACTGGCTTGGGATCTTTTACATTCACCTGATAGAGCAGCAGGTTTAAATCTTATTTGAAATATAGCAACTTGACAGCACTCCCGCAGTCAGTACAGCCCAATTGTTTTGTGCTCTAGTTTATGTAGTGGGACTCAGAGCCAAGAGTGGGACAGCACATACTATAATAAAGAATTTAAAGGACTGGCACTTATTTAGCAAAGCACAAATAAATGTGGTTTTTTAATAAATTAGAAGAATAGAAACTGCTAAAATAACGAGAGATGACAAAGTACGGATGAAAGAAACGATCCGAGCTGAACTGAAGATGGTGATGTTTTGGAATCATCACAGTCTTGAATGCTGATGTCGCTCCTGCTATCATGTTCACGCTTGACCTGTCAGATGCCAACATTTTACACAACACAGTTCAAGTATTCAATAGGGAGAGGGTAGAGTGACAATGGAGCAGAATGTACAGTGATGGGGAAGGAAAATAAAGAGGCAAAGCTCACTGTTTTCATCAAAGAAGAAGAGGTTGATCTGTAGCTGTGGTCTATGTCAGTGAAGATAGAATATTCGTGAGGATGAAGGGTGAGGGGAGGGCAAAGATATCCCTTCTAGCGATATTTGAGGTAATTACATATTAGATGAAAAGAGGCATTGTTACGGGAGATGAACTTACTATTTTGGTGAAGTAGGAATGGGCCAGATGAGGCCTGCCCCAAAGTTAGCTGATTGTTATTAGGAGCCATTCATTAATAATGACCTGTGGCTATCACCTAATGACCTTGGTCAGCCACCTTCATTGTAAATTGTGGGACAGCAATCTGGAAACAGAATTCTTGGGGAGTTCTCTCTTTCCTAACTTAAATCAATTATATCACTCACTAGACAATCTCACTGAACCTGTGAGAGCATGAAATATATTTATCATTTCTCTGGCTATCTTTCAGTTCAGCTTTACTCCAGGCTATGCTTAGTCAAATTAAAATTTGACTTTTACTACTAAAAAAGTCAATTGGATTTTAACTAAAAGAGAGAATAGATGCAAATATAAAGCTATTTTAAAATGACTTGACCATGTGCCTTGTTTCCTCCTTTGTCAGGAGCTTTAAATGAGACAGCGAACCTGTCAAGCTTTTGAGGTTGGAAGGCCAAAAGGAGTGAGATTTACGTGAAAACCAGTAAGGTAGATCATAAACTCAAACTGACATATGGAGTTGTGTTTTAAAGGGTGATGCCACCTAACATTGTGTGTTATTTTTATCTAAATCATAACTAAATCACATGATATAATGGAAGGTTGGTGACCAGATTGAATGACACCAAAATTAGTGTATAGCAGACAGTGAAGAAGGTTATCTAAGATCACAAAGAGATCTTGATGTATTCAGCCAATGCGCTGAGGAATGGCAGATGGAATGTAATTTGGATATTTTTTGGTAACATGAACAAGGACAACACCTATACAGTTAATAGTAGGGCCCTGGGTAGTGATGTCAAACAGAGGAACCTAGGGGTTCAGTTACATAGCTCTTTGAAATTTGCAAAATAGGTAGCCAGGTGGTTAAGAAGGTGTTTAATGTGCTTGCCTTCATTGCTCAGGCCATTGAGTATAGGAGTTGGGACATCATGTTGAGGTTGTACAGGAGATTGGTGAGGCCACCTTTGTAGTACTGTGTATGATTATGATTGTTCTGCAATAGAATGGATATTATTAAATTGGAGAGGGTTCAGAAAAGATTTACAAGGATGTTACCAGGACTGGAGGGTCTGTGTTATAAGGAAAGGCTAGATAGCCTGGGATCATTTTTCTCTGGAGCATAGGAACTTGAGGGATAATCTTATGGAGATTTAAAAGATCATGAGGGACATAAATAAGGTGAATAGTAAAGGTCTTTTCCCCAGGGTAGAGGTGTTTAAAACTAGAGGATGTATTTTTAAAGGTGAGAGGAGAAAGATTTAAAAGGAACCTACAGGGCAACTTATTCACACAGTGGATATGTGAACTGAACTGCCAGATGAAGTGGTGGATGTAGTACAGTTACAAGATTTAAAAGACATTTGGACAGTTTAGGGTGTAGGTTTGCTTGCTGAGCTGTAGGTTTGATATCCAGACGTTTCATTACCTGGATAGGTAACATCATCAGTGGCGACCTCCAAATGAAGCGAAGCTGTTGTCTCCTGCTTTCTATTTATATCTTTCTCCTGGATGGGGTTCCTGGGGTTTGTGGTAATGTCATTTCCCGTTCGTTTTCTGAGGGGTTGATAGATAGCATCTAGATCTATGTGTTTGTTTATGGCGTTGTGGTTGGAGTGCCAGGCCTCTAGGAGTTCTCTGGCATGTCTTTGCTTAGCCTGTCCCAGGATAGATGTGTTGTCCCAGGCGAAATGGTAGTTTATTTCATCCGTGTGTAGGGCTACGAGGGAGAGAGGGTCGTGTCTTTTTGTGGCTAGCTGGTGTTCATGTATCCTGGTGGCTAACTTTCTTCTTGTTTGTGCTACGTAGTGTTTGTGGCAGTCCTTGCATGGAATTTTGTAGATGACATTGGTTTTGTCCATGAGTTGTACTGGGTCTTTTAAGTTTGTTAGTTTTTGTTTGAGAGTGTTGGTGGGTTTGTGTGCTACTAGGATTCTGAGGGGTCTTAGTAGTCTGGCTGTCATTTCTGAAACTTCTTTGATGTATGGTAAGGTGGTTAGGATTTCTGGCTGTGTTAGGTCTGCTTGTCGTGGTTTGTTCTTGAGGAATCTGCGCACTGTATTATTTGAGTATCCGTTCTTCTTGAATACGTTGTATAGGTAGTTCTCCTCTGCAGTCTGTGCTGCAGTGGACAGTTACATAAATAGGAAAAGTTTAGAGGGATATAGGCCAAGGACAGGCAGGTGGGACTAGTTTGGCAAACTTGATCGGCATGGACATGTTGGACCAAAGGGTCTGGTATGACTCTATGACTTTATATGTTGAAGACTTTAATCTCAAATTTATTCAATTCTCAAATTATTCTATGCATACTGTACAGTCTTATCTTAAAATTTATATTATGTAACAAGTGCTGGCTGTGTCAGCAATACTCAGATGCAAACCAAAGAAATGGAACAGGAGGAGGCCATTCAGTCCAAAATCCCTCCTTTCTGATATCATTCTAGTAAATCTCCTTTGAACTCTTTCTAGGCTTTAACATCCTTCCTTAAATAAGATGCCCAGAACTGAATACAAGACTCCAAATACGATCTGAGCAAAGATTTGTAGAAGTGTAGCATCAGTTCCTTGCTGATATAGCTGATCTGAGTTATTGCTTCAACTCCACATACCTGCTGATATCTCTGATATTCTTTAACTCCATCGTTAATCAAGAATCTACCTCTGCCTTAAAACTATTCAATTAGACCATAAGATATACCATAAGAGCAAAATTTAGGCTATTTGACCTATCTAGTCTGCTTTGATCATGGCTGATATATTTCTCAATTACATTCTCCTGCCTCCTCCCTATAACCCTTAATCCCCTTAATAAGATCATAAGCTGTAGAAGAGAGTGAAGACTGCAGATGCTGGAGATCAGAGTTGAGAGTGTGGTGCTGGAAGAGCTATAGGAGCCAGCCACCACTGCTGTCTAAATATTTTATGAACTAAAAATTGTTTTATAGATGAAATAATATATAATGACACTATGTATGAAATCATAGAATTTTACACTACAGGAGGCCATTTGATCCATCATGTCTCTACTGGCTCTCAAAAGAGCTATCCAGCTCATCCCATTCTCTAGCCCTATGTTTGTAACTCTCTAAATTCACCACTTTCAAATATATATCCACCTCTCTTTTGAACCCTCCTGTGGAATCCACCTCCACCGCTTTCCCAGGCAATGTATTCCAAATCCTAACAACTCTCTGAACAAAGAGGTTTCTCCTCATCTTTCTCCTTGCTTTTTTGCAGACAATCTTAAAATTATAGTTACTGACATCCCAACTAGTGTATCCTTCTTTACCCTGTCAAAATTGTTCATGATTTTGAACACCTCAATGAGGTGTCACCTCTTAAACCTCTCTGGTTTAAGGCCAATTTCACTAATCTTTCCCGATATCTAAACTTCCTCATTCCAGATATAATTCTAGGAAATTTCTTTTGAACTCTCTCCAGGGATTTAACACCTTTCTTTAAATAAGGTGCCTGTAACTGAATAAAATACTCCAAATGTGTTCTGAACCGCGATTTGTGGAGGTATTGCATCACTTCCTTGCTTTTATACTCTATGCTTCTATTTAGACACCCAAGGATCCCATAAGCGTTCTTAATCACTGTGAGCGGGCCCTGCCCAAACATGTTCCAGGACTTGATTGCGGCACCGATAGCTATAGAATCAGAGGCGGCTGCAGCAGCAGGAGGAGATCGGAGGCAGTAGCTATAGAATCACCAATGGCTACAGAATCAGAGGAGGTGGCAGCAGGACGAGATCGGAGGTGGTAGCTATAGAATCAGAGATAGCTATAGAATCACCGATAGCTATAGAATCAGAGGCGGCTGCAGCAGCAGGAGGAGATTGGAGGCGGTAGCTGTAGAATCAGAAATTGCTATAGAATCACCGATAGCTATAGAATCAGAGGCAGCAGCAGCAGGAGGACAACGGAGGCAGTAGCAACAAGTGGCAGGAGGCACTCAGTTCCTCCCGAGACCCCAGGTTGTGGCTTGATTGGGTGCCTGCATGTGGAAAATTAAATAAGACTTTAATATTTGGACATTTTTCATTCATTTTGGCTTTGTTTATATTATTTCTGCTTTTTTAAAAATTCCCATCTTGTAATCAAGTGTGTAACCAAGATGGCGCCAGAGAATGGTGACTTTGTACACCTTTCACTGTACTCCTGTATTCCTAATTTTTTTTGGATTAGTGGTGCTGGAAGAGCACAGCAGATCAGGCAGCATCCGAGGAGCAGCAAAATCGATGTTTCGGGCAAAAGCCCTTCATCAGGAATAAAATCCTGTATTCCTGTACTTGAGTACACATGACAATAAGAACTAATTTTAATTCTAACTCAACTATTTGAACTTGGCTGACTACCTTCAGAGAATCAAAAGCCTGTCTGCTCTAGTACTCCTCTCAAAGGTGCACCATTGAGCCTGCATTGCCTCTCCATGTTTCTCTTAAGGAAATGCATTACCTCACATTTCTCTACATTAAAATTAATCTGCCAGGTCTACCCATTTGGCCAACTTGTTAATGTCCCTCTGAAGTGACTCAGCATCATCCTCACAATTCACTATACTCCCTCATGTAGTATCATCTGCAAATTTAGAGATGTTACCCTCAGCACTCACTTCCAAGTCATTTATATAAATCAGAAAAGCCAGGGTCCCCGGGGGAACACCACTTCCAACTTGTCTCCAATCTGAGAAATGCCCATCTATACTTAGAAGCATAGAGTCATAGAGATGTATAGCATGGAAACAGACCCTTCGGTCCAACTCGTCCATGCCAACCAGATATCCTAACCCAACCTAGTCCCACTTGCCAGCACTTGGCCCATATCCCTCCAAACTCTCCCTATTCATATATCCACCAGATGCCTTTTAACTGTTGTAATTGTACCAGCTTCTACCACTTCCTCTGGCAGCTCATTCCTTACCTTCTGTTCGGCTCCACCTTCTGGAACTGGATCCTCAGCTTCCTGATCCATAAATCACAATCAGTGAAGATGTGTAACTGCACCTCCTCCACGATAACCTTCAACACTGGAGCCCCCCCCAAGGATGCGTTCTCAGCCCCCTACTGTACTCCCTGTGCACCCATGACTGTGTAGCCAAATTTCAAATGAACATCATCTACATGTTTGCTGATGACACCACTGTGGTAGGACGAATATCAAATAACGGTGAGTCAGAATATAAAAAGGAGTTGGAGGGCTTGGTGTCATGGTATAATGATAACAACCTCTCTCTCAATGTCAGCAAAACAAAAAAACACATCATTGGCTTCAGGAAGAAAGGAGGATAACACACCCCTATCTACATCAACAGAACTGAGGTGGAAAGGGTTGAGAGCATCAAATTCCTCAGAGTGACAATAACTGACAACCTGTCCTAGACTTCTCATGGAGATGCGTTGGTCAAGAAAGCACACCAATGCCTCTTTTTCCTCAGGTGTCTCATGAAATTCAGCATGTCCGTAAGGACCCTCACCAACCTTTACAGATGCACCACAGAAAGCATTCTATCTGGATGCATAACGGCCTGGTATGGCAACGGCTCTGCCCAGAACTGTAAGAAACTACAGAAGATTGTGTGCACAACCCAGACTATCCCGGAAGCCAACCTCCCATCCATGGACTCTATTTACACTTCTTGTTGCCGCAGAAAGGCTGCCAACATAATCAAAAAGGCAGAAGTGGCTACTGCTGATGCTGAAGGTTAGAGTCAAGATTAGAGTGGTGCTGGAAAAGCACGGCAGGTCGGGCAGCATCTGAGGAGCAGGAAAATTGACATTTCGGGCAAAAGCCCTTGATCAGGGAACCGGATGAAGGGCTTTTGCCCGAAATGTCAGTTTTCCTGCTCCTCGGATGCTGCTGAACATCATCAAAAACCCCTCCCACACCAATAATGCTCTTCTACAGCCTCTTCCATTAGGCAGAAGATACAGAAGCTTGAACACATGCATCAACAGGTGCAAGAACAGCTTCTTCCATGTTGTTATTAGACTGTTGAATGGACTCTCCAACTTCAAATAATGTTGATCTTGTTTCATACACCTCCTGCGCAGTATAACCTGTGTGCCTCACTCTGTCTAAGCACCCTATGCTCTGTACGTCCTTGCTTATTATGATCTGTACTGCTCTCAAAGCTTTTCACTGTACTTAGGTATAAATGACTACATTAAATCACATCAAATCAAATCAATCAGACTATAGTAAAACCAATTTGTGTTCCTAGCAACTGCTGACAATCAATAAACTGTTTTTATCGCATAGAGTTACACGTAATTTAAGAAAATTATCAGTGGAATCAGTGCTCAATTTGCCTGTAGAGACATCAACTTAGACTTGCACAGCATAGAGTCAAACACAAATAACTGGTCTAATTGGTGCATCGTCAGAATTGCATTTCTCTGTGAGATATCAGATATGCCCAATATTACAACTTACTGACTAATTTGTAGTGTATCTTAAGCCATTATATCTCCAATCTAATTTAATATTTTACTTCTGTCCTAATTGTGTTTGGTGAGAAACTAAGCACTGGCCTCTTGCTGAGATACTTGTATCATCGATAATCACAAGTGAGGTGCCGGAAGACTGGAGGTTGGCTAACGTGGTGCCACTGTTTAACATAGAACATAGAACATAGAACAATACAGCACAGAACAGGCCCTTCGGCCCATGATGTTGTGCCGAACATTTGTCCTAGCTTAAGCACCCATCCATGTACCTATCCAATTGCCGCTTAAAGGTCACCAAAGATTCTGACTCTACCACTCCCACAGGCAGCGCATTCCATGCCCCCATCACTCTCTGGGTAAAGAACCCACCCCTGACATCTCCCCTATACCTTCCACCCTTCACCTTAAATTTATGTCCCCTTGTAACACTCTGTTGTACCCGGGGAAAAAGCTTCTGACTGTCTACTCTATCTATTCCTCTGATCATCTTATAAACCTCTATCAAGTCACCCCTCATCCTTCACCGTTCCAACGAGAAAAGGCCTAGCACTCTCAACCTATCCTCGTACAACCTATTCTCCATTCCAGGCAACATCCTGGTAAATCTTCTCTGCACCCTCTCCAAAGCTTCCACATCTTTCCTAAAGTGAGGCGACCAGAACTGCACACAGTACTCCAAATGTGGCCTAACCAAAGTCCTGTACAGTTGCAACATCACTTCATGACTCTTGAATTCAATCCCTCTGCTAATACACCATAGGCCTTCTTACAAGCTCTATCCACCTGAGTGGCAACTGTCAAAGATCTATGAACATAGACCCCAAGATCCCTCTGTTCCTCCACCTCACTAAGAACCCTACCGTTAACCCTGTATTCCGCATTCTTATTTGTCTTTCCAAAATGGACAACCTCACACTTGACAGGGTTGAACTCCATCTGCCACTCCTCAGCCCAGCTCTGCATCATATCTAAGTCCCTTTGCAGCCGACAACAGCCCTCCTCACTATCCACAACTCCACCAATCTTCGTATCATCTGCAAATTTACTGACCCACCCTTCGACTCCCTCTTCCAAGTCATTAATAAAAATTACAAACAGCAGAAGACCCAGAACTGATCCCTGCGGAACTCCACTTGTAACTGGGCTCCAGGCTGAATATTTACCATCTACCACCACTCTCTGACTTCGACTGGTTAGCTAGTTTTCTATCCAATTGGCCAAATTTCCCTCTATCCCATGCCTCCTGACTTTCCGCATAAGCCTACCATGGGGAACCTTATCAAATGCCTTACTAAAATCCATGTATACTACATCCACTGCTCTACCCTCATCCACATGCTTGGTCACCTCCTCAAAGAATTCAATAAGACTTGTAAGGCAAGACCTACCCTTCACAAATCCGTGCTGGCTGTCCCTAATCAAGCAGTGTCTTTCCAGATACTCATAAATCCTATCCCTCAGTAACGTTCCCATTACTTTGCCTACCACCGAAGTAAGACTAACTGGCCTGTAATTCCCGGGGTTATCCCTATTCCCTTTTTTGAACAGGGGCACAACATTCGCCACTCTCCAGTCTCCTGGTACCACCCCTGTTGACAGTGAAGACGAAAAGACCATTGCCAACGGTACTGCAATTTCCTCTCTTGTTTCCCACATAATCCTAGGATATATCCCGTCAGGCCCGGGGGACTTGTCTATCCTCAAGTTGTTCAAAATGTCCAATACATCTTCCTTCCTAACAAGTATCTCCTCTAGCTTACCAGTCCGTTTCACACTCTCCTCTTCAACAATACGGTCCCCCTCGTTTGTAAATACTGAAGAAAAGTACTCATTCAAGACCTCTCCTATCTCTTCCGACTCAATACACAGTCTCCCACTACTGTCCTTGATCGGACCTACCCTCGTTCTCGTCATTCTCATGTTTCTCACATACGCATAAAATGCCTTTGGGTTATCCTTTAAGAAGGGCAGTAAAGACAAGCCAGGCAACTATAGACCGGTGAGCCTGACCTCAGTGGTGGGCAAGTTGTTGGAGGGAATCCTGAGGGACAGGATGTACATATATCTGGAAAGGCAAGAACTGATTCGGGATAGTCAACATGGCTTTGTGCATGGGAAATCATGTCTCACAAACTTGATTGAGTTTTTTGAAGAAGTAACAAAGAAGATTGATGAGGGCAGAGCAGTAGATGTGATCTATATGGACTTCAGTAAGGCGTTCGACAAGGTTCCCCATGGGAGACTGATTAGCAAGGTTTTGAGCTCATGGAATAAAGGGAGAACTAGCCTTTTGGATACAGAACTGGCTCAAAGGTAGAAGACAGAGGGTGGTGGTGGAAGGTTGTTTTTCAGACTGGAGGCCTGTGACCAGTGGAGTGCCACAAGGATCGGTGCTGGGCCCTCTACTTTTTGTCATTTACATAAATGATTTGGATGCGAGCATAAGAGGTACAGTTAGTAAGTTTGCAGATGAGACCAAAATTGGAGGTGTAGTGGACAGCGAAGAGGGTTACCTCAGATTACAACAGGATCTTGACCAGATGGGCCAATGGGCTGAGAAGTGGCAGATGGAGTTTAATTCAGATAAATGCGAGTTGCTGCATTTTGGGAAAGCAACTCTTAGCAGGACTTATATACTTAATGGTTAGGTTCTAGGGAGTGTTGCTGAACAAAGAGACCTTGGAGTGCAGATTCATAGCTCCTTGAAAGTGGAGTCGCAGGTAGATAGGATAGTGAAGAAGGCATTTGGTATGCTTTCCTTTATTGGTCAGAGTATTTAGTACAGGAGTTGGGAGGTCATGTTGCAGCTGTACAGAACATTCTGGATCAATTGTGCTGGAAGAGCACAGCAGTTCAGGCAGCATCGAGGAGCTTCAGCAAAATCAACGTTTCAGGCAAAAGCCCTTCATCAGGAATAAAGGCAGAGAGCCTGAAGCGTGGAGAGATAAGCTAGAGGAGGGTGGGGGTGGGGAGAGAGTAGCATAGAATACAATGGGTGAGTGGGGGAGGAGATGAAGGTGATAGGTCAGGGAGGAGAGGGTGGAGTGGATAGGTGGAAAAGGAGCTGAGCAGGTCGGACAAGTCCGGACAAGTCAAGGGGACTGGAAGTTTGAAACTAGGATGAGGTGGGGGAAGGGGAAATGAGGAAGCTGTTGAAGTCCACATTGATGCCCTGAGGTTGAAGTGTTCCGAGGCGGAAGATGAGGCGTTCTTCCGCCAGGCGTCTGGCGGTGAGGGAGCAGTGGTGAAGGAGGCCCAGGACCTCCATGTCCTCGGCAGAGTGGGAGGGGGAGTTGAAATGTTGGGCCACAGGGCGGTGTGGTTGATTGGTGCGGGTGTCTCGGAGATGTTCCCTAAAGCGCTCTGCTAGGAGGCGCCCAGTCTCCCCAATGTAGAGGAGACCGTGTGGTTAGGCCACTGCTGGAATATGGCGTGTAGTTCTGGTCTTCTTCCTATCGGAAAGATGTTGTGAAACGTGAAAGGGTTCAGAAAAGATTTACAAGGATGTTGTCAGGGTTGGAGGATCTGAGCTACAGGGAGAGCCTGAACAGGCTGGGGCTGTTTTACCTGGAGCGTTGGAGGCTGAGGGGTGACCTTATAGAGGTTTATAAAATTATGAGGGGCATGGATAGGATAAATAGGCAAAGTCTTTTCCCTGGGATCGGGGAGTCCAGAACTAGATGGCATAGGTTAAGGGTGAGAGGGGGAAAGATATAAAAGAGACCTTAGGGGCAACTTTTTCACGCAGAGGGTGATATGTATATGGAATGAGGTGCCAGAGGATGTGGTGGAGGCTGGTACAATTGCAACATTTAAGAGGCATTTGGATGGGTATATGAATAGGAAGGGTTTGGAGGAATATGGGCCGGGTGCTGGCAGGTGGGACTAGATTGGGTTGGGATATCTGGTCAGCATGGACGGGTTGGACCGAAGGGTCTGTTTCCATGCTGTACATCTCTATGACTCTATGCTTATGCTGGAGATCTGAAATAAGAACAGGAAGCGTCGGATCCTTCCATATCTGTCACAAATTCACCTGCACCTCCACACACATCATTTACTGCATCCGTTGCACCCGATGTGGTGTCTTCTACATTGGGGAGACAGGCCGCCCACTTGCAGAACGTTTCAGGGAACACCTCTGGGACACCCGCACCAACCAACCCAACCACCCTGTGGCGGAACACTTTAACTCCCCCTCCCACTCCGCCAATGACCTGCAGGTCCTTGGCCTCCTCCATCGCCAGACCCTGACCACACGAAGCCTGGAGGAAGAGCACCTCATCTTCCACCTAGGAACCCTCCAATCACACGGGATGAATATAGATATCTCCAGCTTCCTCATTTCCCCTCCCCCGGATTCAGCACCGCCCTCTTGACCTGCAATCTTCTTCCCGACCTCTCCGCCCCCACCCCCTCTCCGCCCTATCACCCTCACCCTCATCTCCTTCCACCTATCGTATTCCCAGCGCCCCTCCCCCAAATTCCCTCCCCCCTACCGTTTATCTCAGCCTGCTTGGCACATCAGCCTCATTCCTGAAGAAGGGCTTATGCCCAAAACGTCGATTCTCCTGCTCCTCGGATGCTGCCTGGCCTGCTGTGTTTTTCCAGCACCACATTTTTCAACTACAGAGAGACATAGATAAGTTGCAGAGCTGGGCTGGGAGGTGGCAAATGCGGACAAGTGTGAGGTGATTCACTTTGGTCGGAGTAACCAGAATGCAAAGTACTGAGCTAATGGTAAGATTCTTGGTAGTGTAGATGAGCAGAGAGATCTCGGTGTCCAAGTACACAGATCCTTGAAAGTTACCACCCAGGTTGACAGGGTTGTTAAGAAGGCATACAGTGTTTTGGCTTTTATTAATAGAGGGATCGAGTTCCGGAACCATGAGGTTATGCTGCAGCTGTACAAAACTGTTTTGTGGCCGCACTTGGAGTATTGTGTACAGTTCTGGTCACCACATTATAAGAAGAATGTGGGAGTTTTGGAAAGGGTGCAGAGGAGATTTATTAGGATGTTGCCTGGTATGGAGGGAAGGTCTTACAAGGAAAGGCTGAGGGACTTGAGGCTGTTTTCATTGGAGAGAAGAACGTTGAGAGATGACTTAATAGAGACATATAAGATAATCAGAGGGTTAGATAGGGTGGACAGGGAAAGCCTTTTTCCAAGAATGGTGACAGCGAGCACGAGGGGGCATAGCTTTAAATTGAGGGGTGATAGATATAGAACAGATGTCAGAGATAGTTTTTTTTACTCAGAGAGTACTAAGGGTATGGAATGCTTTGCCTGCAATGGTAGTAGATTCGCCAACTTTAAGTGCATTTAAGTCATCATTGGACAAGCATATGGACCTACATGGAATAGTGTAGGTTAGATGGGCTTCAGATTGGTATGACTGGTCAGCACAACATTGAGGGCCAAAGGGCCTGTACTGCGCTGTAATGTTCTATGTTCTATATACCTCATACATCTCCACATTAAACTCCATTTGCCACTTCTCAGCACAGCTCTGCAGCTTATCTATGTCCCTCTATAACCTGCAACATTCTTCAGCACTATCCATAACTCCACCGACCTTCGTATCATCCGCAAATTTATTAACCCATCCTTCTATGCCCTCCTCTATGTCATTTATAAAAATGACAGACAGCACTGGCCCCAAAACAGATCCTATGGTACACCATTAGTAACTGAACTCTAGGATGAACATTTCTCATCAACCACCATCCTCTGTCTTCTTTCAGCTTGCCAATTACTGATCCAAACTGCTAAATCACCCTAAATCCCATGCCTCCATATTTTGTGCAATAGCTTACCGTGGGGAACCTTATCAAATGCCTTACTGAAATCCATATACACCACATCAACCATTTTACCCTCATTCACCTGTTTGGTCACCATCTCAAAGAACTCAATAAGGTTTGTGAGACACAACCTACTCTTCACATAGCCATGTTGACTATTCCTAATCAACTTATTCTTCTCTTGATGATTATGAATCCTATCTCTTATAACCTTTTCCAAAACTTTACCCACAACCAAAGTAAGGCTCCTGGTCTATAATTACCAGAGTTATCTCTATTCCCCTTCTTGAACAAGGGGACAACATTTCTGTCTAAGTTGTAACTCTCAAGTGCTCTAACTCAACCTTTACATCTCATCCTAACACAAGCTTTCTTCTTCCTCTTGACAAGAGATTCAACTTGTCTGTATCGATTCCCTCTAAAAGCAATTCAACAAGTTACACTCCCCCACTCTTTGTCATTGTCCTTCAAATGTTCATGCAATTTGTTTTTGAAAGCCTGTGTTGAATCTGCTCCTTACACACTCATGGGCAATGTATTCCTGATCCTAACTAGCTGCCATGTGCAAAAGGATTTCATCATGTCACAGTTGTTCTTTTGACATCCAGCCTCTGGCTCTCGACCAGTCTGCCAACAGGAACAGTTTCTTCCTGTCTACTCTGTTAGACCTTTCGTGACTTTTTAATCTCGATCAAATCTTCACTTCACATTGTATAAGGAGAATGACTGCAATTTCTCTAATCAATACACATGGGGCAGCATGATGACTCAGTGGTTAGGACTGCTACCTCACATAACCAGGGACCCAGGTTTGGCTCCACCCTCGGATGACTGTCAGTGTGGAATTTGCACATTCTCCCCGTGTCTGTGTGGGTTTCCTCCAGGTGCTCTGGTTTCCTCCCAAAATCTAAATATGTGCCGGTTAGATGGACTGGCCATACTAAATTGCCCATAGTGTTCAGGGATGTGTAGGCGAGGTAGATTAGCCATGGGAAATGCAGCGTTACAGGGATAGGGTAGGTGATGGGTCGAGGTGGGATGTTCTTCCAAGGGTCAGTGTGTACTCAATGGGCTGAATGGCCTGCATCCACACTGCAGGGATTCTATGATTCTATGTAAAATCCTTATTCCTGGAACTATTCCTGTAAATTTTCACCCTCCCTCATAGGATGTGGGCATTGATAGCTGGGCCAACATTTATTGTCCATCCTTTGAGAAGGTGGTGGTGAGCTGCCTTCTTGAGCTAGTATAGTCTATGTGCTCTGGGCTGACCCACAATGCCCTTAGGGAGAGAATTGCAGGATTTTGACCCAGTGACAGTGAAGGAACAACAATATATTTCCGAGTCAGGATGGTGAGTGGCTCAGGAGGGAAACCTCAGGTGGTGTTCCATATATCTGCTGCTCTTATCCTTCTAGATGGAGTGGTCAGAGGTTTTGAAGATGCTGTTTAAGGAGCCTTAGTGAATATCTGCAGTGCACACTGCTGCTACTGAGATCAATGGTGGAGGGAGATGATGTTTGTAGATGTGGTGCAAATCAAATGGTTTCCTAGCCACTGATCTACTTTTGTTACCACTTATTTATATGGCTAGTCCAGTTGAGTTTCTGGTCACTAGTAACCCCTAGGATCTTGACTACTGGAAATGCCATTTAATGTCAACAGGTGATGCTTAGATTCTCACTTGTTGGAAATGGTCATTGCCTGGCATTTGTGTTGAGGAAGCAAGGAGGGTGCAGAAGGACTTGAGTCAAGATTAGAGTGGTGCTGCAAAAGCACAGCAGATCAGACAGTATCCAAGGAGCAGGAAAATCGACATTTAGGGCAAAAGCCCATCATCAAGAATGAGGCAGGAAGCCTCCGGGGTGGAGAGATAAATGGGAGGTGGATGGGGCTGGGGAGAAGGTAGCTAAGAGTACAATAGGTAGATGGAGGTAGGGATAAAGGTGATAGGTCAGAGAGGAGGGTGGAGCAAGATAGGTGGGAAGTAAGATTAGCTGGTAGGACAGGTCATAAGGATGGTGTTGAGCTGGCAGGTTGGAACTGGGATAAGGTGGGGGGAGGGGAAATGAGGAAACTGGTGAAGTCCACATTGATGCCTTGGGGTTGAAGTGTTCCGAGGCAGAAGATGAGGCGTTCTTCCTCCAGGCATCGGGTGGTGAGGGAGTGGCGGTGGTGGAGGCCCAGGACCATCAGAGTGTAATGGGGAGTTGAAATGTTCAGCCACTCCCTCGGCGGTGAGGTTGATTGGTGTGGGTGTCCCGGAGATGTTCACTAAAGCGCCCTGCAAAAAGGTGTCCAGTCTCCCCAATGTAAAGGAGACCACATCGGGAGCAACAGCAGAGGCGGAGGAATTGGGAATACGAGATAGCATTTTTGCAGGAGGTAGGGTGGGAAGAGGTGTAATCCAGGTAGCTGTGGGAATGGGTGGGTTTGTAAAAAATGTCAGTGTTAAGTCAGTTGTCATTGATGGAGGTGGAGAGGTCCAGGAGGTGGAGGGAGGTGTCAGAGATGGTCCAGGCAAACCATGACTGCCGTATCTGCTCCCAGGAGGACCAGTTCCACCACAAAACACACCAGATGGCCTCCTTTAAAGACCATAATTTCCCTTCCCATGTGGTTGAAGATGCCCTCCAACGCATCTCATCCACATCCCACTCCTCCGCCCTCAATCCCCACCCCTCCAACCACAACAAGGACAGAACTCCCTGGTCCTCACCTTACACCCCACCAACCTTCGCATAAACCATATCATCTGCCAACATTTCCACCACCTATAAATGGACCCCACCACCAGGGATATATTTCCCTCCCCACCCCTTTCCGCCTACCGCAAAGACCGTTCCCTCCATGACTACCTGGTCAGGTCCATGCCCCCCCAACAACCTAACCTCCCCTCCTGGCACCTTCCCTGTCACTGCAGGAATTGCAAAACCTGCACCCACACCTCCTCCCTCACCTCCATCCAAGGCCCCAAAGGACCCTTCCACATCCATTAAAGTTTTACCTGCACATCCACCAAGATCATTTATTGTATCCGTTGCTCCCGATGCAGTCTCCTTTACGTTGAGGGAGACTGGATGCCTTCTCACAGACCGCTTTAGTGAACATGTCCAGGATACCCGCACCAATCAATTCCAACCCCCTGGGCCCAACATTTCAACTCCCTCTCCCACTCAGCCGAGGACAAGCAGGTCCTGGGCCTTCTCCACCGCTGCTCCCTCACTACCTGACACCTGAAGAAAGAATGCCTCATTTTCCACCTCGGAACACTTCAACCCCAGGGCATCAATGTGGATTTCACCAGTTTCCTCATTTCCCCTCCCCCCCACCTACCCCCAGTTCCAACCTGCCAGCTCAGCACCATCCTCATGACCTGTCCTACCTGCCAATCTTCCTTCCCACCTATCCGCTCCACCCTCCTCTCCAACCTATTACCTTCATCCCCACCTCCATCCACCTATTGCACTCTTAGCTACCTTTCCCACCCCCATTCCCCTCCCATTTATTTCTCCATCCTGCAGCCTTCCTGCCTCTATTCCTGATGAAGGGTTTTTGCCCGAAACATCGATTTTCCTGCTTCTCGGATGCTGCCTGACCTGCTGTGCTTTTTCAGCACCACTCTAAATTTAACTCTGATCTCCAGCATCTGCAGTCCTCACTTTCGCTCCCCCCCCCCCCACCACCACCACCACCACCACCACCACCACCTTGCAGAAGGACTTGGACAGGTTAGGAGAATGGGCAAAGAAATGGCAGATAGAATTCAATATGGAAAAGTGTCAGGCTATGCACTTTGTTGGGAAGATTAGAGATCTAACTTCTTTCTAAATGGGGAAAGGCTTCAGAAATCTAAAGCACAAAGGGACTTAGGAGTCCTTGTTCAGGATCCGATTAAGGTTAAGATGCAGGTTCAGTTGTCAGTTAAGAAGGAAAATGCAACATTAACATTTATTTTGAGAGCGCTAGAATACAAAAATAGAAATATACTGCTGTATAAGGCTCTGGTCAGACCACCTTTGGAATATTGTGAGCAGTTTTGAACCCTGTATCTAAAAAAGGATGTGCTAACCTTGGAGGGAGTCCAGAGGAGGTATACACGTATAATTCTGGGATGAAGGGCTTGTAATATGAGGAATGGTTAGATTGCGTTACAGATTGATTAGATTAGATTAGATTGATTAGATTGCGTTACAGTGTGGAAACAGGCCCTTTGGCCCAACAAGTCCACACCGACCCACCGAAGCGCAACCCACCCATACCCCTACATTTACCCCTTACCTAACACTAGGGGCAATTTAGCCTGGCCAATTCACCTAACCTGCACATTTTTGGAATGGTTGAGGACTCTGGATCTGTACTTGATGGAGTTTAGAAGCATGAATGGAGGTGGGGGTATCTGATTGAAACATACAGAATACTGAGAATCCTGGATAGAGTGGATGTGGAGAAGTTATTTCCACTAGTAGGAGAGACTGGGAACATAGGGATTTGGAGCAGGATAGGCAATTCAGCCCTTTGAGCCTGCTCCACCATTTAACACATGGCTCCCCATGTCTGCGCAGATTTCCATTGGGTGCTCCAGTTTCCTCCCACAATCCAATGATGTGTAAGTCAGGTGGTTTGGCTGTGCTAAATTGTCCATACTGAGCAGGTTTGGTGCAATAGCCATGGGAAATGCAGGGTTACAAGGATAGGGTAGAGGACTGGGGCTGGGGGTTGCTGTTTGGAGGGTTGGTCTGGATGTATCGGGCCACATGGCCTGATTCCACACTGCTGGGATTATATGAGAAATAGGTCAGCTATGATCGAATGGTGGCGCTGGGCTGAATGGCCTAATTCTGTTCTTGTATCTTGTGGTCTTATCAGCCTGCTTAAGTCACAATACTCCCCAATGTTGTGTGATCTGCAAATTTTTAAAATCCAATGGAAGGCGATAATTGTCAGAACATTCTTACTGAATTTGAGGTTTACAGAACTATAACAGACAATGCTGAACAAAAAATATTTTCTCACCATGTTTTATTTTCTTATGATTTGTTCTAATAGATAGTCCAAAAAGAACTGGCTATCTTCTAGGTTACTTCCTCCAACTGGCTATTTTCATTTGAAGCTGTGATCCCAAAATTTTGCAGCATAGTTGTCTATGGGGAGCTATATAAACTGCCAGTGGGAAGGTCTTGCTTCTGCATTTAACTGCTTCTTCTTGTAATCATTCTCAGGGCCACTGTGGTTGGCAGGAGACCCAGGCATTTAAATTCAGCAAATTCAATCTCTTATATCATCCAATTTAATTGCCCTGTGTAGTATTAAAGGATTTGGCTGTGACTGACAGGAAAGGATTATTCCAAGCTCTGTACCTTCCCTTAAAGTATTGCCTTAATGTCACCTGTTGTTGCATTTCATTCAGTCTTTCTATAAACTGTGACTATCTTGTTAAAATGTTCAACCTCATGCTTGTCAGAATCCCCCAAGCTGCTTAGAATTTATTTTTATCCAAAATGACTCTGTGTGTGTGTTTATCTTTTGTATGTCTCTTTCTCTCATTTCTTTTTCTGTGTTTATTGCCACTCCTCCTCAATAATATGATTTACACTTGGATGCGATTCCAACCTATTACCCTAGCTTAGGGCTCGAGCTATAGTAGAAGTCAGCTGCATAGTTAAAGTGAGTAAACAAATTGACGTTAAAATTAATATTCTTTCCCAACAACTTTTGATCAGCCATGATCTTATTGAATGGCAGACACGACTCGAATGTTTTCCTGATCCTATTTTTTAAAGTCTTATGTTCTTAATTTTATGCCAGGGCTAAGCATATAAGCTTGGACAACAGTTATGAAAATCCCTTCAGTGGCATCACTGGATGAGCCAATGACCTTCACACAGATAGCCTTGGGATGTTCCCAAGCGGCAGGACTGCAACACGAGCCAGCCCGACTTGGCTCGCTGGTATTTTAGCCTGTCACCCATCTGCTACCCAATCAAATTCCACCAGATAGAACTTAGAACAGTTCAGCACAGAAACGAGCCCTTCTGTCTGTCCTTGGACCATATCCCTCCATTCCTTGCATATTTGTGTGCTTATCTAAAAGTCCCTTAATGCTCTTATCGTATCTGCCTCCATCACCACCCCTGGCAGTGCATTCCAGACTTGTACCACTATCTGTGTAAAAACAACCTGCCTCTGACATCTCCTTTGAACTCTCCACCTCACTTTAAATGCATGCACCCCTGAATTAGACATTTCAACTCTGGAAAAAAGATTCTGATCATCAAGCCTATCTATGCATCTCATAGTTTCAACTCATAATGCGCCACCTCCCACCCCCCATCCTCACCACATTCTACAGGGGGTTCATTGAGAGTACCCTGAGCTGCTGCATCACTGCCTTGTTCGGGAATTGCACCGTCTCGGATCGTAAGACCCTACAATGGATAGTGAGGACAGCTGAGAGGATTATCAGGGTCTCTCTTCCCTCCATTACAGAATTTACACCACACACTGCATCCGTAAGGCTAAGAGCATTGTGGAAGACCCCATACACCCCTCACTCAAACTCTTCTCCCTCCTGCCATCTGGCAGAAGATACCGGAGCATTTGATCTCTTATGGCCCGACTGTGGAACAGTTTCTTCCCCCAAGTCATCAGGTGCCTTAACACAGTATGATCGGACTCTTTCCCATCTGGAATTCTTGGCACAACTTTGATTTGCTGCTAGAAAAATGTCTATTATTTATCTTTCTTCTATTACAATGTAACTTGTGTGTTTTGTACTTCTTATGCACTTTATGCCATGTAAAATGGTGTAGTTTGTGCTGTCCATTTAATACATGCTGTCTTGTTTTTCCTGTATCAGTTGGATATGGTAGAAATGACCAATAAAATTACTCTATTCTCCTCTCCTCTACTATTTTATAAACTTGTATCAAGTCTCCCCTCAGCCTCTGCTGCTCCAGAGAAAACAACCTGAGTTTTTCTAGCCTCTCCTTATAATGCATACCCTCTAATCCAGGCAGCATCCTGCTAAACGTTTGCACCTTCACCAAAGCCTCCACATACTTCCTGTAATGTGACAACCAGAACTGAATGCAATACTCTATCAAAGTCTTATAAAACTGCAACATGGCATCCTGACTGTTGTACTCAATTCCCTGACCAATAAAGGCAGGTGTAGCATACATCTTCTTTACTACCTCTTGCGTGGCCACTTTCAGGCAGATGTTTCAGGTTCTGGATTAGTGGTGCTGGAAGAGCACAGCAGTTCAGGCAGCATCCAAGAT
The DNA here is from genome assembly GCF_037043375.1 of Chiloscyllium plagiosum. Taxonomy (NCBI): domain Eukaryota; kingdom Metazoa; phylum Chordata; class Chondrichthyes; order Orectolobiformes; family Hemiscylliidae; genus Chiloscyllium; species Chiloscyllium plagiosum. Next base: position 125,378,213 of record NW_028270143.1, read on the forward strand.
TTCGAAGCTCCTCGGATGCTGCCTGAACTGCTGTGCTCTTCCAGCACCACCAATCCAGAATCTGGTTTCCAGCATCTGCAGTCATTATTTTTACCTAGATGTTTCAGGTTGATGATCTTTCTTTATCAATTTGAAACGTTAACTCTTTTCTCAGATGCTGGAAAACCTCCTGAGTATTTCCGTCAGTTCCTGAGACCACAAGAGGTTAAAATATTTTCAGGACTTACTTTTTGCAGTCTGAAAATCTGTCAGACAATTGGAAAAAGCAGTTCTTTTGAGACTCTTATAGCAGTGTTTGTTTGTGAATGAGGTGATATCCCTACCCAGTGCTTCATGTCCAACTGTCAATTCTAGAAACTGAACTGAATATACTGAGCCAAGACAGGAGTATATACATCGACCAGAGAATCTCTTCAAAACAGATGTGTCAGTCAACAAACCCAAAGATACAATGACATGTTCTGTGTATCAAACAGATATTACACGCGGCTGTTCACAGCTTTTCCAACCCCTACTTTATGTTTTGACCAAATATAATTTGATTAGCATCAAGGAGAATTCCTTTCTATGCTGGTTTATCCACAGATCAAAGGATACAGCTGCATTCTTGCAGATAGTTAGGCATTAATCTCCAACTTGCAGCTCTGTAAAGACTTGCAACTTCCACTTTAACTCTAGATATTTCTAAAACATATTCACCCTGCCCAAGGTCATTTATAGAAATAAATTATTTTCAATGCAGCAGGTTTCCTTTGCAGAGTGAGTGTTCTGCTTTTATAACAGAAATGACAAGGACATAGACTCTGCTGTGAAATAAATAAAAAACTAAACTAAGTAAACCTTGGGACTGTGCAATATTACTGAGGATTCATCTCTAAATTGAGAAGCTCTCTGGAGGGTCAAAACTCCTATTACCAAAACATCCAGTAATGTTAAAGAAATATAACAGATGAGGTAAATGGAGAAGAATTGCTTAAGTAGTGTGTAAACAATCTGAAAGCCTGTTGGGTTCATTAAAAGGGAAAAATGGCCCTTCACCTTGAATTTCTGAGAAAGAAAGATTTACCGAAAGGAATTGCACTTTATGAACCAGGCCGGACCCCCTCCAAATATTTTAAGAAGGTAGCCTAGACCTGAACTTTTTCTTATTTTAAAGGTAGAGGTGAAGTGGATATTCCAGGTGTGATGCAACTTGGTCAAACCACTCAGCTTTAAGCAAAACAGAATTTATTTAAATATTACAGTTGAAACATGAACAAATGAAAACAGAATTTAGAATAACTTAACCACTGGAAAACTTATCTGACCTGATACAGTAACTGTTATTAATTAACTGTTCCAATACAGTAACATCCTATAAACACACCCCTTGGCAAAAAGGTAAATTCAAACACAGATTCTTACAGGCAGGAGGGAACAACTTCCAGAGAGAGATTTCAGAAGCAAGTCAGAGGAATTCTTTACTGAAGCTTGCAACTCTCTTGGAATCACAAATCTACAACTAAAAACAAATTAGAAAAATCCTGAACTGGGAGAACTGGCCACTCCCCTTCTATTGTGAAAGTAGACTCTTTGGCACCTCTAACTTTATGACCTCTCTTCAAAAAAACCCAAGGACAAAATAACCTTCTTAAAGTGACAACATCGTCTCACACCTAGTTCAAAATTTCACAAAGTGTTTCACAGACACTGAAGTACGTTGCAGGTGTACTCACAATTTGTAATGTGACAAAACACAGCAGTTAATTTGGCTGCAGCTAGGTCCCACATATAGCATTGGGATAAATGCCCAGATCATCTGTTTCTTTAGTGTTGTCGGCTGAAAAATAATCTTGACAAACAGACTTGGAGAACTTCCATCCTCTTTTCTGAGTAATGTTATTGACTGATTTAACATCTCATTTCAATATGGCACTTCTGGCACCATAACCCTTGCTCAGCACTGCACCAGTGTTGGCCTGAATTAGATGTGCAAGTAACCTGAATGGGGTCTTAAATCTGTCACCCTTTGACAGATAAGAGCACTAGCACCGAGTGAAGTAAAAATGCTGTGCACTAGTTTCAGCACAGGGGAACAGTCAGGGAAGGGAAGCACGTAGGAAAATATGATTGAAGCTTAGAAAGAGCATTCAGAGGATCAGAAAATTGAAGAACAAATAGAGAGAAAAGTTGTAAATTAGAATAAAAATAGAATCATCATCAGATAACATCAATTTGCTTGATCCTGTCTAGGAATGATAAAGGAGGCCAATAGAGCTCCTCCAGTATTCAGTTTTGAGGAAATTTAATGTTTCATTCAAAGGTAAAATTATTCAGAGACAAGACAGATAAAAACATATGTTTTGGAGCAGCAGCTTTAGCAGTGAAGATATGGGAGCTTCATTTGGGATTGGAAGAGATATGCAGCCAAGAACGTTGATGGATAACGAAGGATTAAGGGTGGAGTTGTCAAAAAAATTAGGTGTTGGCTGTTGGCGAGACTTCTGAAAGATCTAACAAAATACCCTTTGAAGAAATGAAAGAAACAAGATTCTCATCAAAAGATATCAAGATCACCTAACTTGTATGAAACTGAAACAGGCCATTTGAGACAACCAGTTCACACAGATGTTGGTATGTTCTACTTCAGCCTCCTCATAACTTTCTTCATTTCAATCTATTATTAGTCTGTATTTCCTTATCCCTCATAAACCTGTCTAGCTTCACCTTTAATGTGTCTATGTTATTCACTTCAACCACTCCCTGTAGTAGTGAGTTCACCTTCTCACTAATGTTTGGTAAAGAAGTTGCTTTTAATGCAGGATGAGAAAGTCCTACACACTGCTCAGGCAAAAAGACCCAGGATTTTTTGAGAAAAGCAAGTGGAATTATCTAGGAAAAATAACACAAATCAATCTTCTTTTAAATAATTAACTCATGGGACTTGGGCATAACTAGCAAGGCCAGCATTGCCTATCCCCAAATGTCCTTGAAAAGGTGAGCTGCCTTCTTGCACTGCAGCAGTCCATGTGCTGTAGGTAAACCCACAATTCCATTAGAGAGGGAATTCTAGATTTTGACTCAACAACCGTGAAAAGATGTTATTCTGGATCTGAAGTCAAATGTAGACCAGATCCAATAACGGCAGCAGATGATCTCTCTTGAAGGATATACTGGCAGAGATGGACTTTAAGATAGTTTCAGTTTCATAATTATTATTAATGTGGTTTCGTATACTAGATTGGCTCATGCCCGAAATGTTGATTCTCCTGCTCCTTGGATGCTGCCTGACCTGCTGCGCTTTTCCAGCAACACATTTTCAGTTATTAATTAATTTGACGAGTTGCCGCAGTCGGATTTGAACCCATACCTCTGTAATACTTGTCTAGGTCTCTGGAGGAGCAGCCCAGTAACATTGCCATTATGTTACCATACCCATAAGAACTTTGCAATTAAGACAGAGGAGAGGTGTACTGTTGGTTTCAGAAGTGTTATGCTTGACATAAATACAGAAGAGAAAGATGTTGGAGGAACTGGAAGGTCACAACTAGTGTATTTGAAAGTTGCAGTTAACATTTGGTCTAAGTGCAGGGGATTGACTCATTACAGAAGCGTAACAAACTTCCTGACTTCCTAAAATCTGTCTATCATCTACAGTGCACAAGTCAGGAGTGTAATAGAATACTCCCCACTTGCCTGGATGAGTGCAGCTCCATCAACACTTAGGAAGCTTGACACCATCCAGGACAAAACAGTCCATTTGTTTGGCACCACATCCTCAAGCATCCACTCCCTCCACCTCCAGTGCTCATTAGGAGCTATGTACACTATTCTTTACCAAGACACACTGCAGACATTCACCTTAACCAACTACTTCTAAACCCACAAACTTTACCATTTAGAAGGACAAGGGCATCTGATGCGTGGGAACATCAACACTTGCAACTTTCTGTCCAAGCCACTCACCATCCTGACTTGGGAAATATATCACCATATTTCAGTGTCGCTCATTCAAAATCCTGGAATTCATTTCCTAACAGGACTGTGGGTCTATCTACAGCATGGGGAATGCAATGGTTTGAAAAGGTAGCTCACAACTATCTCAAGAGCAACTAATGATGGGCAATAAAAGCTGGCCCAATCAGGAAAACCCACATCGCATGAGTGAATGAGAAAAAAAAACACAGGAACAGGGATAATGTTGATTTGCAGTTTTTCAGTGCAATCCAGGAATAGTCAGATTTATTATGAGTCAGCAAAAAGACAGGTCTTATTATTGATTGAACCAAGTTGCAGTACATATTGGACAAGAAAATTGCCTCACTACATGGCAGATGTATAAAGGTGAAGTGAATTGATTCTGAAATCAAGATTGGACTCTACTTAGTCCTTGCCCAATTCTGCCACAAATCCCACTACAGCCCACATCACTCAGGCCCCGACAAGATTCTGCTTATAGCATTTCCTACCTATCCACTAATCTACTGGTATGAATGAGTACAGTAGCCCACGAAAGAGATAAGATTTAAAAAGGCATTATTCAAAGAATAAAGTGATCATGTGTGGAGAGAAAGCAGAGTTACTTTTCAAGTCTACTGACCCCTCCTCAGCACTCAAGTTCTGTATGGGTTGTAATTGTATAGGTTGCGCCCAGCAAAACCAATCTATTTTTAATTGTACAGACATCCAGTTGGCACAGATTGAGCATTTATCTCTCTCCCAGCTTATCAGCACCAATCTCTTTGCTTCTCTTTTCCCTGTCTCTGGGCCCCATCTCTCTTGGTCTCCACCTATTTCACTCATTACTCCTGCCTTCCTCTGCCCACCATGTTCATCAGTGTACGTAGGGCCATTTCCCAGGTGTTTTCTTTTCCTTTAAAATATTCCTTCTGGTTCTCTCTTCACAGATGCTACAGTACCTGTTGAGTTTCTCCAGTAATTTCTGCTTCTGTTTCAGAAAAATGGAGCCTTAGTTTTACACCATCTGATAGGTGGCATCTCTGACAGTGAAGTTTTCCTTCAGCACTGTACTAGTGAGTCACCTTTTATTTTTGTTCTCAAGCTCTGAAGTGGGATCAGTGGTGTGAGTACTACAAAGCTCAGATACCACCTGTAATCCTAGGATGTGTACTCATTTTAAAGTTGGTGGGAACAGGGTAGTGCATGCTGATACAAAATGTAATCTAGAAAGTATTGAAGCCGGTCCTGAATCTGTCAACGAAGATCAAATGGCCACCAATGCCCCTTTGTTCTTGTGTTTTAAATCTCTCTGCACAAAACTGCACAGCATCTCCCTTTGTGCCCCTCCCCAAGCTGAGCTGGTTTGCAATTGACTCCTATCTCTTTCCCCTTAATGCCCAGATTGGACATTATTTTCCAAATGAATACTAACCAGTATTTTGCAGAGGTTCTTGGGAGAGAAAAAACCCCAATTGTCATTTGAATCAGCACAGTACCGGCAGTTAGCAAATTTTAGCACACCAATTTGTCCACAACAAATTCTACTAACACATGTATTTTGCTCAGGAGCTATAGGTTATAAAACATGGAGGTGAATGGGTTATAAAGATTCCATTCTGGAAATGTTCATATTGATTGTGCAGTACATAGATTTTACAGCACAGAGCAGACTATTTGGCAGAATTAGTCTATACAACACAAAGATCTCCTTAATTATAATAATATTATATAATATAAAACTAAATTATGTTTTTCAATTACGTCTCATAACTTTTATTTGAAGAAAAATTAATTGCATGGGTCTGTTTCCTGGAGCATGACTGCATATATACCTCAAACTAATGCTCGTTTTGCCAGCTGGCTTGCTCATAGAATTAGTTGTGCCTTGTCATATTTAATTATAGGATCTTGGGACCAGTGAGCTCCAAGGTTTTCTATATAAAGCTGCAGTACCACCTGGCCTTATCATTTGAAATAGCATTACCGCAGGAAGCTGTGAGTTCAGCAGTGGCTTTTCCTGAGGGGATACTGGGACATCCTGCAGATTGCACTTGGAATCTTAGTCAAGAGTGGCATGCTGGAAAAGCACAGCAGGTCAGGCAGCATCCGGGGAGCAGGAGAATCAATGTTTCAGGCAAAAGCCCTTCATCAGGAATGAGGCTTGTGAGCTGAGGGGGTGGAGAGATAAATGAGAGAGGGGTGGAGCTGGGGGAAAGATAGCTGAGAGTGTGATAGGTAGATGGAGATGGGGATAATAGTGATAGGTCAGAGGGCAGGGTGGAGTGGATACGTGGGAAGGAAGATGGACAGGTAGGACAGATCATGAGGGCGATGTCGAGTTGGAAGGTTGGAACTGGGATAAGTTGGGGGGAGGGGAAATTAGGAAACTGGTGAAATCCACATTGATGCTGTGTGGTTGGAGGGTCCCAAGGCAGAAGATGGGGCGTTCTTCCTCCAGACATCGGGTAGTGAGGGTGTGGCGATGTAGGAGGCCCAGGACCTGCATATCCTTGGCGGAGTGGGAGGGACAGTTGAAGTGTTCAGCCACGGGGCAGTGGGGTTGGTTGGTGTCGGTGTCCTGGAGATGTTCTCTGAAGGGCTCTGCAAGTAGGCATCCTGTCTCTCCAATGTAGAAGAGACTGCATCGGGAGCAACGGATACAGTAAATGATGTGCAGGTAAAACTTTGATGGATGTGGAAGGCTCCTTTGGGACCTTGGATGAAGGTGAGGGAGGAGGTTGGGCACAGGTTTTGCAATTACTGCGGTGGCAGGGGAAGGTACCAGGAGGGGAGGGTGAGTTGGTGGGGGGTGTGGAGTGACAAGTGAGTTGAGGTGGGAATGGTCTTTACGGAAAGCAGATAGCAGAGGGGAGGGAAATGTACCTCTGGTGGTGGGGTCCGTTTGGAGGTGGCAGAAATGTCGGTGGATGATGAGATGTATATGGAAGTTGGTGGGGTGGAAGGTGAGGACACACTTTAGAGGCTACTGGGCTTAATATTGAACTCAACAAATGACTAATTTTTTAAACTTTTTGCTGGTTTCTTTTTCTTCTCTTGTTTCTCTCTTATTTCCCTCTCCTTTGATTTTGAAAGGTCGCTATTCAGGGTTCTGCATTCCCTTTCCCTTTGCACCATGAAACCCTTCGTCATTTAATCACATCGCCCCCCCTTCCCAACTTACCATAGACTTCCTCTTTTGTTTATCATCCCACCCTCCTTCCCTTTTATTTGCTCAAACCAATTAAATTTTGAACTTTCCCCTGTTCCGTTAAAAGATCACAGTGCTGAAACATGAATTCTATTTCTCTGCAGAACTGCTGAGCATTCCCAGCTTTTTCTGTCTTTATTTTAGATTTCTGCAACATTGAACACTGTCTTTTTGTTGGAAATTCCCCTTTATTGGCACTGATTCCTTCTTGAAACAGTTGAGTAGGCACTAGTTTTTGTTGGGCATTTTATTCAGTTGACGGTTGCTCATGTGAGAGCTTTGACACCGTATATTAGAATTTTGATACTGGATCAACTCAAACGATTGAAATCCAGTCTTTGCCTGATGTTCATCCACTTCCTAATGAGGAAGCTGGAGCAGGTGGCCGAATGATTTCTTTTTCTCTTCCATAACCCAGGGATGCTGAGGTCAATGGTTATGCCCCGCTGCTATCTCACTAAGATCCTCACAAGTCGAACCCTGGACCTAATATCTAAAGCTGACACTTTGCAGCATTGAAATAGTCTTTCAGATGTTACTAGATCGTAGCTCCAACTACCTTCTCAGGTACAAAGGGTCACAAAGGATCCCATAACATTGTTCTGAAGATAGGCTGGAGGTTTTGCCTGTGTCCTGAGCAAAATTTATCTACCAATCAACTTCACTGAAATTATATAGTTACTATCTCCTTGCAGTTTGTGGGAGATTGCTGAGCTCTCATTGGTTACTGTCTTTCCCTATATTACAGTCGTGACTACATTTCAGAAATACTTAATTGACCATAATATGCATTGAGACATTCTGAGCCAGTGAAAGGCACTGTATAAAATGTCAGTTCCTTTGTTTCTTTTCTTCCCAGTTATCATAGTTCAGTGATTAGTGAATAAAATAGTTAAGACTTCACAACCGTAATGATAACAGTGTCAGCTGAATAGCTTCCTCAAAGCTCCATATGAGTTAATACGGAGTGTTGGCTATATGGATGCTAACTATATCATGAATGTCAATATTTGGGAACCTGGAGGTTGTGTTAGTGGCTTGTATAGTTGCCAACTCAAGTTGAATTACTCCCAGAAATTTCATCATGTGACCTTTTGCTGCCAACTCCCCTGCCTTCATGTCCACCCATCAGGTGTACCCTTGGTCTTCCCACACCAAATGTAAAGTGAACAATCCCAGAGGTCAATCTTTTAATTGCTAGAATCCACATTGGCAACAACAAATCAACCACTTGCTTTTCACAATGTCATTAGCCTAATAAGACATTCCAAGGCAGTTCTCTCAGAGACAATCAAATCAAATTAGATACCAAAGCACAAAAAAAATTAGAACATGCAACTAAAGATTTGTCCAGAAAAGTTGATTTTAAGGAGCATTTCAAGAGCGAACAGTGATAGAGAGAAGGAATCCAATGTTCAGTGCTCATAAATAGTCCATAATGAAGCAATTGAAGTCAAAAGATGAGAAAAGCATAACTATCTTTAAGTCTTGAGAGGCTGGAGGCAGTTACATGAAGAGGAAGGGGCAAGACCAGAGAGGGACTTGAAAACAAAAATAAGGCATTGCCCAACTGGTAGCCAATGTGAATACAAGGTGATGGGTGATCAGAACTTGATGTAAATTTAGGATACAGGCAGCGGAGCCTTGCATGAGCTGTAGGTTACAGAGGTTATACAATGGCAGGAATGAGTTTAAATAGTTAACTCTAGAGATAACAAAGCCTTGTTTGAGGGTTTCAGCAACTGATGAACTGAGAGAGGGCTAGAGGGAGGCAATGTTATGGAAGTTAAAGGAGGCAGTCATGTAGCTGGAGAAGATTCTCACAGTACTAACTCAGTTTAGAGGAGAAAGTGAGGTCTGCAGATGCTGGAGATCAGAGCTGGAATTGTGTTGCTGGAAAAGCGCAGCAGGTCAGGCAGCATCCAGGGAACAGGAGAATCGACGTTTCGGGCATAAGCCCTTCTTCAGGAATGGGGAAAGTTTGTCCAGCAGGCTAAGATAAAAGGTAGGGAGGAGGGACTTGGGGGAGGGGCGTCGGAAATGTGATAGGTGGAAAGAGGTCAAGGTGAGGGTGATAGGTCAGACTGGGGTGGGGGCGGAGAGGTCGGGAAGAAGATCTCAGGTTAGGAAAGCGGTGCTGAATTTGATGGATTTGACTGAGACAGGGTGGGGGGAGGGGAAATGAGGAAACTGGTGAAATCCGAGTTCATCCCTTGTGGTTGGAGGGTTCCTAGCCAGAAGATGAGACGTTCTTCCTCCAACCGTCGTTTTGTTGTGGTCTGACAATGGAGGAGTCCAAAGACCTGCATATCCTTGGTGGAGTGGGAGGGGGAATTGAAATGTTGAGCTACAGGGTGGTTGGGTTGGTTGGTCCGGGTGTCCCAGAGGTGTTCTCTGAAACGCTCCGCAAGTAGCCGGCCTGTCTCCCCAATATAGAGGAGGCCACATCGGGTGCAGAGGATGCAATAGATGATATGTGTGGAGGTGCAGGTGAATCTGTGGCAGATATGAAAGTTTCCTTTGGGGCCTTGGAGGGAGGTGAGGGGGGAGGTGTGGGCGCAAGTCTTGCACCTCCTGCGGTTGCAGGGGAACGTGCCGGGAGTGGAGGTTGGGTTGGTGGGGGGTGTGGATCTGACGAGGGAGTCACGGAGGGAGTGGTCTTTACGGAATGCTGATAGGGGAGGGGAGGGAAATATATCCTTGGTGGTGGGGTCCGTTTGGAGGTAGCGGAAATGACGGCGGATGATGCGCTGTACATGGAGATTTGTGGGGTGGTAGGTGAGGACCAGTGGGGTTCTGTCCTGGTGGCGGTTGGAGGGGCGGGGTTCAAGGGCGGAGGAGCGGGAAGTGGAAGAGATGCGGTGGAGGGCATCGTCGACCACGTCGGGGGGGAAATTGCGGTCCTTGGAGAAGGAGGCCATCTGGGTTGTGCGTGTTTGGAACTGGTCCTCCTGGGAGCAGATGCGGCGGAGTCGAAGGAATTGGGAGAATGGGATGGCGATTTTACAGGGGGCGGGGTGGGAGGAGGTGTAGTCCAGGTAGCTGTGGGAGTCAGTCGGTTTGTAGTAGATGTCCGTGTTGATTCGGTCGCCTGAGGTGGAAATGGAAAGGTCGAGGAAGGGGAGGGAGGAATCTGAGACTGTCCAGGTGAATTTGAGGTCGGGGTGGAAGGTGTTGGTGAAGTGGATGAACTGTTCAACTTCCTCATGGGAGCACGGGGTGGCGCCGATACAGTCATCGATGTAGCGGAGGAAAAGATGGGGGGTGGGGCCAGTTAGTTGCGGAAGATGGATTGTTCCACATATCCTACGAAGAGGCAGGCATAGCTGGGGCCCATGCGGGTGCCCATGGCTACTCCTTTCGTTTGGAGGAAGTGGGAGGATTGGAAGGAGAAGTTGTTCAGGGTGAGGACCAGTTCAGTCAGTCGAAGGAGGGTGTCAGTGGAAGGGTACTGGTCGGTACGGCGGGAAAGAAAGAAGCGGAGGGCTTTGAGTCCTTCGTGATGGGGGATGGAGGTGTACAGGGACTGGATGTCCATGGTGAAATTAAGGCGTTGGGGACCGGGGAAGCGAAAATCATGGAGCAGGTGGAGGGCATGGGTGGTGTCCCGAACGTAGGTGGGGAGTTCTTGGACTAAGGGGGACAGGACAGTGTCAAGGTATGCAGAGATGAGTTCGGTGGGGCAGGAGCAGGCGGAGACAATGGGTCGGCCGGGGCAGTCAGGTTTGTGGATTTTGGGCAGGAGGTAGAAGCGGGAGGTGCGGGGTTGTGGGACTATGAGGTTGGAGGCGGTGGATGGGAGATCACCCGAGGTGATGAGGTTATGGACGCTCTGGGAGATGATGGTTTGGTGGTGGGGGGTGGGGTCCTGGTCAAGGGGGCAGTAGGAGGAGGTATCTGCGAGCTGGCGTTTGGCCTCAGCGGTGTAGAGGTCGGTGCGCCAAACTACTACCGCGCCTCCCTTGTCTGCTGGTTTGATAGTGAGGTTGGGGTTGCAACGGAGTGAGTGGAGGGCTGCGCGTTCCGAGGGTGAGAGGTTGGAGTGGGTGAGTGGGGTGGGGGAGTTCAGGTGGCGGTTAATATCGTGGCGGCAGTTGGCTATGAAGAGGTCGAGGGCAGGTAGGAGGCCAGCACGGGGTGTCCAGGTGGATGGGGTGTGTTGGAGGCGGGAGAAGGGGTCATCAGAGGGTGGGCGGGAGTCTTGGTTAAAGAAGTAGGCACGGAGGCGAAGGCGGCGGAAGAATTGTTCGATGTCACGCCGCGTGTTGAATTCATTAATCCGGGAGCATAGGGGAATGAAGGTGAGGCCCCTGCTGAGGACTGACTCAGTTTAGAGTCAAACAAAGTGTTGAACAATCTGAATTAGCTTCAGACCTTGGCCCGGGGAGGGCTGGAGTTGGTGTCTGTGGAACAGAGTTCATGGTATGAACCAAGGACAAAAGATTCCATTTCAAGGTGAAATCAGTGTGAATCAGGCCTCTTTCCTTCACTGCGTTCTGCAGCTCCAACCCTCTTCAATCTTGAAAGAATTGAAAGCATGCTGGGTGAACAAAAACTCACGAGATTAGAAATTCCTAACCACAGTGTGCAACTGCTTTCAATCGCTTTAGTTTATAAGAGTAATAGCAACAACAACAGGACTTGGCCAGGATCCTCTGAGATGGAGGCTAGAGAGAGGGGAACTGGGAAAGAGAGTGCCAGCATGGACCAAGTGGGGGTGGGAGAAAGCAGAGTGTCAGCATGAACTGGGGGTGAGAGAGAGGGTCTAGATACTTGCAAATATAAAGCACTGCTATAAAACATAAACATATAAATTACCTTGTAAAGGACAAGTAAAAATAATTTTCAAAAGGACTGAGAAAATTCACTCCCTTTATTAATCTTCTAAATAAGCAATTCCATGGTCACCGTGTACAATCCACCAAACAGTATAAAAGAAACTAAAAATTGTGAGAGTTAAGGCTTCCTGTAAAATATGAATCTTGTACTTTCAACAATTGTCAAGTACATGTAAGGACTGATTCTTAACAAGTTTGACAACAGATTGAAAAAGATCATGAGACTGTATGCCTGAATTTGGATATGTGCTGTTCGAGGGTGAAACTCAGTACCAGGAAACAGTTGTTATGTTGCTGACTGAGTACTCCAGAGGCCCAGCTAATGATTTAGGGAGAAGAGTTCGAATCCCATTATGGCAGCTGGGAAATTTAAATTCAATTAATTACATTTCTACTCGCTTGGTAGTACAGCACTTGAGTATTCCTAAAAAAGGCACATCTTATCGAAGCTTTAATCTTGCAGTCATCAGGACGATCACAAGAAATACCAAAGCCAAATACCAGTCAGAATCCATTTGCCAATCAATCAGCATTCTCTTCTCATACAGTTTAGCTGTTGTTTTCCCTTTACTTTGGTGTTTCTTGTGAATTGCCCTGATGAGTGCAAGATGAAAAGCTTTGACAAAATGTGCCTCTTTTCAGCAATTATACTTAATTCTAGAAGTAAAAACTAACATCAGTAATGGTGATGATGAAATGACCAGGTTATTATAAAAATCCAAATGGTTCACTGAGTTCATAAGGTCATAAGATATAGAAGCAGAATTAGGCCATTCGGCCCATCAAGTCTGCTCCTGCAAGAACTTGATCCCATTTCCCAATTCCTCACCTCTGCCATATCTGCTCTGACGAGGAGATATTCCGCTCGTGAGCATCCCAGATGAGCACCTATTTTGAATAACATGCTTTTCCTCCCTCTGTCACCCAAACAACCTTCCACTCACCACCTACATTCCCTGTTCCACTGCCCTAAACCCCCTGCTCCCAATGCACTAAAGACAGAGTCCCCCTTGCCCTCACATACCATCCCACCTGTCCCCGCATCCAACGCATCATCCTCTACACTTCCACCAACTCCAAATAGACCGCACCACCAAGAACATCTTCCCCTAACCACCCCTTTCTGCCTTCCACAAGGACTATTCCCTCTGACAGTCCTTGGTTCACGCCAACCTCAACACCAAACCCCTAGAAACCTTTCCCTGCAACCAGGAAAGATGCAAAACCTGCCGGTTCACCATCCCCCTCAAATTTATCTGGGACCCCAAACTGTCTTTCCAGGTGAGACGGAGGTTCACCTGCCTCTCTTCCAACCTAGTTTACTGCATCAGGTATTCCTAATGTGATCTTCTCTTCACTGGGGAGACCAAATTAAATTTGGGGAATGGTTCACCGAGCATCACAGCCGGGTCCACAGGCGCCGACCGGACCTTCTAGTTACCACCCATTTCAATTCCCCCAACCACTCCCTTTCTGACATGACCATCCTTGAACTCCACCATTGCCAAAACAAACCACAGCTCCTATTGGAGGAACAGCACCTTATCTTCCACCTGGGCACCCTACAGCCCGGAGGACTCAACGTTGATTTCTCCAATTTCAAATAACCTCCCACTCCATCCCCTGACACCCTTCCCAGCCCCTCCCCCTCCCTTCTACTGCTCCCTGCCACCAACCGGATTCATTCCTCCCATTGACCAACCAGGTTATACCCCCTACCTGCCGTCACTTATCACCACTTCACCACCCTGCCCCGCCTTCCCCTTTATCTGCAGCTCCCCCCACACTCACTCCCAGCCCTGAAGAAGGGTTACACCCGAAACGTCGACTTCTGCACGTCCTGGCTTGCTGTGTTCTTCCGGCCTCCTGCCTGTATACTGTGGATTTTTTTTGTCTCCTGCCATTTGATCTTGGCTGATATGCTCCTCACTTGCATTTTCTTACCTTCTCTCCATGTCCCTTCAACTCATTACCAATTAAAACTCTGTCTAATTCCTCCTTAAATTTACTCACTGTCCCAGCATCCACTGCACTTTTGGGTCATGAATTCCACAGATTCACAACGCATTGGGAGAAGTAGTTTCTCCTCAACTCTGTTTTGAATTTGCTACCCCTTATCCTGAGACTATGACCTCTCATCCAAGAATGCCCCACAAGAGGAAGCATCTGCTCCACAACTCTTTTATCCTCAAATTTTATCATCTTGAATACATCACTTTGATCTCCCCTCATTCTTCTAAATTCCAGAGAGTATAGGCCTAAAGTCTTCAATCTCTCTTCATACAACAAACCCCTCATCTCTGAGATCAATCTAGTGAAATTCCTCTGAACTGCCTCCAACGCTATTACATACTCCAGGTGCAATCTCACTAATACCTTATATAATTGCAACAATACGTCCTTACCTTTATTTTCTATTCCCTTTCGCTATAAAAGCTAACATTCATTTCACTTTCTCTATTATCTACTGTACCTGCATGCTGTTTTTTTGTGACTCATGAACGAGTACAACTAGATCCCTCTGCACTGGAGCACCCCAAAGTTTCTCCCTATAGGTCACCTTCCCACTTTTACAACCGAAATGCATGACCTTGCACTTATTTACGTTAAATTCCATCTACCACATTTTGGCACAGTCTCGTAACCTATTTATATCCATTTGTAAGGCTCTTATTTCCTCATTGCAATTTACCGTCCTGCCTATTTTTGTGTCGTCTGCAAATTTAGCTATACAGCCTTATATCCCTTTATCCAAATCGTTAATGTACATCATCAATAGCTGGAATCCAAGGACCGAACCATTTGACACCCCATTAATTACTTCTTGCCGTCCAGAAAAACAATTATCCCAACTCTCTGTTTTTTAGTCCATCAGCCAGCCACCTATCCAAGCTACCCCTAATCCCATATGATCCAACCTTGTGAATTAACCTTTTATGCGTCATCTCATCAAATGCCTTCCGGAAGTCCAGGTATATTATATCTACAGAATCCCCATTATCCACTTAACTTGTTACATCTTCAAAGAACTCTAGCAAATTAGTCAAACATGATTTCCCCTTCATAAAACCGTGCTGACTCTGATGTATAGTGTTTTGACTTTCCAAATGTCCTGATATTGCTTCCTTGATAATTGATTCTAACACTTCTCCAACAACAGATGTTAAAGTAACTGATCTATAATTTCCCACATTTTGTCACTCTCCCTTTTTGAATAAGGACATTATATTAATCAGTTTTCAATCCACTGGAACCTTACCCGTGTCCAGGGAATTTTGGAATATTGTGACCTTTAGGTAATGTCATGTCCCTTAACTGTCCTCTGAAATGGCCAAGTTGGAGTGTTTAGCAAGATAACTCACCACCACCTTCGTGCAGTAAGTGTCAGGCATGAGTGACTAAAGATAAATTAAAATTGACTGTTCTTCTCAACAACATATAATACAAGAACCAGGTGTTCAATAAACTTTCATTAGTATCACAGTTTGAGCTGTCATTTCTTTTTAGCTGTGTCTGCTGCTATTTATTGAACCTGCTGGTCAGTTTTTACCAATTTTCTAGACTGATATGCATGTGTATTCAAATACTTTATTGGAAAAGAAATTTCCAAAGGATTTTAACCCATTTGGTGGCCAGATTGAAGAAAGCCAAAAGAGATCTTTATATCTCTTTACTGTGTTCAGTTTAACCTTAAACTGTGAATTTGGCCTCCACATGAATGGGTAATTAGTACAGTGCCAAGACATTGGAACATGGCCAAGACACTGGTGTGAAAGACCGAGAAATACTGTAGAAATGAACACTGCATCAACTTTTGTCAAGAAATCCAAATTGCCTGTAACAACAGCAATCGACATGATATGGAGAAAGTGAGGAATGCAGAAGCTGGAGATCAGAGTTGAGAGTGTGGTGCTGGAAAAGCACAGCAGGTCAGGCAGCATCCAAAGAGCAGGAGAATCGACAGATTCCTGGTGAAAGGATTATGTCCAAAACGTCCTTGGATGCTGCCTGACCTGCTGGGCTTTTCCAACAATCTACATGCTATGTGTGATGAGATCAAGAGGACTCTTGGTCCAACCAATTTCCTCTCTCAACTAATTTATTTTCCTCAGAGGGCTGACAAGGCTGAATTGTTAACCATCTTGACAATTATGTCGACTATCCCTAATCAGTCCTTCCTTTTCCAAATACATGTACATCCTGTCCCTCAGGATTCCCTCCAACAATCTGCCCACCACTGACGTCAGGCTCACTGGTCTAGGGTTCCCTGGCTTGTCTTTACCACCCTTCTTAAACAGTGGCACCACGTTAGCCAACCTCCAGTCTTTTCGCACCTCACCTGTGACTATTGATGATACAAACCCATCTTCAGGACTGGGGGTGGGGGTGGGAAGACCTGCAGATAAAGGAGGAGTCGGGCGGAGTGGTGATAGCTGAAGACAGGTAGAGGGTACGACCTGGCTGGTCAATGGGAGGAATGAATTTGGTTGAATGGGAGAGGAGACTTGATGGGCTGAATGGTCTACTTCGGCACCTATGCCTTATAGTTTATTGAGAGTAAGGGAATAGAAGATCTGTTTCATGGTGACCAATAACTTAATGTCCTATCTTGTTACTATTTTCTAAGATTTGAAAGAGTGAGGGGAGTTTCTTTTTAATTTGGTCATGGAATTTGTGTATCGCTGGCTAGCCCAACATTTATTATCCATCCATAATTGTCAAGAGAGCAGTTAGTAGTCAACCAACTTGTTGTGGATCTGGAATCACATGTAGGCTAAACCAAGTAAGGATGGCAGATTTCCTACTTTAAAGGGCTTAAGCGAACCAGATTGTTTTTTAGAAAAATCAACAGTGGTTTCATTATCACCATTAGGTGAACTTTTAATTTCAGACATTTACTGAATTCACATTTCAACATAGGATTTGGACCCATGTTCCCAAGATATTAGCCTGGATTTCTGGATTATCAGTGAGATTGTCACAATGTCCCTATCTCAATTAAATAGGTCTAACAAAGAAGAAAAGAGAAAGCCTTTCACGTTCAGGACGCCCCAAAGTTCCTTAGAATATTTTTTGAAATACAGTTACTTATATTATGAACCATATTAGGAGGACTCAGTTGGTACTGCTGTTGCCTTTGAATCGGAAGGTTCTGAATTCAAGTCCCACCCCAGGCCAAAATTAAAGCTTTCACTTCAGAACAGTATTGACATAGTTCTGAAGGAAGGTCATATATGATTCGAAATGGAAATTCTATTTCTCTCTCCACAGACCTGCTAGGTTTCTCCAGCATTCTCTCTTTATATTTTTTGATAGAGAACTGCAGTGTTGGAGATGCCATATTTTGGATGGGATATTAAACCAAGGCACAATCTGCCCTTTAAAAAGGGCACTATTTTGAGGATGGGCAGAAGAGCTATCCCTGATCATTTGGCCAATATTTATCCCTCTGTCATCCTCAAAAGATAAGTCATCATTACATTGTATGTGTCACGTGCTGTGTGTGAATTGGCTACATTACTTAGATTACAACAAGGACTACCTTTCAAAACAATAATTCATTGCCTGTAAAACTCTTGAGGATGTGCTATGATTGTGAAAGGTATTATATGAATCGAATTCCAATGCAATCTGTGCTGTCAGCCCTGAGATTGATGTTGGTTCATGACGTACAGGGAAGAATTCCTTTGCTTGCCTTGGAGATAATTTTGTCAGAGCTTTTACATCAACTTGGCAAGTTCAAAGTTTAGGTTCCATCTGAAAGATGGTGCCTCCAACAGTGTGACAGTTCATAAGTAGTGCATTGGAGCATCAGCTGAGATTTATGCTTGATGCTGTATGGTGGATCACAATGTACTGAGTCAGATGTAAAAGCACTACCCACTGAGTCATGCCTGACACCTTATAATTAATCACAGCATTAATGTGCTTTGAGTCAGTTAGCAAAGTCAATATCCACTTGCGAAGACGTATAGTTGCATAGACATCTCCTGTGATCCTAATGGGCAAGATCTCCGTTTGAGAGAAGGAAAGAAAGCAAGAATTGCTTCATATCATCCCTTAAAACATATTTCCAAGCCACTTTTGAAATTATTTTTAGCTCGGTAACAGCTTTTTGTGATTTTGGAAACAGGTAATAATTATAGTGGAAATGTAAGCAGAATACACCAATTTGCAGAAGCACTGCACTTAAAGAAGTAGTTAATAGAAAAAGAGGAAGAATCCATACAGTGTGGAAACAGGCCCTTTGGCTCAACAAGTCCACACTGACCCTCTGAAGAGTAACCCACCTAGGCCCATGCCCCTACCTTATTATCCTATATTTACCCCGACTAATGCACCTAACCTACTCATCCCTGAACAAAATTGAAATTTCCCATGGCCAATTCACCCTAACCTGCACATCTTTGGACTGTGGGAAGAAACCGGAGCATCCAGAGGAAATCCACACAGACATGGGGACAAACTCCACACAGACAGTCACCTGAGGCTGGAAGCAAACCTGGGTCCCTGGCGCTAAGGCAGCAGGGCTAACCACTGAGCCACCGTGACACCCAGTAGAAAGTAGAAAGTAACAAAATTTGTGTTTGTATAGCATCATTCATAACGTCAGGATGTCACAAAGTATATTCTGGTTTATGCCAGATCTTTTACATGAGAGGGCAGTTGGACTATTAGCTTAACATCACATCTGAAAGGTGATACCTCTGATAGCACTCACTCAATGCTACACAAGCCTGTCAGCCAAGATGTTGTGGCAATATCTCCAGAATAAGGTTTGAAGCCACAGTTCAGGATCATTAATACACTCCAACTACACCTTTGCTACCCCACTCCCACTCCCCTGCGATCAACTAAATAAAGTTCAATCCCTAATTTGTTAAGTTCCTGATTTGAGCCAAGACTGTAGGGGATAAAGCTTACATTAAAGGAATGAATAATTTGTATTTGTAGAACACATTTTAACACATCCTGACCCATAGACTGACCCATCAGTGAAGATAGGCAAGTGCACCTCCTCCATGATAGTCCTCAACATCAGTGCCCCGCAAGGATGTTTCACTGTACTTAGGTACAAATGACAACAATGAATCAAATTGAATGAAATTATGAACTCAGGACATCCCATAAAATATTTTTAAGTCTGGTCACTCTTGTAGGAAACACTGCAGCTACTTTCAGTAACAACACAGATCCATGACCTGGAGTGTGATAATGTCCAGATAATTTTTGTTTCAGTAGTGTTGGTTGAGGGTTAAATATTGGTCAGGGAACAGAGACAGAGGAATGGATTTTACCTTGAGGTGAGAGTGTTAAAATCTGAAGGACCTGTTTCCTGACCCAAGCTCACCCACCCATCCATAGTTGAGGCTGAGAGAGTAAACAGGTGGCTGACTTGTTCCAAGGAGGCAGTTTGGAACTAGGAAAGCAGCAATTTCCTTGAGGCAGGAAGTTAGTGGATTCACAGCTGCTGAATGCAGGAGTTTACTTAGAAATGTAAAAAACAGGAACAGGAGTAGGAGTAGACTGTTTAGCTTTTTGAACTTGGTCTGCCTTTCAGTATGATCATAGCTGATCTCCCAATTCAGTACCCTGTTCCCACTTTCTCCCCATACCCTTTGATCCTTTAGCCCTAATAGTTATATATCCAACCCCTTCTTGAAAATATTCAATGTTTTGGCCTCAACTCCTTTCTATGACAGAGAATCCCACAGGCTCACCATGCTCTAGGTGAAACAAATTCTCCTGATCCCAGTCCTAAGTCATCTATGCTAGATCCTTAGACTGTAACCCCTCATTCTGAACTCCCTGGCCATTGAGAACATCCTTCCTGCATTTACCCTGTCTAGTCCTGTTAGAACATTATAGGATTCTAAGAAATGCCCCCCTCAATCTCCTAAACTCCAGTGAAAAATGTCATGATATTCCTACTGGATTATAGGGCTGTTCTCTCTTTAGAGACAGGGATGATTAATGGTGGTTCAACGTCAGGGTCACCATGCCTCAGGGAAAGGTAGAGATTGAGAATTAGAGTACTTCATGGTAACTTCAGTCAATGAAAAAATCGAACCTATATTGTTAGTATTACTCTGTATTGCAAACCAGCCATCTGAGCTGACCAACTCCCACTCTGTTGAATATAGTCTGAAGTGATCCAATCTCTCATCTTATACCAGTCCTGCAGACCCATGAATCAATCTGGTAAGCCACGACATTTCACATAAGGCAACCAAAACTGCACACATTACTCCAGGTGTGGTCTCAATAAGGCCCTGTACAATTGTAGCAAGCCATCCCTACTCCTGTAATTGAATCCTCTCATTATGAAGGCTAACATGCTACTTGTCTCCTTCATTACCTGTTCCACCTGCATGCTTGCTTTCAGCAACTAGTATACAGGGATACCCAGGTCTCATCACATCTCCCCGTTTCCCAATCTATCACCATTCAGATAATAATGTGCCTATCTGTTCTTGCTACCAAAGTGGTTACCCTCATATTTATCCACATTCTATTTAATCTCCCATGTATTTGACCACTCAACTTGTCCAAATCACACTGAAGCATCTCAATTGCCCTCCCAGTTCACCCAGCTACGTATAACCTGCAAACCTGACGATATTATATTTTGTTTTCTCATTGAAACCATTTCCTGAGGAGCTTCTGTAATAAGGTCGCCTAAATATCCATAACATCTCACCAGCCAGCTTCCACCACCATCCCTCTGCCCCCCCCCCAAAAAAAACATCAGTAAACACTGATGAAGGGAATGTAGAAGGTGCTGGATGGGGTGCTAATCAAGTAGGCATGAATGATGCCAAGTCTCTTGGACCAGCACCCTTCGAAGGTGGTAGAGAGCACTTCATCACACTCCTGACTTGTTTGTTGTAGATGGTGGATGAACTGTAGGGAGTCAATTACTCACCAAAGAATTCCCAGTCTCTGACTTCACAGGGCTCAACGGAGTCATAGAATCACAGAAGACAGCACAGAAATAGGCCATTCGACCTATTGGGTTTGAGCTGACTATTTCAAAGAGTAATCTAATTAATCCAAAACCCAGTACCTCTCTATAGTCTTGCAGCATTATCTTTCATGAATTGGTCTGACTCTCTTTTGAAGGTTACTTTTGAATCTACTTCATTATCCTTCCAGGGTATTCCAAATCACAGCTACTCAGTGCAGAAATTTTGTTCCGTCATCGTTAACTAATCTCCTTAAATCTGTGCTCTCTCTAATTGATCCAACAACTGGAGTTTCTGTTTATTTATTGTCTATCTAAAGCCATCAGGGTTTTCAATGTCTCTATCAAATGTCCTGTTAACTTTCTTTGTTCTTAAGCAAATATTACTTCCACAGTTTCAGATTGAGGAAGAGCTGCCTCTAAAAGACCCCCACAAACAACTTGGCTTGAGTGTGTTCAATGTATTGAAGCCACTTCTCATTGCTGTTGTTTGAGTTTGCTTAAAGCAGTCAGTAGCCTTCTTTTTTCTGAAAAGATAATCTCACTTTCAGGACGGTATGGTGGCCCAGTGGTGAGCACTGCTGCCTCACAGTGCCAGGGACCTGAGTTTGATTCTTGCCTCAGGCAACTGTCTGTGTGGAGTTTTACACATTTTCTCCGTGTCTGTGTGGGTTTCATCCGGATGCTCCAGTTTCCTCCCACAATCCAAAGATGTGAATTGGTCATGCTAAATTGCCCATAGTGTTAGATGCATTAGTCGGGGGTAAACATTGGGTCTGGGTGGGTTATTCTTCAAGGGTCAGTGTGGACTCAGTGGGCCAAATGGCCTGTTTCCATACTGGAGGGAATCTAATCATTCAGTGCCTTCTGAAATAGCTAAGGAAGCCACTTGTTTTATCAGTTGGACAATCCAGGCACCAGAAGAGATAATGGCAAAATCCATTATTATGAATGAGATTGTGGAGTACTTGGAAGTGCATGGTAAAATAAGTAAAAACAATGACTGCAGATGTTGGAAACCAGATTCTGGATTAGTGGTGCTGGAAGAGCACAGCAGTTCAGGCAGCATCCGAGGAGCAGTAAAATCGATGTTTCGGGCAAAAGCCCTTCATCAGGAATAAAGGCAGAGAGCCTGAAGGGTGGAGAGATAAGCTAGAGGAGGGTGGGAGATAGTAGCATAGAGTACAATAGGTGAGTGGGGGAGGGGATGAAGGTGATAGGTCAAGGAGGAGGGTGGAGTGGATAGATGGAAAAGAAGATAGGCAGGTAGGACAAGTCATGGGGACAGTGCTGAGCTGGAAGTTTGGAACTAGGGTGAGGTGGGGGAAGGGGAAATGAGGAAACAGTTGAAGTCCACATTGATGCCTGGGGTTGAAGTGTTCCGAGGCAGAAGATGAGGCGTTCTTCCTCCAGGCTTCTGGTGGTGAGGGAGCGGCGGTGAAGGAAGCCCAGGACCTCCACGTCCTCGGCAGAGTGGGAGGGGGAGTTGAAATGTTGGGCCACAGGGCGGTGTGGTTGATTGGTGCGGGTGTCCCGGAGATGTTCCCTAAAGCGCTCTGTTAGGAGGCGTCCAGTCTGCCCAACTTAGAGGAGACTGCATCAGGAGCAACGGATACAATAAATGATCTTGCTGGATGTGCAGGTAAAACATTGATGGATATGGAAGGCTCCTTTAGTGCCTTGGATGGAGGTGAGGGAGGAGGTGTGGGCGCAGGTTTTACAGTTCCTGTGGTGGCAAGTGAAGGTGCCAGGATGGGAGGGTGGGTTGTAGGGGGTGTGGACCTGACCAGGTAGTCACGGAGGGAACGGTCTTTGCGGAAGGTGGAAAGGGGTGGTGAGGGAAATATATCCCTGATGGTGGGGTCTTTTTGAAGGTGGCGGAAATGTCGGCGGATGATTTGGTTTACACGAAGGTTGGTAGGGTGGAAGGTGAGCACCAGGGGCATTCTATCCTTGTTACGGTTGGAGGGGTGGGGTCTGAGGGCGGAGGTGCGGGATGTGGATGAGATGCGTTGGAAGGCATCTTTAACCATGTGGGAAGGGAAATTGCGGTCTCTAAAGAAGGAGGCCATCTGGTGTGTTCTGTGGTGGAACTGGTCCTCCTGGGAGCAGATACGGCAGAGGTGGAGGAATTGGGAATACGGGATGGCATTTTTGCAAGAGGTAGGGTGGGAAGAGGTGTAATCCAGGTAGCTGTGGGAGTCGGTGGGTTTGTAAAAAATGTCAGTGTCAAGTCGGTCGTCATTAATGGAGATGGAGAGGTCCAGGAAGGGGAGGGAGATGTCAGAGATGGTCCAGGTAAATTTAAGGTCAAGGTGGAATGTGTTGGTGAAGTTGATGAATTGCTCAACCTCCTCGCGGGAGCACGAGGTGGCGCCAATGCAGTCATCAATGTAGCGGAGGAAGAGGTGGGGAGTGGTGCCGGTGTAATTAAGGAAGATCGACTGTTATACGTAGCCAACAAAGAGACAGGCGTAGCTGGGGCCCATACGTGTGCCCATGGCTATCCCTTTTGTCTGGAGGAAGTGGGAGGATTCGAAGGAGAAATTGTTAAGGGTGAGGACCAGTTCAGCCAAATGAATGAGAGTGTCGGTGGAAGGGTACTTTTGGGGACATTGGGAGAGGAAAAAACGGAGGGTTTGGAGGCCCTGGTCATGGCGGATGGAGGTGTAGAGGGATTGGATATCCATGGTGAAGATGAGGCGTTGGGGGCCGGGGAAACGGAAGTCTTGGAGGAGGTGGCGGGCGTGGGTGGTGTCTCGAACATATGTGGGGAGTATCTGGACTAGGGGAGATAGGACGGTGTCAAGGTAGGCAGAAATGAGTTCAGTGGGGCAGGAGCATGCTGAAATAATGGGTCAGCCAGGGTGGTCAGGCTTGTGGATTTTGGGAAGGAGGTAGAACCGGGCAGTGTGGGGTTCCCGGACTATGAGGTTGGAAGCTGTGGGTGGGAGTTCTCCTGAGGTGATGAGGTTTTGTGTGGTCTGGGTGATGAAGGTTTGGTGATGGGGGGTGGGGTCATGGTCGAGGCGGCGGTAAGAAGAGGTGTCCTCGAGTTGACGTTTGGCTTCAGCGGTGTAGAGGTCAGTGCGCCAGACTACCACTGCCCCCCCTTTATCTGCTGGCTTGATGGTGAGGTCGGGTTTGGAGCAGAGGGATTGGTGGGCTGTGCGTTGTGAGGATGAGAGGTTGGAGTGGGGGAGGGAGATAAAATAGGGCAGAGTCAGCATGGTTTCATCAAGGTAATGGTTTCATCAAGGCGAGGTCATGCCTGACAAATCTATTAGAATTCTTTGAGGAGCTAATGAAGAATTTAGACAAAGGAGGGCTAGTGGATGTGATCTATTTGGATTTCCAGAAGGCTTTTGACACAGTGCCACACATGTAGCCAATAAATAAGAGCCTGTAATGTAAGGGGCAAAGTATCTGCATGTGTAGACGATTGGTTAGAGTGGAGCTGGAAAAGCACATCAGGTCAGGCAGCATCTGAGGAGCAGTAAAATCAATGTTTCAGGCAAAAGCCCTTCATCAGGATGCTGCCTGACCTGCTGTGCTTTTCCAGTATCAGTCTAATCTTGATTTGGGGATGCCGGTGTTGGACTGGGGTGTACAAAGTTAAAAATCACACAACACCAGGTTATAGTCCAACAGGTTTAATTGGAAGCACACTAGCTTTCGGAGCGACGCTCCTTCATCAGGTGAATGTGGAGGGCTCGATCGTAACACAGAATTTATAGCAAAAATTTGCAGTGTGATGTAACTGAAATTATACATTGAAAAATTGATTGTCTGTTAAGCTTTTCATCTGTTAGAATACAGTGATAGTTTCACTTCTTTCATGCGTAAATCACAACCCTTTCTTTTAAAGTTGCATTCTCGGGTTAGCTGTTAACAATGGTGATAGCTAGACAATATGTTGAAGGTGTTAGCCCCCTGTGTTCTCTGTCTATGACCTGATGTTTAGATTGATTCTAATCTAAAAAGTGAGATAACAGAGTTTTACATAAATTCATGCAGTTTTTGAGCTCAGAGTTCTGCATGAATGTATGCAGTTTTTGAGCAAAGTGCAATGTAACTCTGCAAGTACAAATTCACCACACAAAATATATGTGTGCATGTGGGTCTTTATCTGTCTGTGTGTGTGTGTGTCTCTGTCTGGGGTGGTGTGTGTGTGTGTGTGTGTGTGTGTGTGTGTGTGTGTGTGTGTGTGTGTGTGTGTGTGTGTGTGTGTGTGTGTGTGTGTGTGTGTGTGTGTGTGTGTGTGTGGTGAGTGCAGAGTGTCTTAAGTCTGTGAGGGTGTGCATGTGTGATTGTGGGAGTGTGTGTGTATATAAGGGTGTGTGTGGGTGTCTGTGTGCGCGTCTGTGTGTATCTGTGTCCATGTGTATGTGAGAGTGTGTTTGTAGGAATATCTGTGTGTGTGTGTGTAGTGCAATGGTGATCACCTGTAATGTGACATGAACCCAAGGTCCCGGTTGAGGCCCTCCCTATGGGTATGGAACTTAGCTATCAGCCTCTGCTCGGCCACTTTCCTCTGCTGCCTATCACTGTATTCTAACAGATGAGAGGCTTAACCGACAATCAATTTTTCAATGTACAATTTCAGTTACATCACACTGCAAATTTTTGCAATAAATTCTGTGTTACGATCGAGCCCTCCACAATCACCTGATGAAGGAGCGTCTCTCCGAAAGCTAGTGTGCTTCCAATTAAACCTGTTGGACTATAACCTGGTGTTGTGTGATTTTTAACAGTCTAATCTTGGCTCTGATCTCCAGCATCTGCAGTACTCACTTTGGCCTGTGTAGAGGATTGGCTGACTGATTAGAAGCTGACAGTGAGAATAAAGGGGTCATTTTCAGGATGGCAAACAGGTTCAAATGGAGTTCTGCAGGGTTCAGTGTTGGGACCACAACTATTCACGTTATATATTATATGCATAGACTATTTTCTCAATGGGAAAGCTTTGGAAATTTGAAGCACAAAGGGAGTAGTTCATGATTCTCTTCAGGTTAATATGCAGATTCAGTTGGCAGTTAGGAAGGCAAATACATGTTGGCATTCAAGAGGGCTAGAATGGAAGAGCAAAGAAATACTTTGGTGGTGCCTCACCCTCACCACATTGAGTCCTCACTGGACCTCACTAATGCAGATGCCACTGGGTACCACACCAGTCCAGACTCAGCTCCACTGTCACCATGAGTCTGCTTCAGGCCCATTTCGCTAATGTAGCCACTGCCGAAGCTGTTGGGTCTCGTACTGGGCCCAAACACACCTCCGCCACTGCCTCCATGAATCTGCACTGAATGCAGACGCTGCTGGGAAGACAAACTTGCCTCCATCACAGCAATCATGAATCAGTGCTAGGACCACCTTACTGATGCAGAAGCCAATGGGAATGCAAACCCTCACTCACATCAATGCCACGTGTCCACACTAGGCTCACTGACCAACCGCCATGTGTCCGCACTCATCCCACTCACTGACCGCGACATGTCTGCACTGGGCCCACTCACCGACCACGATGAGTCCACCCTGGTCCCACTCACCGACCACCGTGGTCCTCACTGGGCCCACTTACCAACCGCCACCCGTCCGCACTGGGCCCACTCACTGTCCGCCACCTGTCCGCACTGGGCCCACTCACCGTCCGCCACCCGTCCGCACTGGGCCCACTCACCATCCGCCACCAATCCACACTGGGCCCACTCACCGACCGCCACCCGTCTGCACTGGGCCCACTCACCATCCGCCACCCGTCCGCACTGGGCCCACTCACCGACCACTGTGAGTCCGCACTGGGCCAACTTACTAACCGCCACCCGTCCACACTGGGCCCACTCACCGATCGCCACCCATCCGCACTGGGCCCACTCACCGACCGCCACCCATCCGCATGGGCCCACTCACCGACCGCCCCCCCCATCCGCACTGGGCCCACTCACCGTCTGCCACCCGTCCACACTGGGCCCACTCACCGTTCGCCACCTGTCCGCACTGGGCCCACTCACCGTCCGCCACCTGTCCGCACTGGGCCCACTCACCATCCGCCACCCGTCCGCACTGGGCCCACTCACCGTCCGCCACCCGTCCGCACTGGGCCCACTCACCATCCGCCACCAATCCACACTGGGCCCACTCACCGACCGCCACCCGTCCGCACTGGGCCCACTCACCATCCGCCACCCGTCCGCACTGGGCCCACTCACCGACCACTGTGAGTCCGCACTGGGCCCACTTACTAACCGCCACCCGTCCACACTGGGCCCACTCACCGATCGCCACCCATCCGCACTGGGCCCACTCACCGACCGCCACCCATCCGCATGGGCCCACTCACCGACCGCCCCCCCCATCCGCACTGGGCCCACTCACCGTCTGCCACCCGTCCACACTGGGCCCACTCACCGTTCGCCACCTGTCCGCACTGGGCCCACTCACCGTCCGCCACCTGTCCGCACTGGGCCCACTCACCGTCCGCCACCCGTCCGCACTGGGCCCACTCAACGTTCGCCACCCGTCCGCACTGGGTACACTCACCAACCGCCACCCGTCCACATTGGGCCCACTCACCGTCCGCCACCCGTCCGCACTGGGCCCACTCACCGTCCGCCACCTGTCCGCACTGGGCCCACTCACCGTCCACCACCCGTCCGCACTGGGCCCACTCACCGTCCGCCACCCGTCCGCACTGGGCCCACTCACCGTCCGCCACCCGTCCGCACTGGGCACACTCACCGACCGCCACCCGTCCACATTGGGCCCACTCACCGACCGCCACCTGTCCGCACTGGGCCCACTCACCATCCGCCACCCGTCGGCACTGGGCCCACTCACCGACCACTGTGAGTCCGCACTGGGCCCACTTACTAACCGCCACCTATCCACACTGGGCCCACTCACCGATTGCCACCCATCCGCACTGGGCCCACTCACCGACCGCCACCCATCCGCATGGGCCCACTCACCGACCGCCCCCCCCCCATCTGCACTGGGCCCACTCACCGTCTGCCACCCGTCCGCACTGGGCCCACTCACCGTCCGCCACCCGTCCGCACTGGGCCCACTCACCGTCCGCCACCCGTCCGCACTGGGCCCACTCACCGACCGCCACACGTCCACACTGGGCCTACTTGTTACTGCTGATGCTGTTGCTACGACTGAACTCTTCAATGAATCTTAAGTAAAATAAAAGTCAAAAAAGGAAAAAGTAATGAGAAGAGATAGAAAGAGAGTAAAAAAACAAAAAGAAGAGCGGACAAGCTGTGGGCTCAGAAGCCTGAACTCTACCGCCATCTTACCAGAAATACGTTAGAAACATAGGGAAGATTTTTTCGGATGGCATGGTTTCTTACCCCACCACTGCCAAAATCAGTAGGTTACATATTCCAGCCAATGTACACTGTCCCACAACTTGTTAACATCCATTCGCTGCATTGGGTTTTGATCTTCTAATTTCAAACTACCCTAATCCTTTTGGCTCATTCACAAATGATCCACTGCACATCCTTTTCATTCACAAATTTTTTAAACTGAATTCATGGCTTTGCCAGCGTAAATAAGATTTTGTCCTCAATTTTTGTTTCCGGTTTCCTTGTTTCAAAGGTTTTCTCTGATAGTACAAGAGTACTCATTCTTGTAGTTCACAGCTAGGGTTAAGTAATGACATAGCTGAGTGGTTTACTCACTGGATTAACAAGCCTGAACGTGAGAGTTCAAATTTCACTGTGATAAATTAGGAAATCTATTACTCTCAAAGTTAGGACAAGGAAAAGTGACTATGAAAGCTGCTGGATAGTCACAAAGAATCTAAGGGATTCATTCACATCCTGCTAGAATGAGAATCTGCTGTGATTTCTTGATCTCCCTTACATGTTCCCACTTTTGTGGTTGACGTTTAGAAACATAGACATAGAAAATATGTGCAGGAGTAGGCCATTCGGCCCTTCAAGTCTGCACCATCATTCAATATGGTCATGGCTCATCATGTAATCTCTCCCCAAATCCCTTGATCACTTTAAGCTGCAAGGGCCACGTCCAGCTATCTCTTGAATTCCACAGATTCACAACTCTCTGAGTGAAGAAATTCTTCCTCATCTCAGTTCTGAATGGCTTACCCCTTTTTCTTAGAATGTGGCCCCTAGTTCTAGACTTCCCCAACATTGGGAACATTCTTCCTGCATCTAGCCTGTCCCGTCCCATCAGGATTTTATACGTTTCCCCCCTCATTCTTCAAAATTCGAGTGAGTACAAACCTAGTCAATCCAATCTTTCCTCATATGTCAGTCTTGCCATCCCGGGAATAAGTGTGGTAGACCTTCACCGGGCTCCCTCAATAGCATTAGAGATTAGCTTTCCACACCACCTGCTACACCTGCATGCCAACCTTCAGCAACTGTTCCACCATGACACTGAGGTCTCACTGTATCTCACCTTCTACTAAACTGCCACCATTCAGATAATAATCTGCCTTCCTGACTTTGTGACCAAAGTGGATAACGTCACATTTATCCATATTATATCGCACATGCCAAGTATTTGCCCACTCAGCCAGTCTGTCCAAGTCACCCTGCAGCCTTCGCAGTCTCCTCACAGCACACACTGCCATCCAGCTTAATGTCATCTGCAAATTTGGAGATATGACATTCAATTCTTTCATGCAAATTGTTAATGTATATTGTGAACAGCTGGAATCTGTTGGCTGAATGGCACCTCACTCATCAGTGCCTGCCACTCTGAAAAGGACCTGTTTATTCTACCTCTCTGCTTCCTGTCTGCCAACCAGTTCCCTATCCACATTACCATCAATACCATGAGCTTTAATTTTCTTTACTAACCTTTTGTGTGGAAGCTTACCAAAAGCCTTTTAAAAGTCCAATACACAACATTTACTGATTCACCATTGTCTACTCCACTGGTCACGTCCTCAAACATTTCCAGAAGATTTGTCAAGCATGATTTCCTTTTAGTGAATCCATGCTAACTTGGACCATTTCCATCACTGCTTTCCAAATGCTCAGTTATTAAATCCTTAATGATTAACTCCAGCATCTTCCCCACCATGATGTCAGGCTAACCAGCCTATAATTCCCCATTTTCTGTCTCACCTTTTTTTTAAAAAGTGGGGTTACATTAGCTATGCTCCAGTCCATTGGAACTCTTCCAGAGTCAACAGAATGCTGGAAAATGATCACCAATACATTCCCTGTTTTTAGGACCACTTCCTTAAGTATTCTGACTAATTCCTGACTAATAAGGATTTTCTTCTGTTCAACTTTTGTGCTTGACCCTCTGTCTCCTAGCATTTCCTGAAGGTTATTTGAGCCCTCCTTAGTGAAGATAGATCCAAGGTACTTGTTCAACTGGTCTGTCATCTCTTTGGTGTCCATTATGAATTCCCGCTGATTCTAATTGCAAAGGACCTACATTTGTTCTTCACTGGTCTTTTTCTCTTCATGTTTCTATAGAAACTTTAACAGTCAGTTTTTATGTTTTCTGCAAGCTTACTTTCATATTCCATTTTCCCCATCTGAATTAAACCCTTTGACTTCCTTTGCTGAATTTTAAATTTATTCCAGCCCTCAGGTTTGCTGCTTTTCTGTCTAATTTATGGCCTTAACACTATCCCTGATTTCCATTGTTAGCCATGGTTGAGTGGTAGTTTGTTCCTCCTCCGACTGTTTCAACTCGCTGCTCCTCGCCCTCCTCACCAAAGCCTAGTATTCACTAAAACCTCCACTTAAACCTCTAGCAGAACTTCCATCACAAAACTGTTCTTCTCAAAATAGCCACTCCACTATAGCTTGTTCTTATTTGCTCCTGGGTAATGACTGAGAAACCCCTCCCAGAATCCTTCTCAGCAGCAACCTCTGTTGGATACTCTTGCACTGTTCACTGACACCAGCTGTTCGGCGCTCTCAGTGACTGAGACAACCCCTCCCAGAATCCTTCTCAATTTAATATATTTTGTTTAAAATGAGCTGCAATTACTTCAGATTAAAGTCCATGCCCCTATCTTAAGTCAACTATGGACAATTAATGTAACCATCCCAGCATTTCCAAAACAAGAGTAGACGTTCTGGAGCCTTTGGACATCAAAAGGATGTGACATCTAAAGACATGATTGAAAGAAGACTTATTTTCTGAATTAACTATTTACCTTGATTATATTTGTCATTTAACCAATGTGTGGACCAAATACACTGCATGAACATTATATAAGCAAAGGAACATTCCTCTGCTTCCCACATTTTCCCTTTCTCTAAACCATAGCTGTTGATACCAGATTAGTATTAATTTTTTTCCAATTAATGTCCCCTTGAGAAGTTGGTGGTGAGCTGCCTTCTTGAACCGCTGCAGTCTACATGCTGTAAGTTGACCCACAATGTCCTGAGGGAGGGGATTCCAGGATTTTGACCCAGTGACAGTAACAGAACAGCAATGTATTTCCAAGTCAGGATGGTGAGTGGTTTGGAGAAGATCTTTAAGTGGGTGGAGTTCCCATGAATCTGCTACCCATGTCATTCTAAATGGAAGTGGGCGTGGGTTTGGAAGGTGCTGTGTAAGGATCTTTGGTGAATTTCAGCAGTGCTTCTTGTAAATAGCACACACTGCTGTGACTGAGTGTCAGTGGTGGAGGGAGTGAATGTGCCAATCAGGTGAGCTGCTTTGTCCTGGATGGTGTCAAGCCAGAAGCCAAGCTTCTGCAAGGCTTTGGGGAGTCAGGAGGTTAATTACTCGCTGCAGATTCCTTTAATCTGACTTGTTCTTGTAGCCACTGTGTTTATGTGATGAGTCCAGTTGGTTTCTGGTCAATGGTAACCCCAACGATGTTGATAGTGGAGGATTCAATGATGGTAACACCATTGAATGTCAATGGGTGGTGGTTAGATTGTCTCTTATTGTAGATACTCATAGCATACCATTTGTGTGGCATGAATGCTACTTGCTACTTGTCAGACTAAGCCTGAATATTGTCCAGATCTTGTTGTAGTTGAACATGGACTTCTTCAGTATCTGAGGAATCATGAATGGTGCTGAACATTGTGCAATCACCAGCGAATATTCCAACTTCTGACATTATGATGGAGGGAAGGTAATTGGTGAAGCAGCTGAAGAGGTTAGACCTAGGACACTACCCTGAGGAACTCCTGCAGAGATGTCCTGGAGCTGAGGTGACTTACTTCCAACAACCACAACCATTTTTCTATGTGCCAGATATGACTCCAGCCATGCAGAGTTTGCCCCCAATACCCATTGGTTCCAGTTTTGTTGGTGGCCCTTTATGCCACACTCCATCAGCTGAGTGGCCCTGAGTGTCAAACTGGGTGTCACCGAGCAGGTTATAGAATCACAGAAGCACTACAGTGTAGTTGCAGGCCACTCAGCCCATCATGTCCACACCACCACTCTGAAGAGCATCCCACCCAAACCCAACCCTGTACCCTATTCCCTTGGCCAATCTGAGCCTGCACATTCCTGGACACTATGGGCAATTTCCCATGACCAATCCACCTGACCTGCACATCTTTGGACTGGGGGAGGAAACCAGAGCAAACCCACGCAGACTCAGGGAGAATGTACAAACTCCACACAGACAGTCACCTGAGGCTGGAATTGAACCTACGTCTCTGGCACTGTGAGGCAGCAGTGCTAACCACTGAGCTACTGTACTGCCCCACATGGTGGTCACTCTTACCAATGCTATCATGGACAGATGCATCTGCAGCTAGCTGATCAGTAAGGACGAGGTCAAGTATGTTTTTCCTTCTTGTTGGTTCCCTCACCACCTTCTGTAGACCCAGTCTAGCAACTATGTCCTTTAGGACCTGACCAGCTCGATCAGTAGTATTGCTGATCTCCATCCAGAGTACGTTTTGTGTCCTTGCCATTCTCAATGCTTCCTCCAAGTGTTATTCAACATGGAGGAGTACTGATTCATCAGCTGAGGGACGATATGTGGTAATCCTTGCCCATGTTTAACCTGAAGCCATGAGACTTCATGGAGTCCAGAGTCAATGCTGAGGACTCCCAGGACTGCATCCCTGATGTACCTACCTGCTGGTGAGACAGGATGTATCCAGGAATGGGGATGGTGGTGTCTGGGACATTGTCTGTAAGGTATGATCTCATGAGTATGACTATGTCAGGCTGTTGTTTGACCAGTCTGTGAGACAGCTCTCCCAATGTTGGCCCTAACCCCCAGATATTAGTGAGGAGGACTTTGCAGGGTCAACAGGACTGTTTCTGCCGTTATCTTTTCCGGTGGCTAGGTTGATGCCAGGTGGTCCATCCGGTTTCATTTCTCTGTTGAAACTTCCTAATAATCCTTCAATCTAACCTTCCATGTCGATTAGTAATCCTAAATTAATCCAGTCCCATTTTTCAGCATTTGGCCCATGTCCTTCTAAACCCTTCCAGTCATATACCCATCCAGATGCCTTTTAAATGTTATAATTGTACCAGCCTCCATCACCTCCTCCGACAGCTTATTCCATACATGAACCACCCTCTGTGTGAAAACATTCCCCCCTAGTTCCCTTTTAAATCTTTCCCCTCTCACCTATGCCCTCTAGTTCTGATCTCCCCTATCCAGGGGAAACATTCTTGGCTATTTACCCTATCCTTGCCCTTCATGGTTTTATAAACTTCTGTAAGGTCACTCCCCAGCCTCCAACGCTCCAGGGAAAATAGCCCCAGCCTATTCTGTCTCTCACAATAGCTCAAATCCTCCAACCCTAGCAACAGCCTTGTAAATCATTTCTGAACTCTTTCAAATTTCACAACATATATTCTACAACAGGGAGACCAAAACCATATTGCTGTGGGTCTGGAGTCACGTGGTCCAGATGATCTGAGTATGGCAAAATTCCTTCCCTGAAGTACATTCATTAAGTAATTAAGTAAAATCAGATTTTCTTTTAACAGATTTAGTGATAATTACACAGCCTAGGAATGGTAGAAAGAGAGACAGTGACAGTATAGTTCACTTAACATGGTCACTAGTTTCATGAAAATATCCCTTCATTTGCCTTGAATCAGAAGGACTGCTTTGAGCAGCATGACATCAAAAATAGCCTCCAAATCTACTCTGTTTCCATGTCACACAAATCAATGTGAGACTTCCAAGTTAAAAAAAAGCGAATCAAGTCCATGCAGGTGAGTAAACACTTCATATTCAGGAATGTGGAAACCATACCATAAGCTGTGTCATGAGTCATTGACTTGATGGATTAGAATCGGAACAGGATATAAGAGGCAAGTTTTGTCTCTTCACTTCTCCCCACCAAAAAAAAGGCTTTGTCAAAAGCAAATTATTTAGACGCCATCAAGCAGATAATTTATGGTTTATGACTTCATCTCCGGTATAAGAGGCCCCTGCAAGCCAGATAAGGTTTCAGAGAAATGTCATGCCACTGGGTCATGTGGAATTAAATTGCATCAATCCAGTGCCATTGGATATTTTATGAATAGGCAGGAACTTGGTGTAACATCTCATCTGAAATATGGCACACATGCAGCTTTTCCTCAATGTTTCAGGGAGAGCTAGATAGCAGTGATACTGTGATGGTGTGAGATAATGTCAGATTGGAAGAGTCTTATTTGTAATATAATCATTTGCATGGAACTATGAACTGAAAGGTTTGTTTCTACACTGTCATTTCTTCAGTAGCTGAATTGGCTAACAGCACTGATATCATTTGTCATAACAGTAGCTTACCATTGGCAAACCATCCAAATAAGAACGTGGGAGCAATGACAATTATGTGATCGGTGCATTCCTGTGCAGAGATGCTGCTTTATGATGCCTGAAATTCAAAATAATACATCGATTTCAAGGATTTTTAATTGATATTTTAGAGATTACATTCTATCCAACTTTCTGTAAAACCGTAAACACAGATCTTGATGATATGTTGAAAGAACCTATTTCTTCCACTCTGATTTTATACCTCCATCTCAGAGGGCATTGACTCATGGTGCCAAACACTTTGGTGGGCATACCAGATATGCCACATTTCCTCTCAGCTGCTGTAAGTAACCACAAATTAGTTGGCAATGAAAGATGGGCAGTAACTACTGGTGCAGCCAGTGAAGCCGATATCTCATAAATGAATTAAAAATGTATAAGCTTAGATAGTTAGTAAAACAGCAAACCATATCATCTCAGCTATCTGTAAGAATAATAGAGTGGTTATTGTAGGGGATTTTAACTTTCCAAACATAAACTGGGACTGCCATAGTGTTAAAGGTTTAGACGGAGAGGAATTTCTTAAGTGTGTACAAGACAATTTTCTGATTCACTATGTGGATGTACCTACCAGAGAAGGTGCAAAACTTGACCTACTCTTGGGAAATAAGGCAGGGCAGGTGACTGAGGTGTCAGTGGGGGAGCACTTTGGGGTCAGTGACCATAATTCTATTCATTTTAAAATAGTGATGGAAAAGGATAGACTAAATCTAAAAGTTGAAGTTCTAAATTGGAGAAAGGCCAATTTTGACGGTATTAGGCAAGAACTTTCAAAAGCTGATTGGAGGCAGATGTTTGCAGGTAAAGGGACGGCTGGAAAATGGGATGCCTTCAGAAATGAGATAACAAGAATCCAGATAAAGTATATTCCTGTCAGGGTGAAAGGGAAGGCTGGTAACTATAGGGAATGCTGGATGACTAAAGAAATTGAGGGTTTGGTTAAGAAAAAGGAGGAAGCACATGTCAGGTACAGGCAGGATAGATCGAGTGAATCCTTAGAAAAGTATAAAGAATGTTGGAGTATACTTAAGAGGGAAATCAGGAGGGCAAAACAGGGATATGAGATAGCCTTGGCAAATAGAATTAAGGAGAATCCAAAGGGGTTTTACAAATATATTAAGGACAAAAGGGTAACTAGGGAGAGAATAGGGCCCCTCAAAGATCAGCAAGGCGGCCTTTGTGTGGAGTCACAGAAAATGGGGGAGATACTAAATGAATATTTTGCATCAGTATTTACTGTGGAAAAGGATATGGAAGATATAGATGGTAGGGAAATAGATGGTGACATCTTGCAAAATGTCCAGATTACAGAGGAAGAAGTGCTGGATGTCTTGAAACGGTTAAAGGTGGATAAATCCCCAAGACCTGATCATGTGTACCCGAGAACACTGTGGGAAGCTAGAGAAGTGATTGCTGGGCCTCTTGCTGAGATATTTGTATCATCGATAGTCACAGGTGAGGTGCCGGAAGACTGGAGGGTGGCAAATGTGGTGCCACTGTTTAAGAAGGGTGGTAAGGACAAGCCAGGGAACTATAGACCAGTGAGCCTGACTTCGGTGGTGGGCAAGTTGTTGGAGGGAATCCTGAGGGACAGGGTGTACATGCATTTGGAAAGGCAAGGACTGATTCGGGATAGTCAACATGGCTTTGTGCATGGGAAATCATATCTCACAAACTTGATTGAGTTTTTTGAAGAAGTAACAAGGAAGATTGATGAGGGCAGAGCAGTAGATGTGATCTATATGGACTTCAGTAAGGTGTTCGACAAGGTTCCCCATGGGAGAGTAATTAGCAAGGTTAGATCTCACAGGGAGAACTAGCCATTTGGATACGGAACTGGCTCAAAGGGAGAAGACAGAAGGTGGTGGTGGAGGGTTGTTTTTCAACTGGAGGCCTGTGACCAGTGGAGTGCCACAAGGATCGGTGCTGGGCCTTCTACTTTTTTGTCATTTACATAAATGATTTGGATGCGAGCATAAGAGGTACAGTTAGTAAGTTTGCAGATGACACCAAAATTGGAGGTGTAATGGACAGCGAAGAGGGTTACCTCAGAGTACATCAGGATCTTGACCAGATGGGCCAATGGGCTGAGAAGTGGCAGATGGAGTTTAATTCAGATAAATGCAAGGTGCTGCATTTTGGGAAAGCAAATCTTAGCAGGACTTATACACTTAATGGTAAGGTCCTAGGGAGTGTTGCTGAACAAAGAGACCTTGGAGTGCGGGTTCATAGCTCCTTGAAAGTGGAGTCGCAGGTAGATAGGATAGTGAAGAAGGCGTTTGGTATGCTTTCCTTTATTGGTCAGAGTATTGAGTCCAGGAGTTGGGAGGTCATGTTGCGACTGTACAGGACATTGGTTAGGCCACTGTTGGAATATTGCATGCAATTCTGGTCTCCTTCCTATCGGAAAGATGTTGTGAAACTTGAAAGGGTTCAGAAAAGATTTACAAGGACGTTGCCAGGGTTGGAGGATCTGAGCTACAGGGAGAGGCTGAACAGGCTGGGGCTGTTTTCCCTGGAGTGTCGGAGGCTGAGGGGTGACCTTATAGAAGTTTACAAAATTATGAGGGGCATGGATAGGATAAATAGACAAAGTCTTTTCCCTGGGGTTGGGGAGTCCAGAACTAGAGGGCATAGGTTTAGGGTGAGAGGGGAAAGATATAAAAGAGACGTAAGGGGCAACGTTTTCACGCAGAGGGTGGTACGTGTATGGAATGAGCTGCCAGAGGATGTGGTGGAAGCTGGTATAATTGCAACATTTAAGAGGCATTTGGATGGGTATATGAATAGGAAGGGTTTGGGGGATATGGCCCGGTTGCTGGCAGGTAGGACTAGATTGGGTTGGGATACCTGTTCGGCATGGACGGGTTGGACCGAAGGGTCTCTTTCCATGCTGTACATCTCCATGACTCTATCTGTTCAGTTACAATGAAGGATCATACTGGAATTGAGATGTTAACTCGGTTTCTCTCTGCACAGGTGCTGCTAGACCTGCCAAGTTTTTACCCTGCCCAGAAATACTAGAGGGGATTGACGTGATCATATTGATGATTAGGTGAGATTTAATACCTCGGTCAACAACAAATTATATTTATATAATGCTTTTAATAGATAAAAATAAATCCTAAGTATTCGTGAATACTTAATTAGAAAGGAGTTTAACACTGAATCAAAGAAGCTATTAGATATAGTCACTAAAAATCTAGTCAGAGGTATGTCTTAAGGGACAACCTAAAGAAGAATGAGATGGAGAGGGTTCAGGGAGGAAATTTCAGAGCTGAAGGTACAGCCACGAATGTGGGATCAGAAAGTTGGAAACTCACAAGAGTTCATATTTGGACAAATGCAGAGAAGTCAGACCAAAATTAAATTAACTTTTAAACATACAACATGGGACACCACTGGTGATCTAATGATTAAGGGTAACCAACAAATGCTTCTTAATTACTCTTATGTAAATCTTCTGTCAAGCAGGGCTGTGAGGATCATGTGTAATGGTGACTCCAATGGATATGAATTTGGGCCCATTGTTAAAGACTGGCATTTATTTTATCAATATAATCCTGGCTGTTAAATACAACTGCTTCAATTCTTTTGTCAGGCTTACAGATATATATATCTGGGTTGGACTAGAGATCCCACACACACACTACCAGATACTCAAAGCACAGGTAGATGTTTGCATGTGAAAATATGTCATTGTAGTTAGCTATCCTATGTGCACTAAAACAGTTAGGCATGCTTTTAGAGATTCCACAACTTGATTGGTTTGTGGCAGGATAGCTGGTAATAGAGGAGTTCAAATTCAGCAAATACCTCTTCCTGTTTGATATTGTATGAAAGCTGGACCAAATGTGGAAGAATTCAGAAGAACAAACTCCTTGTTCTCAAGGAGTACATGATCAAAGATTTATTATGTGTTTGCTGACATTATTAGTTATCCACACATTGTGCCCTTTCAACTAAATAAATGTTTGCTGGATACCTATCCCATGATGCATGGA
Source organism: Chiloscyllium plagiosum (assembly GCF_037043375.1). Classification (NCBI taxonomy): domain Eukaryota; kingdom Metazoa; phylum Chordata; class Chondrichthyes; order Orectolobiformes; family Hemiscylliidae; genus Chiloscyllium; species Chiloscyllium plagiosum. Next base: position 125,416,917 of record NW_028270143.1, read on the forward strand.
ATTTCCTGACTATTCAGGGTCGACTTGCTTGGTTTGAATTTAAACAAAGGCTTGCAATCAACAATTTCCTGTTGCATTCTCCATGGCAACACCTTAATGACTCATTTTTTGCACCAGTCAAGTTCTGTACCACCAAGTGACTATAAAAATATGAGAATTACTTGCTCGATGTTAGATGATCTAACCAAATTGAGGTCACTGAAAAGAATTGTAGGCGATGTAAAATAACAGGAGTAAGCCAGTTTTAAAGTACTGGTGTGTCATGAGAAACCTATGATGTTAAAAAAAAGACACAAATGAAACTCAGTGTGGAATATGAAAAGGTGATTATTTTCCAAAGTTCAGTGAATCTGCAATTTATTCAGCTAGAACATTATGCAGCCAGAACAGGCTCAGTGGTTAGCACTGCTGCCTGGGACCCAGGTTCGATTCCAGCCTCAGGCTGATTGTCTGTGTGGAGTTTGCACATTCTCCCAGTGTCTGTGTGGGTTTCCTCCGGGTGCTCCGGTTTCCTCCCACAGTCCAAAGATGTACAGGTTAGGTGAATTGGCCATGCTAAATTGCCCATAGTGCTCAGGGATGTGTAGGTTAGGTGCGTTAGTCAGGGATAAATGTGAGATAATAGGGTAGGGGATGGATCAGGGTGTGTTAGTCTTCAGAAGGGTCTTATACCTATATAGACTTATATAGATATAAGTCTATAAAATAGACTTTTTGTCCTAAATATGGCCCCTCAAAGATCAGCAAAGCCGACTATGTGTGGAACTGCAGGAGGGGGGCAAGATCCTAAATGAGAGCTTTGCATTAGTGTTTACTGTGGAGAAAGAGAACTTGGGGAAATAAATAGCGATATCATGACAAGTGTCCACATTACAGAGGAGGAGGTGCTGAATGCCTTAAAATGCATAAAAGTGCATAAGTCTCCAAGACCAGATCGGGTACATCATAGAACTTTGTGGGAAGCTAGGGAAGTGACAAAGGTGATCAATGAGGGTAGAGCAGTGCATATTGTTACGTGGATTTTAGTAAGGCTTTTGACAAGGTCCCTCATTGTCGGTTCATCCAGAAGATTAAGATGCATGGGATACACAGTGACCTGGCCACGTGGATTGGCTTTCCCATAGAAGGCAGAGGGTAATGGTGGAAGGGTGGTTTTCAGGCTGGAGATCTGTAACTTGTGGTGTACTGCAGGGATCCATACTAGAAACTCTGCTGTTTATGATGTATATAAATGACTTGGATGAAAATGTAGATGGGTGGGTTAGTAAGTTTGCAGACAATACAAAGATCAATTGAGTTGTGGATAGTGTAGAAGGTTGTCAAAGGCTACAGTGAGATATAGATCAGTTGCAGACATGGATGGGGAAATGGCAAATGGAGTTTAATCCGGCTAAGTGTGAGGTGCTGCACTTTGGGAGATCAAATGTTATGGAAAAGTATACAGTTAATAGCAGGATCCTTAATAGCATTGATGTACAGAAGGATCTTGAGGTTCAAGTCCATAGCTCCCTGAAATTGGCCACACAAGTAGATAGTAAAGAAGGCGTATGGCATGCTGTCTTTATTGGTCAGGGAATTGAATACAAGAGTCAGGATGTTGCAGCTTTATAAAACGTTGGTTAGGCGACATTTACAGTACTGCATCCAATTCTAGTTGCAACATTACAGGGAGGATGTGGAGGCTTTGGAGAGGGTGCAGAAGAGGTTTGCTGGATGCTGCCTGGATAGAGGGTATGATCTATAAGGAGAGGCTAGAAAACCTCAGGCTGTTTTCTCTTAGGGCTGAGGCTAAGGGGAGACTTGATATAAGTCTATAAAATTATGGGATGCATAGATAGGGTTGACAGTCAGAATCTGTTTCCCAGAATTGAAATGTCTATTACTAGAGGGAACGTATTTACGGTGAGAGGGGGAAGATTCAAAGGTGAGGTAAAGGGCAAGTTTTTTTTAAACACAGTGAGTGGCAAGAGCCTGGAACGCACTACCACGGGTGGGAATGCAGGCAGATACAATAAAGGCATTTAAGAGACATTTGGATAAGCACATGAAAATGCATGGAATGGAGGTATATGGACGAAGGGCAGGCAGAAAGGATTGGTTTAATTTGGCATCATGTTTGGCACATCATCGGACACTGAAGGGCCCGTTTCTGTGCTGTACTGTTCTGTGTTCTATGTTCTAAATGATTGCTAGGCCACTTGCTTTGTATCGTCAATAGCCACAGATGAGATGCTGGTAGATGGGAGATTGGTTAATGTGGTGCCATTATTTAAGAAAGGTGGTAAGGAAACGTCAGGGAACTTTAGACTACAACAGGATCTTGATCAGATGGGCCAATGGGTCGAGGAGTGGCAGATGGAGTTTAATTTAGATAAATGTGAGGTCCTGCATTTTGGAAAGGCAAAATCAGGGCAGGACTTATACACATAATGATAAGGTCCAGAGGAGCGTTCCCAAACAAAGAGACCTTGGAGTGCAGGTTCATGTTCCTTGAAAGTGGAGTCACATATAGTCAGGGTAATGAAAAAGGCGTTTGGTATGCTTGCCATTATTGGTCAGTGCATTGAGTATAAGAGTTGAGAGGTCATGTTGCAGCTGTAAAGGACATTGATTCGGTCATTTTTGGAACACTGCATTTGATGCTGGTCTTCCTGCCTTAGGAAAGATGTTGTTAAACTTGAAAAGGTATCAGAAAAGATTTACAAGGATGTTGCCAGGGCTGGAGGATTTGAGCTATAGGGAGAGGCTGAACAGGCTGGGGCTATTTTCCCTAAAGTGTCAAGATTGGGTGGGGAACTTATAGAGGTTTATAAAATCATGAGGAGCACGGATATGGTGAATAGTCAAAGTCTTTTCCCCAGGGTAGGAGTCCAAAATTAAGGGCATAGATTTAGGGTGAGAGGGGAAAAATTTAAAAGGGATCTGGGGAATAATGTTTTCATGCAGAGGGTGTTGTGTGTATGGAATGAACTGCCAGAGGAAGTGGTGGAGACTGGTATAGTGGCAACATTTAAAAGGCACCCAGATGGGTATATGAATAGGAAGGGTTTAGAGGCATATGGGCCAAATGGGACTAGATTAGTTTAGGATATCTAGTCAGAATGGCCCAGTTGGACCAAAGTGTCTGTTTCAATGCTGGCCATCTCTATGATTCTAATAATCTTCAGACATGAAAATTTGATGGGTGGTATTACTTCATTTCTTCCTGATGATCTGAATTCAATGGTTTCTTGTCTTATGCTCCATGATAAAGATTTTAAATTTTGTTTCTCAATTAAATTATGATTTACTAACATTATAATGATTCGAACAATGAAAATGTGGTTCCAGATTTTCTGCAGAACACGTTTTACTAAGTTTCTAGATCTATATGTACAATTGAATAGCTGAAGTGACAAGAGTTAATCAAGGCTTTTTTTATAAGACTCATCCATACCTCAATAAAGAGTTACAGCTATGGAATATTTCCGGATATGCGTTATCCATTTTGCAGATTTCTTTCAATTACACTGTATCTTACCCTAATGAGGCATTAATTGACCAATACACAATAAATTATCATTTCACATAAATTGTATGATGAGATTTAATTGGTTGTGCTGGCTTTGCGCATCCCTGTTTCATCTCTTGGACTTGGATTTGAAGACAACAGGACTATCACTTGGAAGGTTTCTGCTGCTTGAGGCTGGTGAGTGTCTGGCTCATAATGTGTGTGAATTCAGAACAGAAAACTGCATGTGTTAGTGGCAGTGTTATGACTATAACTGGAGGAATGCACTGGTATGTGAGTCCAACGCTCCGTCAGTTGCACCATTTATATAAATATGTTGATTCAATGGTAAATTTTTTTTTTAAAAACTACTATCCAGAATTAAACAGACCTTCACCAGGATCTTTAACTCAAAATAATCTGTTCACTGGAACACAAATCTTATTCCTAAGTGCAAGTGAGATATTTAATATTTAAGATATAATTAGGAAATAACGCTATACCCACTTAATCCCAAACAGAGACAGTCACTCAACAGAAAAAGACAACAATCTCTGAAAAGATGACGTTTAAAAAAAAGAAGGAAATACAAGCCATATGGCAAAGGGTCTGGAAACAAAAGTCTAGTATATGATGACATTTCCTGGTCCACTGGGTTTTCTGTTGACAAAAACAAATTGCTGACAACTGTTGAGTGATGAAGATTGAGATTTTGGAGAAGGCTTATAGCTCAGGTTGTGGATCATGTGGTCGGTTTGCTCGCTGAGTTGGCAGGGTTTGTTTGTCACCATGCTGGGTAACATTATCAGTGAAGAAGAAAGTGAGGACTGCAGATGCTGGAGATCAGAGCTGAAAATGTGTTGCTGGAAAAGTGCAGCAGGTCAGGCAGCATCCAAGGAGCAGGAGAATCGGCGTTTTGGGCATGAGCCCTTCTTCAGGAATGAGGAAAGTGTACCAAGCAGGCTAAGATAAAAGGTAGGGAGGAGGGACTTGGGGGAGGGGCGTTGGAAATGCGATAGGTGGAAGGAGGTTAAGGTGAGGGTGATAAGGTGAGGGTGATAAGGTGAGAGTGATAGGCCAGAGTGGGGGTGGGGGAGGAGAGGTCAGGAAGAAGATTGCAAGTTAGGAAGGTGGTGCTGAGTTCGAGGGTTGGGACTGAGACAAGGTGGGGGGAGGGGAAATGAGGAAACTGGAGAAATCTGAGTTTGATCCCTTGTGGTTGGAGGGTTCCTAGGCGGAAGATGAGACGCTCTTTCTCCAGCCGTAATGTTGCTATGGTCTGGCGATGGAGGGATCCAAGGACCTGCATGTCCTTGGTGGAGTGGGAGGGGGAGTTGAAGTGTTGAGCCACGGGGTGGTTGGGTTGGTTGGTCCGGGTGTCGCAGAGGGGTCCTCTGAAACGTTCTGCAAGTAGGAGGCCTGTCTCCCCAATATAGAGGAGGCCACATCGGGTGCAGCGGATGCAGTAAATGATGTGTGTGGAGGTGCAGGTGAATTTGTGGCAGATATGGAAGGATCCCTTGGGGCCTTGGAGGGAAGTAAGTGGAGAGGTGTGGGCACAAGTTTTGCATTTCTTGCGGTTGCAGGGGAAGGTGCCGGGAGTGGAGGTTGGGTTGGTGGGGGGTGTGGACCTGACGAGGGAGTCATGGAGGGAGTGGTCTTTTCGGAACGCTGATAGGGGAGGGGAGGGAAATATATCCCTGGTGGTGAGCGCCGTTTGGAGGTGGCGGAAATGACGACGGATGATACGATGTATATGGAGGTTGGTGGGGTGGTAGGTGAGGACCAGTGGGGTTCTGTTCTGGTGGCAATTGGAGGGGCGGGGCTCAAGGGCGGAGGAGCGGGAAGTGAAGGAGATGCGGTGGAGAGCATCGTCGACCACGTCTGGGGGGAAATTGCGGTCTTTGAAGAAAGAGGCCATCTGTGTTGTTCGGTATTGAGCCTGGAGGATCACCACCCTGGAGGTCCTGCTTCTCAGCTTCTTTCTCTCCTAACTGCCTGTATTCACTCCGCAGATCCTCATCCTTCTTTCTAACTATATGTCGTTGGTATCAATGTGCACAATGATGTTTGGCTACTCACCCTCCCCTTTAAGAATTTTGTGTACCCCCTCAGTGAAGCCCTTGACCCGAGCACCAGGGAGGAAACACACACCATCCTAGAGTCTCGAACGCGGCCACAGAAATGCCTGTCTGTGCCCTTGGGTGCTACCCATTCCTGTACAACACTCTCTACCCTGGGAAAACCGCTCTGACGAAAGGTTCACCCTCTCAGCAATAGCTGATTCCCCAAATAGAGCTTCATGATTTGATTTGATTTATTATTTCACTGTATCTTGGTACAAGTGACAAAGTATTGTTTTGCATGCTAACCAGACAAATCATACCTTTCATAAGTAGATCAGGCTAACAGAACAATTGCAGAATATCGTGTTACAGCTACAGAGAAGGTGCAGAGAAAGATCAACTCTAATATATGAGAGGTCCGTTCATAAGCCTGATAACAGCAGGGAAGGAGCTGTTTGTGAACCTGTTGTTACATGTTTTCAAACTTTTGAGCCCAATATAACTGAGTTGGGAGGGGTCTTTGATGATGTTGGTTGCTTTTCCAAGGCAATGGGAAAATGTAGATGGAGTCGATGGATGCCTGTGTTGTGTGATGGACTGGGTTGTATTCATAACTCTCTGTAATTTCTTGTGGTTTTGGGCAGACCAATTGCCATACCAAGTTGTGATACATCTGGATAGAATGCGGTCTATGGTGCATTTGGTAAGAGTCATTGTGGACATGCCAACTTTCCTTAGCCTTTTGAGGAAGTAGAGGCGATGGTGTGCTTTCTTGACTGTAGCATCGATATGGATGGACCAGGAGAGATTGTTAGTGACATTTACTCTTCGGAACTTGAAGCTTTCAACCACCTCTACCTCTGCACCATTGATACATTGTCCTCCACTCTGCTTCCTGAAGTCGATGAACAGCTCCTTCGTTTTGCTAACATTGAGGGAGAGATTGCATTCTTTACACTATGTCGCTAAGCTGTCTATCTCCTTCCTGTGTCTGTCTCATTGTTGAGGAGCACTAGGAGGGAAACAATTAGAAGTTAGACCCAACCCAGTGTTCCAATTAGTGGACTTTGTCAGTCAATGCTACAGAGAACAATCAGCCCCAGGGACCCACCATCTCTGTTGTGTCACTCACTAACCAACTCACACTGTCTTTTCTTTAGATTTCTAATATTTGTGCTACTTTGTTCTAAAGAGCACTCCCAATACTCTGAACTTAAATAACATAAATATGTATGTCCTAGCACTTATTCCCATCCATCAGTCGAGCAATGGTGATACATAAGCATTTGCTCTGTACTTGTCTAATAAATATATTCATAACAAACTGTTTTCAGAAACATTAATGATTTATATGCTTTGTCCATTCTGTATCTATAGCTCCCACATACTAACTACACCACCATATATCTGATTAACATATTGCAGTCACCTCTAAATTCTCTGTTACTAATTGTTTTATAACATCAACAATGTTTCCTAGAAAGGAAAAAGATTTACATTCATATAGCACCTTTCAGAACCATAGGATATTCCAAAACATGGTCAGAGTATTGAGTACAGGAATTGGGAGGTCATGTTGCGGCTGTACAGGACATTGGTTAGGCCACTGTTGGAATATTGCGTACAATTCTGGTCTCCTTCCTATCGGAAAGATGTTGTGAAACTTGAAAGGGTTCAGAAAAAATTTACAAGGATGTTGCCAGAGTTGGAGGATTTGAGCTAAAGGGAGAGGCTGAACAGGCTGGGGCTGTTTTCCCTGGAGCGTCGAAGGCTGAGGGGTGACCTTATAGAGATTTACAAAATTATGAGGGGCATGGATAGGATAAATAGACAAAGTCTTTTCCCTGGGGTTGGGGAGTCCAGAACTAGAGGGCATAGGTTTAGGGTGAGAGGGGAAAGATATAAAAGAGACCTAAGGGACAACGTTTTCACGCAGAGGGTGGTACGTGTATGGAATGAGCTGCCAGAGGATGTGGTCGAGGCTGGTACAATTGCAACATTTAAGAGGCATTTGGATGGGTATATGAATAGGAAGGGTTTGGAGGGATATGGGCCGGGTGCTGGCAGGTGGGACTAGATTGGGTTGGGATATCTGGTCGGCGTGGACAGGTTGGACCAAAGGATCTTAGACTAGATTAGATTAGATTACTTACAGTGTGGAAACAGGCCCTTCGGCCCAACAAGTCCACACCGCCCCACCAAAGCGCAACCCACCCATATCCCTACATTTACCCCTTACCTAACACTACGGGCAATTTAGCATGGCCAATTCACCTGACCTGCACATCTTTGACTGTGGGAGGAAACCCACGCAGACACGGGGAGAACGTGCAAACTCCACACAGTCAGTCGCCTGAGGCGGGAATTGAACCCGGGTCTCTAGCGGTGTGAGGCAGCAGTGCTAACCACTGTACCACCGTGCCGCCCACCATGCTGTACATCTCTACGACTCTATGAGATTTTAGAGCCAAATGAACTATTTTTTGAACCTTAGTGCCTGTTGTAATGTGAGGAATGTGAATGCTATTGTGTATACAGAAAGCTCCCACAAACAGCCATGCATGATAAACAAGCCATCTGTTTCAATGGTGTTGTTGATTGAGGAATAAATATTTGCTGAGGACACGGGTGAATTCCCCTTTCATGGAGTCTTAGAGATGTACAGAGTAGAAACAAACACTTTAGTCCAACTCATCCATGCCAACCAGATATCCTAAATTAATCTAGTCTCATTTGCCTGCATTTGACCCATATCCCTTTAACTCCTTCCTATTCAGATACAACATTTGAAAGGAATCTGGTTAGGTAATTGTACCAGCCTTCTCTAGCAGTTCATTTCATGCACGTAACTACCCTCTGCATGAAAAGGTTGCCCCACAGGTCCCTTTTAATTTTTCCCCTCTCACCTTAAACCTATGCCCTCTGGTTTTGAGCTCCCCTTATCCAGGAAAAGTCTATTCACCTTATCCATGCCCCTCATGATTCTACAAATAAGGCTCTGATGCGTCAGGGAAAATAGCCCCAGTCTATTCAACCTCTGCCTATACATCAAGCTCTCCAATCCTGGCAGCATCCTTGTAAAATTTTGAGAAACTTTTCAAGTTGCATATAGTATTCCAAAAGTGGCCTAACCAATGTCTTGTACAGCTGCAACATGAACTCCCAACTCCTATACTGAATGCACTGACCAATAAAGTCAAGCATACCAAACACCTTCTTCACTATCCTGACTACCTGTGACTCCACTTTCAAGGAAAGTATGAACCTGCACTCCAAGGTCTCTTTGTTCAGCAATACACTCCAGGATCCTACCCATTACGTGTATAGTCCTGCCTTGATTTGCCTTTTACAAAATGCAGCACCTCACATTCGTCTGCCACTCCTCAGCCCATTTGGAGGAAATGTTGGCCTCTAATATTCTCCTTTGGATTGAGCCCCTAATAGAACTTTTCCAAGACCAACCTCACATCACAGTAGAATGCCTTGTTGTGTGATAATATTTCTGTCTGTGACAGGAGGCATGAAGCCTCTGCAACTGTCCTAGAGACAGGAAGACGAGATCAGGAACTCACTATGTTGCTTGCCTATGTGTATGTGTGTGTTATATTGCCTAGTGAAAATCCTCTGCAAAGCATGATTGTTCCACGTAGTCCCATAACAATCGCTCTATGCACATGATAAAACCAGCAACTGGAAGGTGAATGGTCATGTGGGATTACTTGAGGAAGGTGTGTTAACCAGGACAAAGAATGCACTCATCTGAAAATAATGCAATGATATTATTAAAATCCATACTGGACCACCAGAACAGGCAAATATGCCTTGTTTTTATAATCTGATGTGGAAACAGATGCTGGTCTCCCTCTTCCAACTTAACCTGTTTGGTCACTTTTACACACATTAGCCAGGACAGTGAGTACACTGTATCTTGAGAATCACAGCCAAACATCAGGCCAACTCACCTGTGCAATGTCCAGGGAGTAGATGCGTTACCAAATACTGAGCAGGAATAGGATCCTAAGCTCCTCCATAATACAAAGGCACTGACCCAAACTGCGATGCCTCCTCATGGTGCCCCTCTGTTGAGGTCTACTCAGCCAGCAATCACTTCAAAAAGGAAGAAGGACTTTGCATTTATATAGCACCTCAGGACGTGCTTCACAGCCAACCATGTGCCTTGTGAAGCTGTAGTGCAGGGAAATGGGGCAGTACGCACAGAGAGCTCACACAAACAGCAAGGCGACAGTAACAGAAGTCAAGACCTCCCTAGTTGCATGGCTCCACCGATCACTGCCTTAAGGAGCCATGGCTTTAATGGGCAAACCTGACGTTACTCCGGAGAATGCCTGCAACAGAGGGTTATCCGACGCAGGCCATAAACCGGACAGGAGATTGCTGACAGTGGGTAATGCTAAAAATGCATTTGCAGCTGGATACAGACATCGCTTTCAATTCTTTAACAAGAACAGATGCTTTCTGTCAAGGAGAGCAGGCAGGGCCTTGTGCAATAAAACATTAATGTTTAAGAAAGATGGTCTTATTCGAACAAGAAAGAAGAACATCAGTCATGTAAGAGACAGGTTAATAATGAAGATAAGAGGAAGAGGCCAGCCAGAATGACCAGAGTATTTGCCAGTGTCTGTAAATTAGCAATGAAACCGAAGCCAGGCTCTATGGAGACAGTTAGTAATGTGTGGGATCTGGCAGTCCCATGATTTCATGTCATATCACAGTTCCAAGCTGAAGACAAGTCATAAATCATACTCGCCTTGGCCAAACTTGCATCGTACACCAGAATATTCACAAGTATTACTTTTCCCTCTGTTTTCTGCCTGGGGAGAACATATTATTTGTGAAAATCCTGAAGGTGGAAATTAAAGATCTGACTGTGGTCTCGGTGTCTTGCAAACTAGCTATTCCTACTTGAAGACTCTGCACTTATTGCACTGTTCAAACGCACAAGGCAATAATGCTGAGGTTAATCATTATGTTCACATGTACATGCCTGTGTATGTACATACATCTGTACTTTCCAAGAATGTTGATGGTGAATGGGAAGAATATGCTGAGGCCAATATTAGTGACAACCCACTGGCAAAGACAAGGGAAAGAAAGAAAGATTTGCATTTGTGTGTCATCTCTCATAAGCTCAGGATACCTCGAGGTACCCTACAGCCAGTGCAGCACTTGGAGTGTAGTTGTGGTTATAATTTCGAAATTGCATTAGTCAGTTTGTCCTTAGCAAGATCCCACCAATGGTATTGTGCTAATAAACTGTTTAACTGGTATTTGTCGAGGGATAAATATTGGCCAGCACCCTGGGTAGAATTGGTCAATACCACCATATTTTGGTTTCAACTAACTGAGCTGAAAGTAACTGGCATAGGTGACCTTATATCACAAGCTTCAGACAGAATCCTGCCACCTTATTATTTCTCATCTATGTGGTGTTCCCTTGGCAATATAATCTGAAAACAGCATCAGTACAATATCTATATTCAATTCTGTCTCTGCACCACCTCCTTGAATAGAACATTGAACATAAAACATAGAAAAGTACAGCACAGAACAAGCCCTTCGGCCCACGATGATGTGTCGAGGATTATTCCTAATCTAAAATAAAATAATCTAACCTACGCATGTGCATGTCCAGCAGTCACTTAAATGTCCCTAATGACTTTGCTTCCGCCACCACCACTGGCAACGCATTCCATGCATTCACAACTCTCTGCGTAAAGAACCTACCTCTGACGTCTCCTCTATACCTTCCTCCTAATATCTTAAAACAATGACCCCTCGTGCCTGTCAATCCTGCCCTGGGGAAAGGTCTCTGGCTATTGACTCTATCCATGCCTCTCATTACCTTGTATACCTCAATCAGGCCACCTCTCTTCCTCCTCTCCAGAGAGAAAAGTCCAAACTCAGTCAACCTCTCGTCATAAGGCAAGCCCTCCAGTCCAGGCAGCATCCTGGTAAACCTTCTCCACAGCCTCTGTATCTTTCCTATAGTAGGGCGACCAGAACTGGGCACAATATTCCAAATGTGGTCTCACCAGGGACTTGTAGAACTGCAGCAAAACTTCACGGCTCTTAAACTCGATCCCCCTGTTAATGAAAGCCAAAACACCACATGCTTTCTTAACAACCTTATCCACTTGGGTGGCAACGTGAGGGACCTATGCACTTGAACACCATGATCCCTCTGTTCCTCCACGCTGCCAAGAATCCTGACTTTAATCCTATAATCAGCATTTGAGTTCGACCTTCCAAAATGCATCACTTCGCATTTATCCAGGTTGAACTCTATCTGCCATTTCTCAGCCCAGCTCTGCATCCTGTCTTTGTCGCACTGCAGCCTGCAATAGCTCTGGATACTATTGACAACACCTCCAACCTTTGTGTCATCGGCAAATTTACTAACCCATCCCTCAACCTCCTCATCCAAGTCATTTATAAAAACTACAAAGACCAGAGGTGCAAGAACAGAGCCCTGCGGGACCCCACTCAACACTGCCCTCCAGGCAGAATACTTCCCATCTACAACCACTCTCTGCCTTCTGTCAACCAACCAATTCTGAATCCAGACAGCCAAATCTCCCTGTATCCCATACCTTCTGAATTTATGAATGAGCCTTCCATGGGGAACCTTATCAAATGCCTTGCTGAAGTCCATGTACACCACATCCACTACTCGACCTGTCTTGTCACCTCCTCAAAGAACTCAATAAAATTTGTGAGGCATGACCTGCCCCTCACAAAGCCATGCTGACTGCCTTTAATCACACTATGCGTTTCCAATTAGTCATAAATCCTATCCCTCAGAATTCTTTCCAAAACCTTGCTGACCACAGACATAAGACGTAATCCTTCCACTAATTGACAGACATTTCATTTAATGAAATATACACCAAAGTTGATTTCTTTGATCCCTGTGACAAAATCCATTTCTGAGTCACTGACTACATCCCTCTTCCTAGTGATTATCTGGAAGGTAAACCTGATTGTTCAACATCTGAGAACCCTCTCATTGTCTGAAACGAGCTTTCAACCACAAACACATTAAGACAATCAATTTCCCCTTTCAATCAACCAACACCATCCTGGCCTTAACTGTGGTTGAAAACTCCCTTCATCCTTTTTTAGCTTGAGATTGGTATTCCAACACACTTTTGCCTGCTTCCCCCATTATACCCTCTGCAAACTTGAGGTAATCCAAACCATGCTGACCATGTTCTAATTGGCATTGTCATGTATAAGGAGAAGAAAAAGTTGGGAATGCCAAGAAATAGGCAAGAAATTCTAAAGCTTAGGACCTTGGTGGCTGAGGGAAGAAGCAACAATACAAGTGTGACTCAGAGCTGTTGAAAATTCTCGAATTGAAGGAGTGTAGACAACTTGGATGGCTGTGGCGCTGGAGGAAATTATGGTGTTAAGGAAAGATGAGACCACGGAGGACACTAACTGGCATTAACTCCTGTTCACCCATTGATATGTGCTGGCTCAACTACATTGGCTTACAGTTAAGCAATACTTTACTTTTAAAATACTCATCTTGGTTTTTAACAACCAGGGATGTGTCAATATTCTCCTGAGTCCCCAGGAATGGCTTAGTATTTTTGGGAAGTTTTATGTATGTATCACTACTTACAAGGGGACCCAGGAGTGCCTATATTTTCCAGGAGGGAGGTCATTCACTAATCAGAACGTGCAGATGACCTCAGCAATATCAATATTTTCAGAGGGACCCAGGAATGTATCAGTCGTTACAGAGGCTTCACAGGCGTGAGACAAGTTTTGGAAAGGGTCCAGGTGTGCTTAACTATGGGCAGGAGGACCCCATCTGTGGTCGGTAACTCTGGTTGCATGTTTATCCACAGAGGCTTCATAACATGACATCTGGTCTCCAATTACCCCTCCCCCACACTCCGACTCAACCATCCACAAAGCTGCTGGCCAATTGGAATGAGAAAAGAATCTTCATTTCCCACTTCAAGATTGTCAGTCAGACAGCCTTTTCCCCATATTTGTACAGGTAATAAACAGAGCATACTGATAGAAACTGGAAGAGACTCTCACGTTTATTAATGCCAGATTATATTTCTCCAGGGTGTGGCTTGCTGCAATGTCCCAGAGATTAATCTTCGGGCCAATGCCGGAAGATTGGCATCACTTACAGTTTAGGGGCCAGGGATGTAACAATAAAGCCATCTCCGTGACCTGGACAGCCCTTTCATATCTTTTTCACATGCACTTAAAGGCAGGCTGAGATAACAGGAGCTGTACTGAAGGTCGGATTGATTGCAGCTTGCTGTCTAGGTTGTGGGAAGGTCCCTCCCTAAGGACATTCTGAGTGCAACCTATACAACATGCACTGCAGCATTTCAAATTGACTAGTTCACCATCTCCTTCTCCAGGACAAATTAAGGAAGGGCAACAAATGCTGGCCTAGCCACTGAAGCCCACCTCTGATGAGCAGACAAAAAAGAATAACAAAGCAAGCTGAAAGATAGAGTCAGGGTAACTGACATTCTAGAGTCAGAGATATATAGCATGGAAATAAACCCTTCAGTCCAACTTGTCCATGCCGACCAGATGTCATAAATTAATCTAGTCTCATTTGTTAGCACTTGGTCCATATCCCTCTAAACCCTTCCTATTCATGTATCCATCCAGATGCCTTTTAAATGTTGTAATTGTTCCAGCCTCCATCACTTCCTCTGGCAGTTCATTCCATATACACACCACCCTCTGTGTGAGAAAGTTGCCCTCTTTTAAATCTTTCCCTTCTCACCTTAAACCTATGCTCTCTATTTTGGACTACTCTCACCTCAGGAGAATGACCTTAACTATTCAGCCTAACCCCATGCTCCTCATGATTTTATAAACCTCTAAAAAGGTAATCCTTTAGCCTCCAATGCTTCAGGGAAAATAGTCCCAGCCTATTCAGCTTCTCCCTATAGCTCAAATCCTCCAACCCTGGCAACATCCTTGTAAATCTTTTCTGAACACTTTCAAGTTTTGCAACATCTTTCCGATAGCAGGGAGAGCAGAACTGATTGCAAAAGTGGCCTATCAAATATCCTGTACAGCCGCAACATGACCCCCAAACCTCTATAGTCAATGCACTGACCAATAAAGGCAAATATACCAAATACTTTCTTCAGTATTGTGTCTACTGTGACTCTACTTTCAATGAATTATGAACCTGTACTCCAAGGTCTCTTTGTTCAGCAACACTCCCCAGGATCTTGCCATTAAGTGTATACGTCCTGCCCTGATTTGCCTTTCCAAAATACATATCTCACATTTATCTAAATCAAACTCCACCTGCCATTCCTCAGCCCATTGGCCCATCTGATCAAGGTCCCATTGTTCTTCACTGTCCACTACACCTCCAATTTTGGTGTCATCTGCAAACTTACTAACTATACCTCCTATATTCACATCCAAATCACTTATATAAATGATGAAAAGCAGTGAACCCAGCACTGATCCTTGTGGCACTCCACTGGACACAGGCCTCCAGTCTGGAAAACAACCTTCCACCACCACCCTCTATCTCCTACCAATGGCTAGATCTCCCTGTGTTCTATGTGATCTAATCTTGCTAACCAGTCTACCATGAATCATAGAATCCTCACAGTGTGGAAACAGTCCTTAGGCCCAACATGTCCACACCGACCTTCCGAAGAGTAACCCACGAAGACCCATTCCCCTACTACTCTACATCTACCCCAGACTAATGCATCTAACCTACACATCCCTGAACACTATTAGCAATTTAGCATGGGCAAATTCACCTAACCTGCAAACCTTTGGATTGTGGGAGGAAACCAGAATCTTATTGAATGCCTTACTGAAGTCCATATAGATCAAGTCTACCCTCATCAATCCTCTTCATTACTTCTTCAAAAAACTCAATCAAGTTAGTGAGAGACAATTTCCCATGTACAAAGCAATGTTGATTATCCCTAATCAGTCTTTGACTTTCCAAATACAAGCACATCCTGTCCTTCAGAAATCTCTCCAATAACCTGCCCATACCAATGTCAGGCTCACCAGTCTATAGTTCTCTGGCTTTTTCTTACCACCTTCCTTAAATAGTGGTACCACGTTAGCCAACCTCCAATTGCTATAGCTTTTACTTATGTCGTAATAAAGAACCATACAATCCCACTTCACCACCCCCTCACCGCTCACAGTCCCTATATGAGTGTCTGGTTAAACAGCATAAGTTCTCTGTACCGTGTCTTGCAGCCCAGAGCAGAACACCTCGCTTTCCAGTCTCGGGTAGCAGCTGTAGCTCAACGGACAGCACCCCTCTCTCTGAGTCAGAGAATTGTATGTTCAACTCTTCCTCCAAGACTTGAAGAGGCATAAGGATGTGCAAGTGCTGCTTTTTCAGATGCCAAGTTAAGCCAGGCCTGCCTGCTCTCACAGGCAAAATCAAAAGATCCCATGACATTACTTGAACAGTGGAGTAGCTTTGATATCGTTATTCATTGATCTCATTGTTGTCTGCCGGTCTGTACTGTGCATAAACTGACTTGCCTACAGTGGTGACTTTACTCATGGCTGACAGTTGATTGATTGATTTATTGTCACGTGTACCGGAGGACAGTGAAAAGCTTTGTTTATGGGCAACACAGGCTAATCATGGTAAGCAAGGATGTACAGATCAGGGGTTGTAAAAAGACTTAGAGGCACACAGGTTACATTGCACAGGGATCGGCAAGATCAATGTTAGCAAGATCAGCATCATTTGAAGCTCAAGGTTTCATTCAGCAGTCTAAAAACAGCTGGGAAGAAGCTGTTTCTAAACCAACTGGTGCGTGTGTTCAGGTTTCTGTATCTTCTGCCTGAAGGAAGAGGTTGTCGGAGATCATTATTGGGTTGTGATGGATGTTTGATGATGGTAGCCTTTCCGCGGCAGCGAGCTGTGTAAATGGAGTCCATGGGCTGTGCTTACCACCCTCTGTAGTTTCTTACAGTCCTGGGCAGAGCAGTGTCCTATAGCAGGCAGTTATGCTCCTGGACAGTATGCTTTCAATGATGCAGCATTAAAAGTTAGTGAAGGTCCTTATAGACATGCCAAATTTCCTGAGTGGCCTGAGGAAGAAGAGGTGTTATTGTGCCTTCTTGACCATCACATCTCCATGGGAAGTCCAGGTCAGGTTGTCAGTTATTGTCACTCTGAGGAACTTGATGCTCTCCACCTTCTCAACCTCTACTCCAGTGATGTCGATGGGGACGTATTCTCCTCCTTCCTTCCCGAAGTCAATGATCAGTTCCTTAGTTTTGCCGACGTTGAGAGAGAGGTTGTCTCCATTGCACCACGTCACCAAGCCCTCTATCTCCCTTCTGTACTCTGAGTTGTTTGATATCCATCTTACCACAGTGGTGTCATCAGCAAACCTGTAAATGGCGTTCATTTGGAATTTGGCCACACAGTTGTGGGTGTACAGGGAGTACAGTTGGGGGCTGAGAATGCATCCTTAAGGGGGGTGGGGGGGGGGTCCTCCAGTTTTGAGGGTTATTGTGGAGGAAGTCAATAGACAATTGACAATAGACAATAGACAATAGATGCAGGAGTAGGCCATTCAGCCCTTCGAGCCTGCACCGCCATTCAATATAATCATGGCTGATCATTCCTAATCAGTATCCTGTTCCTGCCTTATATCCATAACCCTTGATTCCACTATCTTTGAGAGCTCTATCCAACTCCTTCTTAAATGAATCCAGTGAGTGGGCCTCTACTGCCCCCTGTGGCAGAGCATTCCACACAGCCACCACTCTCTGGGTGAAGACGTTTCTCCTGAGCTCAAGTGCAGTTGTTGATCTTCACTGATTGCGGTCTGTGGGTCAGGAAGCTGAGGATCCGGTTGTAGAGGATGGAGCTGAGACTAAGGTCACAGAATTTTGAGCTCACTCTGAAGGGGATAATGGTGTGGAAGGCAGAGCTGTAGTCAATGAGCAGAGTCTGACGTAAGCGTGTTTTGTTGTTCAGATGTTCCAGGAATGAGTGTGAGGCTGGGGAAAGGACATCCGCCGTGGACCTGTTACATCAGGAGGCAAACTTTGAGGATGGAGGCAGGCTGGGAGACTGGAGCTGATGTGAGCCACGTCCAGCCTCACGAAGCCCTTCATGATTATTGAGGACACAGTCATTGGGCGATAGTCATTTTTTAGGGACGGCGATAATGGTGGTCTTCTTGAAGCAGGTGGGGACTTTGGCTTGTAGGAGGGAGAGGTTGAAGATCTCAGTGAATATCTCCACCAGCCGGTCTGCACTGGATCGAAGTGCTTGGCTGGGAACTCTGTCTGGGCCCGTCTCTTTCCTTGGGTTCATTCTCAGGAAGACCGATCCGAGGTCTGCAGTGGTGACCGAGGGAACAGGCGCATCCAGGGCTGTGGGGCAGGTGACTCCGCGCCGCTGGCACTCTGCTCGAACCCAGCATAGAAAGGACTGAGCACATCAGAGAGGGATGTGTCTTTGTCTGCTATGTTGTTCTGTTTCATTTTATATCCCATTATGTTGTGAAGGCCTTGCTATACACAACAGGAGTCTGATTGGTAAGTGTAGGCCTCTAACTTAGTTTGATGCATAAAGCATTATCTCTGCTCTGTTGACAAGGCAGCAGCAACAGCAGAACGGAACTGTTATCACAGTGACTGAAGGATGAGCTGTCTGCATCTCAGAGTAGAGGTTAGAGGACTGTGGCAGAGTAAGTAGGTCCTTTGTACTGTGATTGTATATCAATCCAAACAATCTCTCAGTTAGCAGGTTGAGAGTTCAAGCCCCACATAGCCTCATTTGGAACTTCAGCACAATACTGAGGGAACGCTGCACATTGAGAGGTGCCAACATTCAGACATATTGAACAGAGGCTGTGGCAGGTTTAAAAAAAGTGGTTCACAACTGCTTATCTTATTGCATCTTTGGGATCGTGCTGTGCCCAACATTACTGTTACATTTGTCTAAAAACAAGCACAATAATTACACTTAAGGAACTATAAACTACAAGAGGTGGCGAAAGGGAGGGGGATCAGTGAATGGAGGAGAAATTGTGAGAGGAAGGGAAGCAGCAAGTGGGAGAGAGGCAGACAGTGGAAGAGGCAGAGAGAATGGAGAGAGGAAGCCAGAGGGAATGGGATCAGTGTGTGGGCTGTAAGAAAAACAAGTGCTGGCAGCAAGCAGCCTAAGGGCTGGGAAGTGAATGCTGTAATAGAATATTTTGAAAGGAGAAGGGCTCACCAAAATGTGAGATGTTTGCTTATGTTATAATCATATAACATAATTTGATATTTTAGCTCTCCTGACCAGTATTTTAACCTACATTATTTTTTATTTTTTCTCCAAATTACTTGCAGATTTTTACTTGAAGAAATACTTCAACCACACGATACCCCCATCAATACACTCCTTGGTATAGACACCGGCTTCATTCTTTTCACTCCTTTCCCATTATAATTTGGTTACTTTGTAGCTCCTATCGTGCATGTTCCTAACATGTTGCAGTCAAGAATCTATTCTCTAAAATCCCCACTAAAGTTCATTCTCTGCTGTTGCCATTCCAATGTAAACCTAACCCGATGATATACATTGTATTTCCAAAGTGTTGTCTGCCAGGGATTGATACATTCTATCAAGTCCCAAATAGGCCCTCTTAGTGCGAGTTCCTTAACGATTTGAGTCATGTAACAGTCCAGCATCATGTTCAGAAACACTGTTTTTGTTCAACCTATAAGATTTTGTCATTCAGCAGCACCAAATTGTTACTTTTTATCTATCGTCTTTAGTTTGTTCTTGTACTGAATGTAATAGGTCTCCCCAACTATTTCACTTTGTACATCATTTGGTTCTCCTTCATGAAAAAGACCATTTCCACCCACCCCTCTGTAGTCTCCAAAGTTGAGAGAACTCTGCATTTGTCTGATTCAGGCACATTGCGCACTCAATCCACTACACCCATACCATAAGCCATCCAGCATCTATACTCTGGAACCACTCTCCACAATTCTAGCCTCCTTTAAAACACAATTTGAAATCTAAATCTACAATCAAGTTTGGTCACCTGTTCTTCTTTGGTTTACAGGCTGAATACTGTCTGGAATTTATGTCTGTTCCACTCTTGTATAGTATTTTTGATGTTTTCCTACAGTAATAGCATCAGTTAAATGATAGTTGCTGTTGTTATTATCTTTAGTTCCTACAATGTAAGTTATGTTTCTGCAAGATCTATGTGATGCATATCGCTGCTTAGGAATATTCACATGATAGTTTCTGTCACTAATGCAAAGCACTAGAACCCACATTTTGTTGTCTAGACTCCTGAATCGTATTCAGAATGTTGAGAAATCTAAAACCTAGCTTTTTGTGTGTTCTTCATTCTGTCTATATTCAATCTGTCTTCTCTCTATAGTGTTCCATGTTATTATGGGGCCTGCTTACTTTTCCTATGAGCTGCATTTAAATTTTGCCCTATTATTTGTTTCATTGCAATAGACATCTTGCCCTTGGGACTTGCCCAGTTCTGCTGGTCATTTCCCCTTCTCTTTCAGACTCTCTTTTTTCCAATCTTTTCATCCTTTAATACTGCAAATGCCTTCCTGCCAATCCATATTTGGCACTAGAATAAGCAAGGCTTTTGTCTGAGGCTTTTTGTTTTCTTTAACTTAGAATATGCTAACAATCCACAGTTATATAGCACTTTTAACATGTGAACATCTCAGAGCATTTCACACAAGTGATGTCAGACAAAACCTAAACACCAAGTTCAAAGGGAGATATCAGGACTGATGACAAGAGGCCAAGCCAACTGTTAAGTTTTAAGGCATACCTAAAAACCTGGAGAAAGGAGGGAAGAAGGGGTATTTAAAAGTGGGAAATGTGGATCTCAAGTTCCAGGCAACAGAAAACACTGGGGGTTTGGGTGGGGAGCCTCTGAAAACCAGGAGGACAATTTTGAACACCAGATGCCACTGGATCAGAAGCTCAGGTGGGTCTTGAGCACCGGGCTGCTGGGTCAATTGGGTTAGGTTTAAATTGGGATGGGGCATAGTTTTGAATCAGCTCAATTTTATGGAAGGTGAAGTTTAGAGACTCATTAGGAAAACATTGTCACCTAATGACAAATCAGTTCCAAACACTGATGGAGTTTTCAGCAGACTCATCCTACAATACCTCCATCTTATTGTTATATTTGTCTGTAAAAAAGCTATAAACTAGTTAAAACTATGCCCATTTTGGATTCTGCCAAGGCCACTCAGCTCCTGACCTCATTACTGCCTTGGTTCATACATGTACAAAAGAGTTGAATTCCAGAGGGGAGGGGAGAGAACAGCCCTGACATCAAGGCTGCATTCGATCGAATGTGGTATCAAGGAGCCCTAGAAAAGCTAGAATCAATGGGTTTTGGCAGGCAAACTTTCCAATGGTTGGAGTCATTCCTGACACATAGGAAGATCGCTATTGGAGGTCAATCATCTCAGCTCCAGGACATCTCTGTGGGAGTTTCTCAGGGTAGTGTCCTTGGCCCAACCATCTTCAGCTGCTTCATCAATGACCTCCCCTCCATCAATAAGGTCAGAAGTGGGGATGCTCGCCAATAATTGCACAATGTTCAGTACCATTCATGACTGCTGAGATACCAAAGCAGTCCACATTCAATTGTGACAAGATCTGGACAATATCCAGGCTTGGACTGACAATTGGCAACTAGCATTCATGCCACACAAGTGCCAGGCAATGACCATCACTAATAAGAGACAATCCAACCACTGGTCTTTGACATTCAATGCTGTTACAACATGGAATCCCCCCCAATATTAACATCCTGGGGATTACCATTGACCAGGAACTCATCTGGACTCACCTCATAAACACAGTGGCTACAAGAGCAAGTCAGAGACTGGGAATACAGTGGCATGTAACCCTCATCCTGACTACCCAAAGCCTGACCACTATCCACAAGGCACAAGTCAGGAGTGTGATAGAGTACTCCCCACCTGCCTGGGTGGGTGTAGGATGTTGCCTGACCTGCTGTGCTTTTCCAGCACCACACTCTCGACGCAGCTCCAACAACACCCAAGAAGTTTCACACCATCCGGGACAAAGCAGCCCGCTTGATGGAACCCTTGAAGTTGTATTTTATACCTTTAAAACATTTAGTAAGTGAGGTTAATTGATGAAATAAATCGATGATTATAGATGTTTGGTTAGGTCTCAATAGTTCAGCATAAATGATTGCTAATTATAAAATTATAGGAGTTCACAGAGTGAAATGATTAATGAGATTGAATTAGGATTTGACTCCCCCGATACTTAGCAAGTTAATAGCATTTGCCTATGTGGACTGGATGAAAATCTGTTTGCTTGTAGTTAGCACCACTGGAAACCTTCATGGCAGAACTGGTTGTCTCATTTTGTTTGTTTGTAAAGATGCCTTTTTTTTCCAATCTGTTGCCTTTTGTCCTTTTTAAATATAAAAATAATTATTTCATGGGTATTATTACAAAATGCAGCCTTTAAATTGCCCTTGAAAAGGAGGTAGTAAGCGACCTTCTTGAACAACAAAATACTGAGGGAGGCAAGAGAAAACATTGCTGGAGCATTAGCAGACATCTTTGTATCCTCTTTGGCCACAGGTGAGGTCCCAGGGGACTGGACAATAGCCAACAGTAGCAGGGGTAATCCACGAAATTACAGGCCTGTGAGCATCACGTCAGTGATAGGAAAGTTATTGCAAAAGATTCTCAGGGACAAGATCTATATGCATTTAGAAACAAATGAACGTACTAGCAGCATGGTTTCATGCAAGGGAGGTCGTGCCTCACTAATTTGATCAAGTTTTTTGAAGAGGTGATGAAGATGATTGATGAGGGAAAAGCAGTTAAGGTCTGCAAGGACCTCAGTAAAGCCTTTGATAAGTCTCAAGGCAGACTGGTACAAAAGCTGAAGTCAAGGGGTGAGCTGGCAAAATGGATAAAGAACTGGCTTAGTCATTGGGAGACAGAGGGTAGTGTTGGAAGAATGCTTTTCAGAATGGAGGGTTGTGACTTGTGGGTGTTCCACATGGATCGGGCTGGGACCTCTACTGTTTTTGGTCTACCTAAATGATTTGGAGGAAAACATGATTGGTCTAATTCGTAAGTTTGTGGATGATACAAAGATTGTTGGAGTTGCAGATAGTGAGGAGGATTGTCAGAGGTTACAGCAGGTTATAGGAGGTTGGAGGCATGGGCAGAAAAATGGCAGATAATTCGGAGAAATATGAGATGATGCATTTTGGAAGGTCAAGTACAGGTGGAAATTATACATATTGAATGGCAGAACCCTTAAGAGCATTGATATGCAGAGGGATCTGGGTAGGCAGTTCCATAGATCACAGAGTATAAGGATAGGCAAGTTATGCTGCAGCTTTATAAAAAACTTTAGTTAGGCCACACTTGGAATATTGCATACAGTTGTGGTCACCACACTACCAGAAGGATGTGGATAGTTTGGAGTATGTACAGCAAAGGTTTACCAGGATGTTGCCTAGTATGGGGGATTTTAGCTATGAAGAAAGTTTGGATAGATTGGGTTGGTTTTCACTGGAACGTAGGTGGTTGAGGGGTGACCTGATAGACAATTGTAAGATTGTGAATGGCATGGAGGAGTCAATTACTAGGGAACATAGGTTCAAGATGTGGGGGCCGGGGGGGAGGTGGGGCAGAGACTTTTAAAGAGATGTGTGAGGCAGAGTTTTCCATACAAAGGGTGGTGAGTGCCTGGAACACGCTGTCAGACGAGGTGGTAGAAGCACAATAGCAACATTCAAAAAGCACCTGGATGAATACACAAATAGGAAGGGAACAGAGGGATGTGGATCCTGTAAGTGAAGACAGTTTAGTATCAACGCAGGACTGGAGGGTTGAAGGACCTGTTCCTGTGCTGTATTGTTCTTTATTCTAACTACAGACCAAAAGTTACCAACCTCATTGACATGGGCCTGGAGTTAGTTACCAATAATTGATGAGAATAATGGTGACCATGAAACAAGTTGAAGATTGTTTAAACATTTAAAATTTAACTTTCAGCAGCTGTCATGGAGTGACCCTTCAAAAAGAGTCACTGGACCTAAAACGTTAACTGCTGTCTCTCCACAGATTACATTAGATTAGATTAGATTACTTACAGTATGGAAACAGGCCCTTCGGCCCAACAAGTCCACACCGCCCCGCCGAAGCGCAACCCACCCATACCCCTACATTTACCCCTTACCTAACACTACGGGCAATTTAGTATGGCCAATTCACCTGACCTGCACATCTTTGGACTGTGGGAGGAAACCGGAGCACCCGGAGGAAACCCACGCAGACACGGGGAGAACGTGCAAACTCCACACAGTCACTCGCCTGAGGCGGGAATTGAACCCGGGAATCTGGCGCTGTGAGGCAGCAGTGCTAACCACTGTGCCACCGTGCCGCCCACCGTGCTGCCAGACTATTGAGTTTTTCAGGGTAAAAACAATGACTGCAGACGCTGGAAACCAGATTCTGGATTAGTGGTGCTGGAAGAGCACAGCAGTTCAGGCAGCATCCGAGGAGCTTCGAAATCGATGTTTCGGGCAAAAGCCCTTCATCAGGAATAAAGGCAGTGAGCCTGAAGCGTGGAGAGATAAGCTAGAAGAGGGTGGGGGTGGGGAGAAAGTAGCATAGAGTACAATGGGCGAGTGGGGAGGAGATGAAGGTGATAGGTCAGGGAGGAGAGGGTGGAGTGGATAGGTGGAAAAGGAGATAGGCAGGTAGGACAAGTCCGGACAAGTCATGGGGACAGTGCTGAGCTGGATGTTTGGAACTAGGGTGAGGTGGGGGAAGGGGAAATGAGGAAACTGTTGAAGTCCACATTGATGCCCTGGGGTTGAAGTGTTCCGAGGCGGAAGATGAGGCGTTCTTCCTCCAGGCGTCTGGTGGTGAGGGAGCGGTGGTGAAGGAGGCCCAGGACCTCCATGTCCTCGGCAGAGTGGGAGGGGGGAGTTGAAATGTTGGGCGATGGGGCGGTGTGGTTGATTGGTGCGGGTGTCCCGGAGATGTTCCCTAAAGCGCTCTGCTAGGAGGCGCCCAGTCTCCCCAATGTAGAGGAGACCATATTTGGAGCAACGGATACAATAAATGATATTAGTGGATGTGCAAGTAAAACTTTGATGGATGTGGAAGGCTCCTTTAGGGCCTGGGATAGAGGTCAGGGAGGAGGTGTGGCGCAGGTTTTACAGTTCCTGCGGTGGCAGGGGAAAGTGGCAGGATGGGAGGGTGGGTTGTAGGGGGGTGTGGACCTGACCAGGTAGTCACGGAGGGAACGGTCTTTGCGGAAGGCGGAGAGGGGTGGGGAGGGAAATATATTCCTGGTGGTGGGGTCTGTTTGGAGGTGGCGGAAATGTCGGCGGATGATTTGGTTTATGCAAAGGTTGGTAGGGTGGAAGGTGAGCACCAGGGGCATTCTGTCCTTGTTACGGTTGGAGGGGTGGGGTCTGAGGGCGGAGGTTCGGGATGTGGACGAGATGCATTGGAGGACCATCTCTGACACCTCCCTCCCCTTCCTGGACCTCTCCATCTCCATTAATGACGACCGACTTGATACTGACATTTTTTACAAACCCACCGACTTCCACAGCTACCTGGATTACACCTCTTCCCACCCTATCTCTTGCAAAAATGCCATCCCGTATTCCCAATTCCTCTGCCTCCGCCGTATCTGCTCCCAGGAGGACCAGTTCCACCACAGAACACACCAGATGGCCTCCTTCTTTAGAGACCGCAATTTCCCTTCCCACGTAGTTAAAGCTGCCCTCCAACGCATCTCGTCCACATTCCGCACCTCCGCCCTCAGACCCAACCCCTCCAACCGTAACAAGGACAGAACGCCCCTGGTGCTCACCTTCCACCCTACCAACCTTCGCAATAACCAAATCATCCGTCGACATTTCCGCCACCTCAAACAGACCCCAGCACCAGGGATATATTTCCCTCCCCACCCCTTTCCGCCTTCCGCAAAGACCATTTCCTCCGTGACTACCTGGTCAGGTCCACGCCCCCCTACAACCCACCCTCCCATCCTGCCACTTTCCCCTGCCACCGCAGGAACTGTAAAACCTGTGCCCACACCTCCTCCCTCACCTCTATCCAAGGCCCTAAAGGAGCCTTCCATATCCATCAAAGTCTTACTTGCACATCCACTAATATCATTTATTGTATCCGTTGCTCCCGATGCCGTCTCCTCTACATTGGGGAGACAGGGCGCCTCCTAGCAGAGCGCTTTAGGGAACATCTCTGGGACACCCGCACCAATCAACCACACCGCCCCGTGGCCCAACATTTCAACTCCCCCTCCCACTCTGCCGAGGACATGGAGGTCCTGGGCCTCCTTCACCGCCGCTCCCTCACCACCAGACGCCTGGAGGAAGAACGCCTCATCTTCCGCCTCGGAACACTTCAAACCCAGGGCATCAATGTGGACTTCAACAGTTTCCTCATTTCCCCTTCCCCCAACTCACCCTAGTTCCAAACTTCCAGCTCAGCACTGTCCCCATGACTTGTCCGGACTTGTCCTACCTGCCTATCTCCTTTTCCACCTATCCACTCCACCCTCTCCTCCCTGACCTATCACCTTCATCTCCTCCCCCACTCGCCCATTGTACTCTATGCTACTTTCTCCCCATCCCCACCCTCCTCTAGCTTATCTCTCCACGCTTCAGGCTCTCTGCCTTTATTCCTGATGAAGGGCTTTTGCCTGAAACGTCGATTTCGAAGCTCCTTGGATGCTGCCTGAACTGCTGTGCTCTTCCAGCACCACTAATCCAGAATATTGAGTTTTTCAGCAATTCCTGTTTTTATTACTACTGTGCTAACATCTCCTCCTACACTTCCAGCTTTGCTTAAAATTACTTAACTAGATTTGCGATTTATATATAACCATTTACCATCAAGAAGATTATCTCTAAGTCTTATCTTTTCAAGGAGAAAACCCCACATTTCTCCAGTCTTATCTGGATCATTCAGATTGCAAACACTGATTTCAAGGAAGGCACTATTTAAGTGCAAATCGAGCAAATCTTTGTTTTGCAAGCATGGGATTTACATCATTTTAAAAACCTGCTGCCCATACGCACAAAAGAAAATTCCCATGAGCACCTATGTTTTATTTCTTATCCATTCTCCAATCAGTATCAATGACTATTTTTTGCTGAGGTTCTGCATTTGAACAGCTCCACTGCAGCCAATGAAGTTCTGTTCAAGGTTTAGTCACTAATGTTCTGCGAGAAACACAGCAGTCAATTTGTGCACCAATCTACCAGAAACCACATTAAGTGGTAAATGATGAGGTAATTTTTTTTGTTTGAGTGATAAATGCTGGTCAGGATGCCATTCAAAACTATTGTTGTAGGTCGGATCTCAAAGAATGATGCGACAGAATGCAGGAAAGAAATTGAATAGTTAGCAGCACAATGTAAAGACAACAACCTCACCACCAAAGTCAGCAAAACAAAGGAGCTGGTCATTGACTTCAGGAAGTGGAGTGGAGGGCACACCCCTGTCTGCATCAATCGTGCTCAGGTGGAGTCAGTTGAGAGCATCAAGTTGATGGTCACCAACAATCTGTCCTGGTCCATCCACATTGACACAATGGTCAAGAAAACACAATAATGTCAATACTTCCTCAGGAAGCTAAGGAAATTTGGCATATCCACAATGACTCTTACCAAGTTTTATCAAAGCACTATAGAAAGCATCCTATCTGGATGCATCACTGCATGATACAGCAACTGCTCTACCCACGATTGGAAGAAACTACAGAGAGTGTGAACACAGCCCAGTCCATCACGCAAACCACCCTTTCATCCACTGACTCCATCTACACTTCCCACTGCCTCAGGAAAGCAGCTAACATCAAAGACTCCTCCCACACCGATTATACTCTTTCCCACCCTCTTCCAAAGGGTAAAAGATATGAAAGCTTGAATATATGTACGAATACATTAAAGAACAGTTTCTTCCCCACTACTATCAGACTTTTGAAGAGACCTCTCAAATGTTAATTCTGATCTCTTTGTCTTTCTCTCTCTCTCTCTTTACCTTCTCTGCAGCTGTAACACTATTCTGCACTCTGTTCTGTTACCCTGATGCACTTTGTAAGGTACAATCTGCCTGTTTGGCACACAAAACACTTTCCACTGTACCTTGGTAAATGTGACAACAATAAATCAATCATCCCCCACCCTCTTCAAAATCGTGACGAACCTGGATAGACAGCATTTATGTTTAATGTCATTATAACTGAGATTTCATTCCTACCAGTTGGGGAGAGTCCTGCGTTACTTCTGTGCAGGAGGCGTGATGTGATTGATGGGTACTCAGGCACTTCACTGGCCAACATCAGGTCTCCCCCTTAAAGGCAGCATTCCAGGCCCTGTGTGCTGTTGACCAGTTAGAGACCAGTATATCTCCAGTGTAGGCAGGAGCACAGCAAGCAATTGCTGCTCTGGTTAATCCTCCAAGGCCTACCCAGGGGATCAATGCTAGCTCCCTCGTAACAGGTGAGTGGGACAGTCTGGTGAATATGGAGAAGGGGTTGTCAGTGAGAGGGAGGACAGGGGGACGGAGGCAGGGGTGGGAGGTGGCATAACATGCCCCGTGAAGTTCCTAATGCTGCACCCCTCAATCAGGCACTGATTACCTGTCAATAAAGTGACGGGATTTGCTGAGTGACCTATATGAGTTTCAAGGGAGTCCCATTAATTACCCAAGCCAAGACACAACTCTGGTGGGTTCAGGGATAATTGGTGCCAAGCTGCTCATTGTTGGGCCTAATCCATGAGTTGGGTGCCTGTCCATGTCAGTAAAGTGTCCTGGCTGCAGTATTCCCATGAAAGGGGTTGGTTTACTCCAAAGTGCAGAACCATTCTGCAAGCGGATCGGAGAGTTGGCAAGACCCTGCAGTGAGGTTGGTATTTCGTGGATGCCAACCACAGTTGATGGACATCCAAGTGGTGACTGCCCATGAAGTGTGCCCTGAGATGTTGGTACTGGCTGTCCAAGATGAATATCTGCAGCAGCAAGTAGTGAGCTGGAGTCTCCAAGTAACAGTTCTGACTTTCACATTGGGAATTGTCCAGTTTCTCTGACAGGTGGGAGAATAGAAGTTGCATATTTATGAGGCATAATAATGAGATGTTAATACAAGCTAATACATGCAATTAAACCTCTCACCACTCACGAGCAAGAATTCTACCTCAATGTTGAACACTTGGTTAGAAAATGGGATGTCGAGAAGCTCCTTGCTGGCCAGCTCATGAGATTTTCTCAAGTGCCATGGCTCACATCACTCGGGGGCTTCCATTCAACATATTCAAAGACCCTTTCCACCCTGGTTATACTCTCTTCCATCGGGCAGAAGTTATAAAAGTTTGAAAACATATACTAACAGATTTAAGAATAGTTTCTTCCCTGGTGTTATCAGACTTCTGAATGGATCTCTCATATATTAGAGTTGATCATTCTCTGCATCTTCGCTAGCTGTAACACTATATTCTGCATTTTGTTCCATTACTCTTATGGAAGATATGGTTTTTATGGTTAGCACTTTATACAATACTTCTCACTGTATCTCAGTACAGTGACAATAATAAATCAAAACAATGACAAGAAGCTAGCTTAACCTGGTCAGAGAGAAAATGTGAAATCCATTATTAAAGGCATCATAACAGTGCAGTGAGATAAATGAGGTAATCAGGCAGAGTGAACATTGTTTTGAGAAAGGGTATCCTGTTTGACAATTTGAGTTCTTTGAAGAAGTAATCTCTGTGAATAAAAGGGAACTAATGGGTGTACTACGCTTGGATTATCAGAAGGCATTTAATAAAAGTGCGACAAAGAGTATTGTGGAAAATAAAAGCTCATGTTATAAGATGTAAGATATTGGCATGGTTTGGAGTTTGGCTAGCCAACAGGAAACAGTAGGCATAAATAGAACATTTTCTGATTGGCAAAATGTAAAGAGTGGTGTGCCACCAATGCGGAGTTCTCAACTCTATACAATTAATATAAAAATCATTGGGGTGTAGGACCAAAAGTATATTTACTGAATTTGCTGATGACACAAAAAAATAGGCAAGAAAGGAAGTAATGAAGAGGATGTAAATATATTAAATGACTGGGCAAAGATCTGGCAAATGGACTATAATGGAGGAAAATATGAAATTGTCCATTTTGGCTGGAAGAATAAGAAAGAAACATATTATGTAAATGGTGAGAATTGGAAACTCTGAGATCCAGCAGGATGTGGGTGTCCTAGCGCAAGATACAGCAAGTCATTAGGAAAGCAAATAAAATGTTATCATTTATTACAAGGGGAATTGAATACAAAAGAAGGGAGGCTACACTTCAGTCATATTGGGCAATGATAAGACTAAATTTGGCACACTGTTTCAGTGTTGCCCTCCTAATTTCAGGAGGATTGTAAATACATCCGAGGCAATTCAGTGAAGGTTAATTAGATTGATACCTGCACCGAGCAGATTGTCCTCGGAGGTAAGGTTGGACAGGCCAGGTAGAAGAGTCAGAGATAGTTGATTGAAACATATAAAATATTGAGGGGTCTTGACAGGGTGTTTCCTCTTTCGGGGAGAATCTAGAACTAGGAGTTTAAAAGACGTTTCAATATGGTGGCGACGGAGTGGCAGCATTGAGTCCACCTCTTTTCATCATTTACATAAATGATTTGGATGTGAGCATAAGAGGTACAGTTAGTAAGTTTGCAGATGACACCAAATTGGAGGTGTAGTGGACAGCGAAGAGGGTTACCTCAGAGTACAACAGGATCTTGACCAGATGGGCCAATGGGCTGAGGAGTGGCAGATGGAGTTTAATTCAGATAAATGCGAGATGCTGCATTTTGGGAAAACAAATCTTAGCAGGACTTATTCACTTAATGGTAAGATCCTGGAGAGTGTTGCTGAACAAAGAGCCTTTGGAGTGCAGGTTGATAGCTCCTTGAAAGTGGAGTTGCAGGTAGATAGGATAGTGAAGAAGGCGTTTGGTATGCTTTCCTTTATTAGTCAGAGTATTGAGTACAGGAACTGGGAGGTCATGTTGCGGTTGTACAGGACATTGGTTAGACCACTGCTGGAATTTCTGGTCCTATCGGAAAGATGTTGTGAAACTTGAAAGGGTTCAGAAAAGATTTACAAGGATGTTGCCAGGGTTGGAGTAGTTGAGCTACAGGGAGAGGCTGAACAGGCTGGGGCTGTTTTCCCTGGAGTGTCAGAGGCTGAGGGGTGACCTTATAGAGGTTTATAAAATCATGAGGGGCATGGATAGGATAAATAGACAAAGTCTGTTCCTTGGGGTGGGGGAGTCCAGAACTAGACGGCACCGGTTTAGGGTGAGAGGTGAAAGATATGAAAGAGACTGAAGGGGCAACACTTTCACACAGAGGGTGGTACGTGTATGGAATGAGCTGCTGGAGGAAGTGGTGGAGGCTGGTACAATTGCAACATTTAAAAGGCATTTGGATGGATATATGAATAGGGAGGGTTTGGAGGGATATGGGCCGGGTGCTGGCAGGTGGGACTAGATTGGGTGGGGATATCTGATTGGCATGGACGAGTTTGACTGAAGCGTGTTTCCGTGCTGTACGTCTCTATGACTCTATGGAGGCTACTGAGGGCTGAGTAAATGACAACAGAGAAGGTTTCCGGCAGCAACAGCAACACTAGTTCGAGGCAGACATGGCTCCGATGTCTCCCAGTGAGTGAGGAGCAGGTCCCAGGCTTACTCCCCTGGCCCAGCCTTTCAGGCTGAGTGGAAGCTCCAAGTCAGCAGCTTGGAACCTCCAGGCGGAAGTGCGCCAGATGGAGATGGTGGCAGCAGCAAGTTTAATCCCAGCGCAAGACCCTGCGGCACCGATGGTGCCTGCATTACTGAGGCTGGCCCAGTGTGAATTCATGGCGATGGGGTCGGTGGAGGCAAGATGGCGCTGGGAGGTGACAGTGTGATGAAGTATGGTTGTGGTAGTGTCACTGGGGTGGAGGAGCCTTAATCCAGGTGCAAGGCTGAGCCAGAAGTGGGAGCTGATCCAAAGAGCACCTTACTTTATTGGGATAAGACTACGAAATGAAACTTTATTGTTTTGTTTTTCTGGCTTTATATTCTGTGTTTTGGTTTATTTTCTGCATTTTAAGATGGTGCTGGAGAGTGACAACATCACTTAAACAGCACTTTTCACTGTATTTGTAATAAGTACACATGACAATAGATCAAGTCAAGTCTAAACTAAAGGGGCTTGCCCATGTAAAACAGAGACAAGAAAAATTATGTTCTCTCAAAAGTCTGAGTGTCTTTGCAATTCTCTTCCGCAAAGAAGCAGTGGAAGCAGAGACTTTTAAGGCAAGTGGTAAATAGGATATTGATAAAGAAAGGGGTGAAAGGTTAGCAGGAGTAGACATGAATGATAAAAATCAAAATCAGTCATGATCTAATTAAATGGTATACTAGATTTGAAGGGCTAAATGGCCTACTCCTCTTAAATTTATATGTTTGTATGTTGATAAATGGTACCACATGTAGGGGAGGTCATGAGTCCTATCAAGCATGACCTTTCACCTTTGAGTTTTATTGGTTCAATTAACAACAAGGCAAACTTCCATCAACTCTATCTTTCTTGGATCCCAACAGACCTGAAGAGCTAGGATCCAGAGTTCCTTTTCAATTGACCAATAAATAACACCCTAATTCATGGTTTGGCCACTTTTTGGAAAACATCTAGCTCGTCGGCATTTCCAAAAATAATTTAATTCGTCCTTTCAGCCGTGTTTTTGTTTTCTCATCTGCATCTGGGCCATCACCCTCTAGCTCCTCAACTTGTACTTCTCCTTTGTGTCTAATAGCCACATGGCAGTGGTAAAGGAAGCTTCGATGTCATAGTTTCCCGGGTGACATGGTCCAGTGTTCCATATTTTCCAAGAAAATTGCAATTGATCCCTTTGTTATCGATACAGATTCCGCAGACATTTTAAATAAATTATACACTTTCCTTATTGTCATAAGAGGAATAGTTAGTAAGTTTGCAAATGATACACAGGTGGCATGGTGGCTCAATGGTTAGCACTGCTGCCTCATAGCACCAGGGTCCTGGGTTCGATTCCAGCCTCAGGTGATTGTCTGCGTGGAGTTTGCACATTCTCCCCATGTCTGTGTGGGTTTCCACTGGGTGCTCCGGTTTCCTCCCAAAGATGTGCTACCCAGTTGAATTGGCCATGCTAAATTGCCCATAGCGTTAGATGCATTAGTCAGAGGGAAATGGGTCTGGGTGGGTTCCTCTTCGGAGGGTCGGTCTGGACTGGTTGGGCTGAAGGGCCTGTTTCCACACTGTGGATAATCTAATCAAAATTGGAGGTGTAGTGGACAGCGAAGAGGGTTACCTCAGAGTACAACAGGATCTGGACCAGATGGGCTGAGGAGTGGTAGATGGAGTTTAATTTTGATAAATGCAAGGTGCCTTATTTTGTGAAAGCAAATCCTAGCAGAACAAAGAGGCCTTGGAGTGCAGGTTCATAGCTCCTTGAAAGTGGAGTCGCAGGTAGATAGGATAGTGAAGAAGGCGTTTGGTATGCTTTCTTTTTTTGGTCAGAGTATTGAGTACACGAGTTGGGAGGTCATGTTGCAGCTCCACAGGACATTGGTTAGGCCACTTTGGAAATATTGCATACAATTCTGGTCTCCTTCCTATCGGAAGGATGTTGTGAAACTTGAAAGGGTTCAGAAAAGATTTACAAGGATGTTGCCAGGGTTGGAGGATTTGAGCTATAGGGAGAGGTTGAATAGGCTCGGGCTGTTTTCCCTGGAGCGTCAGAGGCTAAGGGTAACCTTATAGAGGTTTATAAAATCATGAGGGGTATGGATAGGATAAATAGACAAGGTCTTTTCCCTGGGGTGGGGAAGTCCAAAACTAGAGGGCATAGGTTTAGCGCGAGAGGGGAAAGATATAAAAGAAACCTAACAGGCAACTTTTTTTATGCAGAGGGTTTTGTGTGTCTGGATTGAGCTGCTAGAGGAAGTGATGGAGGCTAGTACAATTGTAACATTTAAAAGGCATTTGGATGGGTATATGAATAGGAAGGGTTTGGAGGGATATGGGCCAGGTGCTGGCAGGTAGGACGATTGGGTTGGGATATCTGGTCGGCATGGATGAGTTAGACCAAAGGGTCTGTTTCTGTGCTGTACTTCCCTATGACTCTATGTTCTGCAACCAGGTCAAAGGCCATCACACTATCCAATGAGTCCAATTTCTAGTTTGAAAATTTAAATCAAATCTTTGGAAAACTAAATGGGACCAAAGACACTAAATAACTTAATTGGGTACAGAGGTTCATTCTGAATAGATCATCTAATGTAGGCTTCTTTAGGTGTTAATTTTATGTGCAACATCACAGTTCTTGATATTGAGGCAATGAGGTGACTTGATGTGAGAAAATAAGTAAGAAAAGAAAATGATCGCCACTGTACCTGTAATAAATCGCAGAACTGTGGGTGCTGGAGATATGAAACAAGAGCAGAAATTGATGGAGAAAATGAGTGGGTCTGACAGCATCAGTGAAGAGAAAACAGAGTGAATGTTTTGAGTCCAGCGACCCTTCTTCAAACCCTTCTTCTGAAGAAAGGTCACTGGACTCGGAACAAGAACGATTTTCTCTCCCTTGATGCTGCCAGACCCACTCAGCTTCTCCAGCAATTTGTTTCTGTTCCACCATACCTGCCATCTTTGTTTTGAATTATTAAATTTATCATTTATTTAACATTAGAAACAAGTAGGCTTGGTACGGTAGCATCCTGGTTATTTTACGGGATTACTAATATGGAGACAGGAGTTCAAATCTCACCACAACAGCTGGCGAATTTCCCTTTAGTTAGTTAATTAAATCTGGAATTAAAGAGCTAATAACAATAGCCATAAAAATAATGGATTGTTATGAAACCCATCGAGTTGATGGATATCGTTTAGGTAAGGAAATATGCTGTTGATCATCTTCACAATGGTAATTAGGGATGGACAATAAACACTGAAGCAGGCATTACCTACACAGTAATGCCTGCTTCCCATGGATGAGTCATGATAATAAAGGCTATAAATATTGAGGCTTGACTTGTACTCACATGCTTTACAGATGGAATTGCAATTGCTTGATTAGTCTTGTTAACAAGGACATTTAAGGAAAAGTTCAATTACCACACCAAAAGCAGTTGCCATTGTTGACTCCAATATGTTTAATTATCTGCCTCGCTTAAAGCGATTTTGCAATTGCATTGACTGCCCATATTAACGGATTAGGAAATTATATACTAGTGAGTACTCCACAGGTCAGACTGAGGATTGAAAGGACAGCTTACTGTTTCACATAGAAACCATTCTTGAGAATTGATTCTGACAATGTGATCCACCCTAAAATCTGAAGTCATCATGTGAACCCTTCCCTCCCTACCCCAACCATGGATGCCGACAGAATCATTGAAGAGCAGAAATGGAGTCTGCATTACCTCTTCTAATCAGCAATTCCCTTCTTGTCAGTCCCCCTGTAACCCTACACATTCTTCCTTTTTGATAAAACAGTCTAACTCTCCTTTGAATGCTTTGATTGAACTTGCCTCTCCCACATTCAGGCAGCACATTCCAGAACTGAACCACTCACTGCTGACACCATTTTCTTCACGCCACTTTTGTTTCTTTCAGCAACGACTTTAAATCTTTTGATACATAAAACAATGAAACGGGAGCAGAGGTCGTTCATTCAATGCCTCAAATCTGCTCTACCATTCAGTAAGATCATGGCTAGAATTCCACCTAGAATGTTGTGCTTAGAATTCCACCTTCCCAACGACCCTAAGTAACCTTGCATTCTATTCTGGGCCTTGATCCTTTCATATGCCTTCATATCTATTGTCCAGACTCATGATTTTGAATATTTCTTTCAATCTCCTCTTCGCCTTTTCTTCTCCGAAGGAAATCAGTCCAATCTTATCCAATTTATTGTCATAACTGAAGTTCTTCATCAGTGAAGCTAATCTCAACATCTTCTATTCTCTCTCCAATGTGTTCACATCTCTCCTGGAGTGTGGTGGGCAGAACCTTATGCAGTACATCAACTGAGGCCAAACTGATATCTTGTACAAATTCAGCCTAACCTCCCTGCTCCTGTCCTCTATGCAGATGAATAAAGCCCAGGATTCCATATGCCTTGTTAAACACTCTTGTAAATCTGGCCTGCCACCTTCAATGACTCACACACAAAAAACACCCAAATCCCTCTGCTCCAGCCCCTTCAGAATTGTAGCAAACACACTTTGTGCACATTTCCAGCAGTTTTCTTTTGCAGTGTCTGTGCTTGTTGTTGTTTTACTTTTTAAAAAAAATTTGATTTGATTTATAAGGAATTGCACAATAGAATATTTGACCCATTTCCCAGCATTGGTGACACCATCTGTTTCAGATTAGATTGCACAAACTCCACATTGCGATGTCACATTCTTCTGGGAGTACTTGGAAATGTTACAAAGAAATTACCTTGACGCAGTTAGTGAGCCCATTATTCCCAGGTGGAATATTGTGGAATGTGAGTGTCACTGACTGGGCCAGCATTAAAATGCCCTTAATAAAGGTGGTAGTGAGCTGTCTTCTTGAACTGCTGCAGTCCATGTGCTGTAGCGACCCCCAAGTGCTGTTAGGAAGGGAATTTCAGGATTTTAACCCAGCGACAGTGAAGGAATGGTTACATGCTTCCAACTTCATGATGTTAAGTGGCTTGGAGGGGAATTTGCAGGCTTTTTTTTAGTTCTCTCATGGGACACAGACATCACTGCCTGACCAACATATTTTATTTGCCTCTCCATAGTTGTCGTTGAGAAGGTGGTGATGGTGAGCTGCCTTCTTGAACTGCTTCAGTTCATGTGTAGGTAGATGCACAATGCTGTCACAATGTTGCAGGAGTTGCGGGGGGGGACGTTGGGCAGGGATGAGGACATGGAGAAGTAGTTGACAGTCCCAGGATTTT
Organism: Chiloscyllium plagiosum; assembly: GCF_037043375.1. Lineage (NCBI taxonomy): Eukaryota > Metazoa > Chordata > Chondrichthyes > Orectolobiformes > Hemiscylliidae > Chiloscyllium > Chiloscyllium plagiosum. The sequence continues at coordinate 125,453,555 of NW_028270143.1, forward strand.
TCAGTCTCTCTTGTACATAGTACACATTGCTGCCTTTCAGCCAAAGAGTAGGTGCTTGTGAAAATGAAGCCAATCAATTGGACTGCATTGTCCTGGAAAGTGTCAACCTTTGCCACTACACCTATCCAGTTAAATGGGGAGTATTCCATCACACTCCTGACTTGTGCCTCGTGGATGAGAATAGCACCCAAACTGGAGAAGGAGGATCAACAAATGTTGCCAACCGTTCTGAGCATCTGAGTGGCCAAGGGATCATTGTACAAATATCGGAAGGAGTGTTTGAAAACGCAGGTGTTCCACCCACCCACTTCTTTAACCACCACCAGTGGCAGTGTGTGGATCCAGCATTGACCTGTTTAGTCACCTCAGGTCCCATTATTCCAGAAAGGCACCTTCAAAGGGCTGCCTGAGGGTATTTAGCAACACTAATGTCATTGATCCGGAAGGGAGAGGATTCATTGACTGGCACTAATGTGATTTGAATATTACTTCTCACTTATCAGCCTAAGCCTGAAAGTAGAGCATGTCTTGTTGCATTTAAACACAGGCTGCTTTTGTACCTGAGGAGTTGTGAATGGTGCTAAACCTCAGACCCGATGATGGACGGAAGGTCATTGATGAAACAGCTGAAGATGGTTGGCCCTAAGATGTTACTGTGAGGAACTTCTGCAGAGATGTCATGTGTGGTCTTTGATTTCACTGAGACTTTACTGCTGTAATTGACAGAAATCCACACAATTCACATTCGGCACCTATATTGTACTGTTTACTACAAATCTAGCTAAACATCCAACTCTTCATCTGGCAAAGTTGTCAGAAATGAATGGAATAGAATTCTAAGACTTGCATGAGCATGACTATGATTAACACTAGAAATAAAGTTTACGACAGGAACTATACAACGTTATAAATTCAGAGATGTAAGAATTCATGAACATGAAAAATATGCTCGCCTAGAATATGCTTTCAGCACCAAACATGAATGACAATCACTCACGCTGGAGGTTGGTACCTATCTCAAGTGAATCGGGATTGTTTGCCCAGGTTAACAAAGAGCTAAGAGACAGAGTTCCTTTCTGACTTTGAAACTGGAAACTTACAAGCCCTAGTTTGCTGCAAAATGTGTCGGAAAGGTAGCTCATTTGACCAACATTTCATGGAGGTCAGAGCACAGCAGTTCACATGCACTCAGACTCAGCAACAACAGGAATTTCCTTTTATATGATACCTTTAGCATAGTTAAAGGCATTTCACAGGAATATTAGCAGCTAAACATAGACTTCACCCTGCATTAAGAGATATTATGGCAGATGACCAAAAGATTGAACAAAGAAATCAGTTTTAAGGGAGGAGGGAGGGGAGATTTAAGGAACATGTTTCAAGATTTCAGACCTGAGAGTTTAAAGACACAGTCAGCAATGAAGATTTCAGATCTGGGGAGCTTAAAGACACAGTCAGCAATGAAGAAGATTTCAGACCTGGGGAGCTTAAAGACACAGTCAGCAATGAAGAAGCAAAGGGTATGAGGATTGCAGAAGAGGCCAGAATTGAAGGAACCCAGGAACCCTAGCTAGCAAGTATAGGTATGTCTTGAATTGACGTTTTCAGTAGCTTCCATTATGTTTCCTCTTTCAGTTTAAATTGCCAGTCCTCAGTCACAACAAATCATGTTAAATTGTTATTTGTCAGAAAAGTGGCCTTTTTGGCAATATCACTTCAGTGATCAATAGAAGAAACCAAATCAAAAGTATATTTGAGAACAACGGACATTTACATTTGTATAGAAAAAAAACTGCAGGTGCTGGAATCCAAAGTGGATAAACAGGAAGCTGACACACCACAGCAGGCCAGGCAGCATGAGGAGGTGGAGAAATCAACATTTCAGGTATAACGCTTCTTCAGGACTGGGATGTGGGGATGGGGGAAGCTACAGATTAAGAGAAGGAGGGGATGGGATGGGGAAAGTAGCAAAATGGTGAGGTAGTGATAGGTGAACACAGGTAGTGGGTATGAACTGGTTGGTCGATGGGAGGGATAAATCAGGTTGGTCACTGGAAGGAAAGGTCTGTAGGTGGAATGAAAGAGAAGAGGCGGGGCTGGAAGAGGAGCCAGGGATGGGTCATCACCCATTTCAATTTCACCTCCCACTCTGACATGTCTGTCTATCTTCAGCCTCCATCGCCGCAGTGAATCAGACCATAAATTGGAGGAACAACACCCCATCTTCCGCCTGGGCGGCCTCCAACATGGAGGACTTAACATTGAGTTCTCCAATTTCAAATAACCTTTCCACCAATCCAGAATTTGAAGAATCTTTCACACGGGTTATAACTGATTGTGTCGGTCCACTCCTGAGAACTAAAAGTGGGAACCAGTACTTGTTAACCATAATGGATAGGTTTACCAGATTTCTGGAGGCAATTCCATTGCGGAATATCAAGGCAAAAAAGGTGGTAGAGGAGCTAGTAGCTTTCTTCACATGGTATGGGCTATCCAGAGAGATTCAGTCGGACCAAGGGTCAAATTTTACTGCTAGGCTGTTTAAGGAGGTTATGATAGCTTAGGTATGGATTTAAAGTGCTGTATCATCCTCAATCCCAGACGAGCCTCCAAACTGTTACAACCTGGGGTAAACCCCTCTGCTAATTTAAACCAGCCACACAGAAAAAAATTCATCCCATGCTATAATCTGTTAAAATTCAAAAGGCAAAAACTATCCCAGAGGTCACTATTTAAAGTAAAAGCTAACAACTTTATTCATTAAGCCCAACAGAGAATATTAAAACCAACAACTATTTATAACTCCTTTCTCTTAAACCTATCTTTTCCCTCCCACTCTACAATACTAGTCCGATAAAAAAATTCCCTATTAAGATTTACAAAATAAAAAGAATCATGTTTCAAAACCAGTCAGCCTTGCCGAATCTCCTTTATAGATTCTCCCCAGGTCGGTTTTGATGTTATGCTATGCAAACTCCTTCCACAGACAGGTACCTTTCAGAGAGCTCTTGAGCTAGCATCCTACATGTGTTGGTCTTTTGGCAGTTCTCCCCCTAGCTGTTCAAAATGTCCGGTTTTATACCCCAAAACATCAGATCGTTTCATTGGTTTTAATATTTTCAAAATGATAAATTCAAATTTAATTGGATTTTGGTATCTTGGGGCATAATTTAAACTGATTGGCCAAATTTGATTTTTTTTTGTTTCATGGCAACCCAGATGGTGCTAGCTGTTTCAACCAAATGTTACCATGTTACTTTGTTCCGGACTTTGTGCTTTATATTTGCCAGCTTTTCAACTTTCTTTAAAGGTACAGTACTTCTACAGATCCATAACAATATAGCTTCTTTAAAACCTCCCAAGAATGCTCCTAAATCTAGAGATAGAATTTACACTGGATTCAATGTCACAAGGGGAATTTGAGCATTTTATTTCCTGGAAGTTAGCAGGGTGATGGTGTCATAATCAGTCAGAGTGCAAGAGAACTAAAGCACAAAATGTGGCCTTCGGCCCATTGCATCTGTGCTGGTCAAATACAACCACCTGGCACGGTGGGGGCACAGTGGTTAGCACTGCTGCCTCACAGCGCCCGAGACCAGGGTTCAATTCCCACCTTTGGCAACTGTCTGTGTGGAGTTTGCACATTCTCCCAGTGTCTGCGTGGGTTTCCTCTGGGTGCTCCGGTTTTCTCCCACAGTCCAAAGATGTGCAGATTAGGTGAATTGGCCATGCTAAAATTGCCCATAGTGTTAGGTGTAGGGGAATGGGTCTGGGTGGGTTGCTCTTCGGAGGGTTGTTGGGCCGAAGGGCCTGTTTCCACACTAAGTAATCTAAACTGTTGTCAAGTGCAATCAAATACTCATTTTAATTCAGGGATGTAATAACTTTAAGCAGATTCAAACTAGCCTTAAGGGGAAAGTTCACATCCAATACAGCACTGATTGATACCCAGAAATAGAAATCTTACACAACACAGCATGCAAGGAGGCCTTTTAGGCTCTTGTGTTGGAGTTCCTGAAGAAGGGTCACACCTGAAATGTTGCCTTCTCCACCTCTTGATGCTGCCTGGCTTGCTGTGTTCTTCCAGCATCCTGCTTGTCTACCTTGGATTCCAGCATCTGCAGTTTTTTTGTCTCTAATTATGCTGGAGTTGGCTCTTTTGGTGAGCAAACCAATTAGTCCCACTTCCCTCATTCCTTCCCTAGATCCCTGCGTGTTTTTCCTCCATCAATCATCCATCCAATTCTCTGTTGAAGAGTATGAAATCTGCAGTCACCTGTGTGTCAGACAATGGATTCCAGATCCTAATCATTGATTGAGTAATGTTACCTCTGGTTCTTCAATCAATCTTTGAGGAGAAAGTGAGGTCTGCAGATGCTGGAGATCAGAGCTGAAAATGTGTTGCTGGAAAAGCGCAGCAGGTCAGGCAGCATCCAGGGAACAGGAGAATCAACGTTTCGGGCATAAGCCCTTCTTCAGGAATCGACGTTTCGGGCTTATGCCCGAAACGTCGATTCCTGAAGAAGGGCTTATGCCCGAAACGTTGATTCTCCTGTTCCCTGGATGCTGCCTGACCTGCTGCGCTTTTCCAGCAACACGTTTTCAGCTCTGATCTCCCGCATCTGCAGACCTCACTTTCTCCTTCTTCAATCAATCACCTCAAATCTGCATCCTGTTATTGACTCTTCAACTCTTGGAAACACTCCTTTTATTCTTTAAAAACCCATCTTAAAATACTTGGACCACTAAGGAAGGCAACCCAGCTATATCACATAACAAAGCCCCTACCCACTCAAAAGCTTTCATATTCTTTTTTCCAATTTATTAATGGGATGTGGAGTGTTACTGACTAGGCCCGCATTTATTACCCAGAAAGCAGTTAAGAATGAGCCACATTACCTGGTCTGGCTATAGACACACAGCAATTTTTTTTAAAACAAAAAAAAACACCCTAAAAAGGATATTTGTGAATCAAATGTATGTATCCCCACTCACAAATATTTAATGGTCATCATTAGACTCAATTCCAGATTTAAAAAAAATATTGAATTCAAATTCTACCAACTGCCATAACAGGATTTGAACCTGTGTTCCCAAGGACATTACCTCAGTCACTGGGTTAATAGATTATTGTTAATATCACTAGGCCATTGCCTCCCCCTTTAGTGAATGTGGTGCCAAAATTGCACACAATATTGAATATGTAAAAGGACCAGCAGTTTATTAAAATTTCCCCTAATGTACAAGGCCGTTTGCTGGTCAATTAAATGTCAGGCATAAACTGGAAAGGATGAAGGGGGGACTTTGAGGAGATGGGATATCTAAGCGATATCATGTCTGATCCAGTATGTGCTGCCAATACCGAACATGCCAAGATTAGATCATTCTTAAAAAGCCCAAATGACCTCTGACTCCCCAGCACCAACATTCCTCATATTGCACAAATACATTTTAAAAAGAAATAGTTAACCTGTTTTTTAAAAAAGTGGAACAACCTCCATCTCTCATTTTGAGAGTAAATCCGTCATTACATATACTTTATAATAATATGATTGAAACATTGATACCTGAAGAGAGCTCTTGTAGGATATACAGCCACAGATGACACCAATTGAATCCAATTTGGCTTGCAGTTGAGATGCTTTGAGAGAATGACTGCTTGAAGCCAATGGACATGGCTTATATTCAACGTTATTTCAGATCACCAAGGCTGGTACTCCAGTGTGGCACTGAGGGAGTAACACACTATGTTAAATTGACTATACATGAATAGAAGAGATTCCATGCAACTATTGCAAAAGAGATAGAATTATAGAAGCCCTACAGTGCAACAAGAAGTTATTCAGCCTATTGAGTCTGCACTGACTCTCTAAAGAGCTTCCCATCCAGTCAGGTTTTTACCATGGCTAACCCATCTAACCTCCACATCCTTAGACACGACCGGCAATTTATAGCACATCGTTCGACTGATGGTGCCCTGGTCAATATTTATTTCTGAAAATGGACATTAAAATCAAACAGGCACTGGTCATTACTGTCTGTGGGATCATGCTGTGCAAAAATTGGCTGTTATGTTTTCTACCTTTCAACAGTGAGTGCAGTTAAAAACTTATTTGATTGGTTGAAAAACCATTTGAGGCATGTTGTACAAAAGTCTGCCTATCTGCGTGAGATAGTCCCTCCAAATGAGGATGGCCTTGGTTCATGGCAAGAACATGCACGTGTAGACTATTACTGCAAGGAGGCAGTTACGCTGCACCTCCCACATGTTTCTAGGGAACTCTCTTGCCCACCATAGACGTGTCCGAAGGGCTTACAGGGTTGACCATCAACTTGTTTAACCATACCACGATACATCCTCCATGGCCATCACCCTCTCTTGGGGACTTGAACCCAGAGCTTATAGCCCACTGCAAAACCTCCAGGGAAGATTTGATAATCTCTAAGAATATGCAAATATTCAGAGATAACATTTTCCTGGGGAAAGCTTCTCATGTCCCCACTGCAGTTTTCTCCATATTTTGAAACATGTAATCTTCTATTGAGCCTGTAAGAAATTGTTTTTATTGCAGCTAGCGCAGAGTACTAAAGGAGTTTTCTGACACACATAGCTAGTTCCTGTCTCCCTCAGACCACTACCTCTTGATATCTTTGGCCGATACAATGTCAACTTCTTACTTTCATGAGGCTCCTTTAACAACACAAAGTACTTTGCAAAGAATAAAAAAAATCAGTAGAGAATCTATCCAATTCCTCATGACATTCAATATCATTACTATCACTGAATCCTCCCACCATCAAGAATACCACTGACCAGAAAATGTAACTGAACCAACCATATCAATACTGTGGCCACAAGAGCAGGTCAGAATTCTGTGGTGAGGAACTCCCCAAAACTTGTCTTCATTGCACACATCAAAACAGGTTATGAAAATCTCACCTTGGTGACTACATCTTCAACACCATTTAAGAAGCTCAATACCATCTAACGCAATACTTTTAACACCCCCCCCCCGCCACCTCCTGAAGTATGTAGAGCTCTCAAATTGCTTGCTCTTACTTTGGCCCTTGCTATTTAAAGGATCTAGGTAACATTATAACCAATCAATTCCTCATTCTATAGATGGGTACCTACAGTCCAACATAGCACAATCAATGGAGTCTACAATTACGAGAATTAATTAGTACAGTTCCCTCTGCTTTATTAATCACAACTCCTCCTTCCAAACTATTCCTGTCATGCTAAACTTCACAGCCTTGTTATTCCATTTACAGTAATTAATTGCATAATGGTATTTTGAGTCACACCTAAAATACCTGTTAACCATTCTCCAGGTAATCCTGGCCTTCATTCTGCTATCAAAGGTTCCAAAGTCCCTGTCATCTTTAAATAATTGACAGGCATCTTTTGTCTTTTTCATTAGGATTCTCTTCTGGTATCATCACCATGAACACTGAATCATCCATTCAGTGTGTTACTGTTGCCTGTCCCCTTTGAACCTTGAAGGCCATTGGGAATGAATATTTTCCCAGGCTTCTGACATCTGCTCCAAAACCGAAAATCTAACTGCAGTTAATTCACTCCTCTGGACAATTTAACACAATCCAACAATTTAAAAGGCAAGCAATAAATTTGGAATGTCCAAGTAGAATTTTTGCAAACTTGCATATAGTGTGTTAGAATCCGTAAATACATAATAGAATTTTTCCCCTCAATTAATCAAAGTTTGACCACAACTAATATGCATCCAATAGATCATCTTTCTTATGATTTAATTGAATTCCTAAATCTTGCTGAGTGTCCATTGGTGGCTCTCCAGTAAAGAGTACTTTAAACTTAATTGTTTAAAGTAACAACCTTGCTTGTTCTTGATAAAAATGTCATTAATTTTCACAAGTCCACTTAAATTTTCCATTGATCACAAGGTTCGGCTTCAGGGGAAGTCATATCCTGACAATTTGCACCTAATTTCAATCTTTCTTCAGCAAAATAATTCCAATCGTAATCATCTGTCGAAAAGTAACTTTTCAATCTTTACCTTCAGGCAACCATCCTCTGCCACCAATGTCAACTCAAATTCAGACAATATCATTTCTTAGCTGTTTTCTCACAAACCCTATCTTTCAACCTGCCCTGTCATTTAATTAATCAATTAACACCAATCACCTTCTTAACAACTTGCTGCATTAATCATCTTTTCAGTTGTAGAAATTCCTTTGATTGGCAGTTAGCTATTGCATTGTGGGAGCATCATCACCGGGCTCATCATCAACAATTTGCATTTACGTAGAAACTTGAATGCTTCACAGGAGTAGTATCAGACAGCCATCTTTACATACTTTAATATCCAGTTAGTATTCCCCAGCAGTGGTTACTGCATTGTCATTAGAAGCAGAATGTCTGGCTCATCAACCTTCACATCCACAATAATCCAGAGACGCTGATGCCAATTAAGAAAGCAGCTACCAGCAGAAGCAGCTTTGGCCCAATGTGATAACACAAACGAATGGTGAATTTCAGGTCCTTCATAAACATGCCCTGAATGTGGCATTTACAGACTATTGTGGAGGGAGCGATCAAATCTCAATGTTCATAAGAATACTTTAGGCAGTAGGGAAGGGCTTCTAATCTATTGAGCTTGTCCAATTGCAAGATGTTTTGCTTGTTTCAACTTGCTCTAGATTTGGCACGAACCACCTGAGGTACACTGAAGGGATGATTTTAACTCTTTTCCCCTCTGGTAAGAATGTAACAGCAACCACAACATTTGTATGAACATGTTTTCCGGACACATGTAAATATATGAAAGCTACAGGCAGTAGAACACTGTGCTACAATCACTGCTGGGTTCACAGTCTGGAAATTATTGGTACCATAAACTGTGGAGATAGTTGAACTGTACTCGAACTCAGTGATGAGCTTTGCTGTGTCAAACATTGACTGCTTATATCCTGAGCCAGGTTTCAGAAACAACAACGAGACTTATTTTTAAATTTTTTTACATATCAATGAGACCTACACTTGCTCATGTAATTCAGCACAGATGGGAATGATCACACTGGGGCAGAGCGAGGCAGACAGTCCCGCTTTCCGGAAAGGTCTGCAGAGTTTAAATTGGAATTTTAACCTTGACAAACTGAGGTTGATTGGTTATGTCTGGCTGGAATAATGCTTCTGTGATGTTTTAAGTTGTGTAAGTTTATGAACTTCTATTTTAGGTCAGAGAGGTGGGGCAAGGATCACAATTATGACTCTAATTTCCCATTTCCTTAAATTCTTTAAAAAATTTATTCAGGTTCTGTTTAAAAGTTGTTCTAATCTCCCTCTCAATAGTCTCTTATTTGGTGTATAGCTTATTGGAAACATAATTATTCCAGTGATATAACTGAGGACTGAAGATGCTGGAGATCAGGGTCGAAGAGTGTGGTGCTGGAAAAGCACAGCCCTTCATCAGGAAGGGCTTATGCTCGAAATGTCGATTGTCCTACTACTCGGATGCTGCCTGACTGACTGTGCATTTCCAGTGAAATAACTGAGTCCATTACCTCTTGTTTCTAATTAGGGAAAATAATTCTTTATGAATATTCTTTCAATGTATGGGTCGGGTGCTGGCAGGTGGGACTAGATTGGGTTGGGATATCTGGTCAGTATGGACGAGTTGGACTGAAGGGTCTGTTTCTGTGCTGTATATGTCTATGTCTCTCATTATTGTGGATCACCCTTAACGTTGGAGAAAGATAGGTCTGCAGATGCTGGAGATCAGAGTCAAGAATGTGTTGCTGGAAAAGCACAGCAGGACAGGCAGCATCCGAGGAGCAGGAGAATCGACGTTTCGGGCCAAAGACCTTCATCAGGAATCGTTCAACTCACCCTAAACATTGTCTATTGTAATAAAATATTTTAAGCCACTTGATTTTCCTGAAATCATTCTGGTGAAAAAGAACCAAAAGCACTGCGGATGCTGTAAATCAGAAACAAATTCAGCAGATCTGGCAGCAGCTGTAAAGAGAAATCAGAGTTAACATTTCGGGTCTGGTGACACTTCCTCAGAACAGATGGTGGCTAGGAAAATGTCGATTTATATGCAGAAGGTAGGGTGGGAGGAAGGGGGTAAGGAGTAAATGATAGGTGGGGATAGAGCCCAAAGAGAGAGCAAAACAGTTAGACAAAGGAGTGGATAACAATCTGCCTCGGATGGTGAATAACTGTTAGTGGAGACTGTTAGTGGCTAACAACAGGTCGTGTGTAACGGCAGACGATGTGATAACAAGGAGACAGTGAGGTCTGCAAACAGTGTCATAGAGTCATAGAGATGTACAGCATGGAAACAGTCCCTTTGGTCTAACTCGTCCATGCCGACCAGATATCCCAACCCAATTTAGTCCCACCTGCCAGCACCAGGTCCAAATCTCTCCAACCCTTCCTATTCATATACCCATCCAAATGCCTCTTAAATGTTGCAATTGTACCAGCCTCCACCACTTCCTCTGGTAGCTATTCCATACACGTACCATTCTCTGTGTGAAAAAGTTGCCCCTTAGGTCTCTTTTATATCTTTCCCCTCTCACCCTAAACATATGCCATCTAGTTCTGGATTCCCATACCCCAGGGAAAAGACGTTCTCTATTTATCCTATCCATGCCCCTCATGATTTTGTAAACCTCTATAAGGTCACCCCTCAACCTCTGACGCTCCAGGGAAAACAGCCCCAGCCTGTTCAGCCTCTCCCTATAGCTCAAATCCTCCAACTCTGGCAATATCCTTGTAAATCTTTTCTGAACTCTTTCAAGTTTCACAATACCTTTCCGAAAGGAAGGAGACCAGAACTACACACCATATTCCAACAGCCTAACCAATGTCCTGTGGAGCTGCAACATGACCTCCCAACTCCTGTACTCAATACTCTGACCAATAAAAGAAAGCATACCAAATGCCTGTTTTACTATCCTATCTACCTGTGACTCCACTTTCAAGGAGCTATGAACCTGCACTCCAAGGTCTCTTTGTTCAGCAACACTCCCTAGGACCTTACCATTAAGTGTATTAGTCCTGCTAAGATTTGCTTTCCCAAAATGCAGCACCTCGCATTTATCTGAATTAAACTCCATCTGCCACTTCTCAGCCCATTGGCCCATCTGGTCAAGATCCTGTTGTAATCTGAGGTAACCCTCTTCGCTGTCCACCACACCTCCAATTTTGGTGTCATTTGCAAAATTACTAACTATACCTCTTATGCTCGCATCCAAATCATTTATGTAAATGAAAAAAGTAGAGGGCCCTTGTGGCACTCCACTGGTCACAGGCCTCCAGTCTGAAAAACTACCCTCCACCACCACCCTCTGTCTTCTATCTTTGAACCAGTTCTGTGTCCAAATGGCTAGTTCTCCCTGTATTCCATGAAATCAAACCTTGCTAACCAGTCTCCCATGGGGAACCTTGTCGAACGCCTTCCTGAAGTCCTATGCACTTTATCTGCATAGGATTACAAGCATAAGATATGCAGCACAGAAACAGGCCATGTGGCCCAATCAGTTCACAATAGTGTTTATGGTTTACCTGAGCTTTTCCTCTTCTCTCACTGAATTTTATTGTCTTCTCTATTTCCTCACTTCTCCCTTATTTTGCTCTTTAATGGATCTGTACTCCAGTTCAATCACCCCCTGTACTAGTGAGTTCCACATGCTTTCTGCTGTTTGGGTAAAAAGGTTTCCTTGGAATTCCCTACTGGATGTTTTGGTGACTATCTCATTTTGATGGCCTCTTCCCTGTAAGAGTATACATTCTCTTTGTATTGACCCCACCAAAATCTCCCATAACTTTAAACAACTCTATTTTTAGGTCATCCCTCAGTCATTGTCCAAGACAGAAGAGACTCACACATTTTTGATATCATCCTCATTAATTTTCCCTGCTATGCTTCTAAATCCTTACATAAAATGGAACCAGAACTGCACAGAGAACTCTCATTGTGAGTTGATTCAGGGTTTAGTATAACCTCCCTATTTTCCAGTTCCTTTTCGAGGGAAAGCCTAATGTTTGGCTTGCCTTCATTTTGTGGCCTTGCTGACATGTGGCATAACTTTCAGTGTTTGACAGATTTGTACTTTGATCTGTCTTTGTTCCAACCTGGCAGTTTCATATGTTTGTGCAGGTTACAATGACAAAGCAGCTGTCCAAACATCAGATTGTGTCCCCCACAGTATCGCAGCTCTTTCAAGTGAGTTGGTAATAATCCTGCTCTGCTTTATGTTCTTGTCTGAATCCAGGCTGTGACCATTTGAGTATATATAAAATAATTCTGGTCATACATCATGACAGGCTGGAGTCCTGATTGATGGAATAAAAGACTGTTCTCCCCGTTACATAATCAGGAATCCAAACTGTGGAGTGTTTTGCAGTGCACCCAGCCCCTACTGTATATGAATCCAATAGCACACAGCTCAGACTAAGTTGGCAGTGAGAGGTAGAAAGGCCCCAGTGTGTGGCACAGCTGCAGTTGGAACTGTTTCACTGAGGCTGAAACAAATACATTTTGAGTTCTAGCTGGCTATTTGCCAGCACTGTAATGTTTCACCATATTTAAACCTCTCCCTCTCAGTCAAATTAACCATTTAGAGAAAAGTACTGGAGCATAGAACATAGAACAGCACAACACAACTCAGGAACAAGCCCTTCAGCTCACCATGTCTATGCCTATTGTGATGCCATTCTAAACTAACACCATCTGCCTGCACATATTCCTTAACCCTCTTTTCTCTATTTGTTCATGTGTCTGTCTAAATGTCTCTTAAATGTTGCTATCATGTCTGCTTCCACCCACCTTCTCTGGCACCTTCCCTGTGTAACAAAATTGCCACACACATCTCCTTTAAATTTGACCCTCTCACTTTAAACCCATGCCCTGCACTGGTATTTGACATTTCCATTTGAAAAAGACTCTGACTATTCATGCATCTTATAATTATATATACAGTTTCTGTGATGGGGAGAATGAATGAATGAATGCCCGAATATGAAGATTGAATGAATAAATCAATGATTGCAAGAATCCAAAGATTGATTTCATGAATGGATTAATGAGGGAAACCGAGGATTCAATCAATGGACGAATTCAAAGATTGATTGTCTGAATGAATGAGTGGTATTATCACTGGACTATTAATTCAGAGACTCAGCTGATGCTGTGAGGACTAAGGTTTGAATCCTGCGGTGGCAGCTGCTGGAATCTGAATTCAGTGAAGAATCTGGAACTAAGGTGACTATGAAACCATTGTCAGTTGTCAGAAAAACCCATCTGGTTCACTAATGTCCTTTAGGGAAGGAAATCTGCCTCACCTGGTCTGCCTACATGTGACTCCAGACCCACAGCAATGCAATTGACTGCCTTCTGAAATCACCAAGCAAGCCACTCAGTTACATCAATGACAATGAAGTCTCAATAAAGAACTGAAACCAGGCAGGCCACCTGGCATCAACCTACGCATCCGAAAAGACAATGGACCCTGCAAAGTCCTCCTTACTGACATCAGATCTAAGCTCTGCAGTCCTGCCACATCCAGTTGTGAATAGTGGTGGACAATTAAACAACTCCCTGGAGGAGGAGACTCCACAAATATCCCCCTCCTCAATGTGATGGAAGGGCCCAGCACATCAGAGCAAAAGATAAGGCTGAAGTTTTCCCAGCAACCTTCAGCCAGAAGTGCTGAGGGGATGGTCCATCTCGGCCTCCTCCAGTGGTCCCCAGCATCACAGATCCCAGTCTTCAGCCAATTCCATTCACTCCACGTGATATCAAGGAATGGTTGGAGACACTGGATACTGCAAAGGCTATGGGCCCTGACAACATTCCAGCAATAGTACTGAAGACTTGTGCTCCAGAACTTACCCATCCCTGGTCAAGCTGTTCCAATACAGTTATAACACTGGCATCTACCTGACAATGTGAAAACTTGTCCAGGTATGTCCTGTACACAAAAAGCGTAATACATCTAACCCAGCCAATTACTGCCCCATCAGTCTACTCTCCATCATCAGTAAAGTGATGGAAGTTGTCATCAACAGCGCTATTAAGCAGCACCTGCTCAGCAATGACTTGCTCAGTGACGCTCAGTTTGGGTTTTGCCAGGGTCACTCAGCTCCTGACCTCATTACAGCTGACATGTGGCATAACTTGCAGTGATTGACAGATTTGTACTTTGATCTCTCTTTGTTACCAACTTGGCAGTTTCATATGTTTGTGCAGGTTACAAATGTCAAAAACCAGTGCAGGGCATGTGTTTAAAGTGAGAGGGGCAAATTTAAAGGAGGTATGTGTGGCAAGTTTATTACACAGGGAAGGTGCCAGGGAAGGTGGTGGAAGCAGATGTGATAGCAACCTTTAAGCGACATTTCCAGATGCTTTGTTACCCTACTAGGTAACATCTTCAGTGGGCCTCAGGTGAAGCAATGCTGAAAATTCCTGCTTTCTGTTTATATGTTTGGGTTTCTTTGGGTTGGTGATGTCACTACCCCAAAGAAACCCAAACATATAAATAGAAAGCAGGAATTTTCAGCATTGCTTCACCTGAGGCCCACTGAAAATGTTACCTAGTAGGGTAACGAAGCATCTGGAAATGAACCTTGCAGCTCAGCGAGCAAATCTACATCCAAAACCTCAGCCTGAGCTACAAATCTTCTCAAAACTGGATCAAAATCCTGGAATTCCCTCTCCAATGGCACTGTGGACTGCAACAGTTCAAGAAGGCAGCTCACCACCCTTTTCTCAAGGGCAACTAAGGGTGGGCAATAAATGCTGGCCCACCCTGTGGCACACACATCCCATGAGTAAATAAAACAAACTACTTCTATCAGGTTGCCCCTCAGCCTCCAATGCTCTAGTGAAAACAAACCAAATTTGTCCAAACTCTCCTTATAGCTAATACATTCCAATCCAGGCAACATCCTGGTAAACCTCTTTTGCAACCTTTCCAAAGCCTCCACATCCTTACTGTAGTGTGACAACCAGAACTACACACAATATTCCAAATGTGGCCTAACTATTATATAAATGCAACAAGACTTTCCAACTTTTATACTCAATATCCCAACTGATGAAGACAAGCACACAGTATGCCTTCTATACCACCTTATCCACTTGTGTTGCCACTTTCAGGGAGCTATGCACTGGCAGTAAGATGGCATAATCGCTGCCCATTTAACAGGCAGATCATAGTAAGCAAAGATATACAGATCATAGAGTGAAAGAAACTTGGACACAATAAGGCATCCAGGTTACACCACCTAGGATGTGCACAAGATCAACATTAACAAGATCAACATTATTTGAAGTTAGAGAGTCCATTCATCAGTCTAATAATGGCAGGGAAGAAGCTGTTCCTGAATCTGCATGTGTTGCAACTTCTGTATCTTCTGCCTGAAGGAAGAGGTTATAGGAGATCATTACTGAGGTGTGATGGATGTTTGATGATGGTAGCCTTTCCGCGGCAGCGAGCCATGTAAATGGAGTCCATGGGCTGTGCACACCACCTTCTGTAGTTTCTCACGGTCCTGGGCAGAGCAGTTGCCGTACCAGGCTGTTCTGCACCCAGACAGTATGCTTTCAATGGTGCATCTGTAGAAGTTGGTGAGGGTCTTTATGGGCATGCCATATTTCCTGAGCTGCCTGAGGAAGAAGGGGCATTGTTGTGTCTTGTTGACTGTTGCACCTACATGGGAAGTCCAGGATAAGTTGTCAGTTATCGTCACTCCTAGGAACTTGACATTCTCCACCCTGTCAACCTCCGCTCTGTTGATGTAGATGGGGGGGTGTTCTCCCCCTTTCTTCCTGAAGTCAATGATCAGGTCTTTAGTTCTGCCGACATTGAGAGAAAGGTTGTTATCTTGGCACCATGACACCAAGCCTCTCTCTCCTTCCTGTATTTTGACTCACTATCATTTGATATCTGTCCTACTATGGTGGTGTCATCGGCAAACCTGTAGAAGGCCTCCACTCAAAATTTGGCAAGACAGAGAGTATAGTTGGGGCCGGAGAATGCATTCTGGGGGGGAAGTCTCCAGTGTTGAGTGTTATAATGGAGGAGATGCTGTTGTCTATCTTCGCTAATTGTGGTCTGTGGGTCAGGAAGCTGAGGGTCCAGTTGCAGAGGGTGGAGCAAGACCCAGGTCTCAGAGATTTGAGATCATCCTGGAGAGGATAATGGTGTTGAAGGCAAAGCTGTAATCGATGAGCAGAAGTCTATATTTCTGTCCTTTTTGAAGAGAAGCAGGGTAGCTGTCCTGATGCAAAAACAGCAATTGCTGGAGACACTCAGCAGTTCTGACAGCATTCGTGGACAGGCGAACAGGACTAGTTCGATTTAGGAAACCTGGTCAGCATGGATGAGTTGGACTGAAGGGAGTATGATTTTATGACTCTATAACAGAGTTAAGTTTCAAGTCTGACATTCTTCAGAATGATTGGTAAGTTCTTCCAATTGCAAACCAATCACCCTGTTCTTCTACAATATAAATTGTTGTTCCCTTTGTGATATAGTATTCTTGTGCCTCTATCCTGATGAATGCAAGACAAAACCTTTTGGCAGCATGTATTTTGTTTCAGCAATGTAATACCTGATCACACGATCCATGTTAGTATGATGGTAGCACGCACTTTAAGGCGCACACATAACACTCACTCTGTGTTACTTAAAGCCTGGTGTTGCTACTCCAGTCAACGTCACTAATCACAGATTGCTTGTACGTACAGGTTGACTCCAGTGCTTGCTATATTACAACTGTAGTCAAACGTCAAAAGCATTTCTTTGGATGTAAAATGTTTTAAGATCATGAAAAACACACTGAAACAGTCACAGTTCCTTTTTCTAAAATCTCCTACATATCTATGCAGTAACTACAGCCTAATCCGGAAACCATCCATAGACCATGGGGAAAAGGAGGATGCAGGTATGACATTCTGACTGACTCTGATAGACCAGCACACCACAAGATGTCGGAGCAGACCATTGAGTCTGCTTCACTTTTCGGTGAGATCATGACTGATTTGACAATCCTCAACTCACCTTCCTGTCTTTTCTCCATAATCCTTGATTCATTTACTGTTCAAAAATCTGTCTAGCTCAGGCTTAATGTGCTCAATGACCCAGCCTCAACAGCTCCCTGCAGTAAAGAATTTGACACATTCACCCCCTTCTGAGAATATCCTGGAAATGTTAACAGTGCAGAAGGAAGTCATTTGGCCCATCTAACTGCACCGGTTCTAATACCTGGTACCATTCTCATGCCTTTTCAGCATTCCACTTCATCCAGCCGATTTCCCAATGGGAAAGTGAGTCAAAATCAGACTTTGACTAAACTCTAAACACTAAACGCTAAATCTTTCCTTTCCAAGTCACAGAGTCATAAGGATGCACAGTACAGAA